>NC_140994.1:21107797-21500297 GCF_052327205.1 Somniosus microcephalus
CCTCCCACCTCCCCACCCCACCTCCCCCTCCCCACCTCCCGCTCCCCCCTCTCCCCCCCACCCCACCCCACCTCCCCCTTCCCACCTCCCGCTCCCCACCACTCCCTCCCCCTCCCCACCTCCCCCCACCCCACCTCCCCCTCCCCACCTCCCCCTCCCCACCTCCTCCCTCCCCACCTCCTCCTCCCCACCTCCTCCTCCCCACCTCCCCCTCCCCACCTCCCCCTCCCCACCTCAACCACCCCACCTCCCCCACCCCACCTCCCCCTCCCCACCTCAACCACCCCACCCCACCTCCCCCTCCCCACCTCCCCCACCCCACCTCCCCACCTCAACCACCCCACCTCCCCCACCCCACCTCCCCCTCCCCACCTCAACCACCCCACCTCCCCCCACCCCACCTCCCCCTCCCCACCTCCCCCTCCCCACCTCCCCCTGCCCACCACTCCCTCCCCACCTCCCCCTCCCCACCTCCCCCTCCCCACCTCAACCACCCCACCTCCCCCTCCCCACCTACCCCTCCCCACATCCTCCTCCCCACCTCCTCCTCCCCACCTCCTCCTCCCCACCTCCTCCTCCCCACCTCCCCCTCCCCACCTCCCCCTCCCCACCTCAACCACCCCACCTCCCCCACCCCACCTCCCCCTCCCCACCTCAACCACCCCACCCCACCTCCCCCTCCCCACCTCCCCCTCCCCACCTCAACCACCCCACCTCCCCCTCCCCCTCCCCACCTCAACCACCCCACCTCCCCCACCCCACCTCCCCCTGCCCACCACTCCCTCCCCACCTCCCCCTCCCCACCTCCCCCACCCCACCTCCCCCACCCCACCTCAAGCACCCCACCCCACCTCCCCCTCCCCACCTCCCCCTCCCCACCTCCCCCTCCCCACCTCAACCACCCCACCCCCCCCACCCCACCTCCCCCTCCCCACCTCCCCCACCCCACCTCCCCCACCCCACCTCCCCCACCCCACCTCCCCCTCCCCACCTCCCCCACCCCACCTCACCCTCCCCACCTCCCCCTCCCCACCTCCCCCTCCCCACCTCAACCACCCCACCTCCCCCACCCCACCTCCCCCTCCCCACCTCCACCTCCCCCCCACCTCCCCCTCCCCCACCTCCCCCTCCCCACCTCCTCCTCCCACTTTACTCTTGCCGCCCCCAGGCTAGTCCTGAACTTCCACTACAAAGTGCATCCCTTGTTTATCAGCTCCAATGTGGATGTGTTGTCAGAAAACAAATTAACTCCTCTCAACCCGAACATGCCTTGTGGAACCCTTGGAACTGTTACCAATGTTTTGTGACATTTCTATAAAACTGTAGTTTGGAAACAGCAATGGATAAAATTTACAGAGAGCGAGAGAAAGACGTTCAAAATGAGACGGGCAGACAGAGGGAGAGAATGAGAGACCATGGTAGAAGACGGGCGGAAAACTGGTGGTTTGTGAATCGACTGCCCGTTATATGCCTCGCCCGATTTTCCTCTCGGTTGAAGTCAAAGGAAAGAAAAATCAGGCGGGGTGTCGAATGACCTCTGGAGGTCACACCTTGAAAAGTGGCCATTACGCAAACATTCTAATTGGCTCCCACAAACACATTTTTTTTAAAACCCTCACCTCACTGCTCAAACACCTATTTATTGGTTCCTGGGAAATTTTGCGACAGACATAGACTGCCCAGAGAGGCAATCAAAACTGATCACATCGGTAATTTTAAGAGAGGGATGGACAGGCATTTGGTGAGAAAATTAATTGAGGGATATCGTAGTTAACTAAGTATTCAGTTTATGAACTCTAGGTGGGCCAATCCTGTAGTTCCTATGCCCCTATGTAACTGTGGCCTAGAGTCGCTAGGCCTCTTATTTTCTCTGTCTCTATCTTGGCGAAACACTTAGCCTCAGCTCAGCGCTTTCCCCTGAATGCACAGCCAAGGACCTGCAGTGAATAAGGGGCAAGAACTCTTGTCCTATTGCTGCACCCACGCTCTACCGCCAGTCCATTTCCTCTTTCTCTTTATGCTTCATCCAAGCAAAGGTTAGCTCCCTTAGTGACGACACTCACAATTCCAATCCAAGAGGTTTTGAGCGCAAAGTTTATGAAAGCAGGGTTTCATTGTGCACTCATTATGATGTAGGGAGGCATAAAAATGCCTGTTTACCAGGGCTGGTGCTATTTTAAATAGTTATGGGGCATTGCTTTGAAAAAAAGTCAACGTATTAATGACTACGTTGGTGTTATTTTTCATTGCTTAACGTTTATTATATTTATGTTATGTCTTTAATGTTTGTGACTCTAAGTTAATGAGTATGTGAGTAGCAGAGCCAAAAAAGCAAGGCCTTCTCCTTAGGACATGTGCGGTTAGTTGGTGTGTGGCCCTGTGGCAGCAAGTAAATAACACACTATAAAATTACCGTGTTTCATCTTTTGTATTGCTTCAGAAACCTTGAAAAAAACAGAGAAACCGTTCAGTTTACCGTCCTTAGAAACAGTCACTCTTCTCACCATATAACGGTTAGAGAACCTAACGATAGCTTCACCTCCCCCCCCACCGTGGTCTAGTTGCATTCAATTGTCCCAGTTAGTTTAATGGGTCTCAACTGAATGGACGCATTAAGCTACATATGACATCTTTTGCCTGGAGCCCGAACGTAATTAATTTTCAATTGACAGCACACATCCTGGCCTAATTGGCATCCTTCTTGGAACGTGACACATGGTACACAGTGTACAAGGTAATGCTGGCACACATGTAATGGGGGCACTCACAGGCTTGCAACCTGACACTCAGGGCAGATCCAAGTCTGGGCACAGTTGGATAAAACAAAAGTGGTTTTATTGAGACAAGGCACAGAAGACAGCTAGTCAGTACAGCAGCTCGAATCAAAGTTGACAATGCACAAAAGCAGGCCTGTTGCAGCAGGCTTCAATCTACACAGAGCTGAATCTGAATCAAATAAATATTTCTGTTCCATGCATGGTGACAGCTTAACTCACTGACAGGCACACTGCTTGTTAAAGTAGCTACACATCACTGAGCCCGTTCTCAAAACGTATCTTCTGCCCTGAAACTGCATCTCAAGCTCCAAAAGATTTCATTCTGTCGCTACCTGTAAGAGGAGAGAACGATAATGGAGCTCTGAATCAGAAGAGAGATTTCCCAACTGTAGTCAACTATGCTTGCACTGTTCAAAACACTAGTTAGGCCGCAGCTAGAGTACTGCGTGCAGTTCTGCTCACCCCATTACAGGAAAGATGTGATTGCACTAGAGAGGGTGCAGAGGAGATTTACGAGGATGTTGCCTGGGCTGAGGAATTTTAGCGATGAGGAAAGATTGGATAGGCTGGGGTTGTTTCGCTTTGGAACAGAGGAGGCTGAGGGGTGTCTTGATTTGGGGTGTATAAAATTATGAGGGGCCTAGATAGAGTGGATAGGAAGGACCTATTTCCCTCAGCAGAGAGGTCAATAACCAGGGGGCATAGATTTAAAGTAATTGGTGGAAGGATTAGAGGGGAGTTGAGGAGAACTTTTTTTCACCCAGGGGATGGTGGTGGTCTGGAACTCACTGCCTGAAAGGGTGGTAGAGGCAGAAATCCTCATCACATTTAAAAGTACTTGGCTATGCACTTGAGGTACCGTAACCTACAAGGCTACGGACCAAGAGCTGAAAAGTGGGATTAGGCTGGATAGCTCTTTTTCGGCTGGCAGACATGATGGGCCAAATGGCCTCCTTCTGTGCAGTAAATTTCTAGGATTCTATGCTGTGTAGGTGGCCCTTCAGGTTGGAACTCAAAGGGCACTTGTACTTCACCATTGATTTTTCTCCCTGTCCTGGAAAGATACTCTTGCTGTGGCACTCACAACCTTTTTACGTTTGTCGTTTGGTGCCAGTCTCTGTACTTGTGGTGAGCTCTGATGTGAAAAGAGGCTTGATTGTTGTGTTTCATTGCAGATAATCAAATCTATCTAAGTAATATTTTTTTTTAATGGAGGATGTTCCTTGCCTACAATACTTGAACTGACTGTGTATATAATAATAATAAAGTCGAGCACCAGAACAATGCAGGGGCTGCTCAGGCACTGAAATGGCGCAGCAGGTTTAGCAAGTCAACGGAGAGGTCATTGTTGGCACAGCAGGTCAGGAGGGGTTCTTCACTGCTGTCGGCTGTGTGGAGGTTCGGATGTGCACACTTGAGAGTGCCTGTTGGCAGCTCACGACCTGTGTGTCGGCAGTCGACGGTAGAGAGCCTGAATTCCGTGAGAATAACTCCAGGGAAAATGTTTCCCTACCTCCGTAACCTTTCCTCATCTGGGCAAGAGAGGATGAAAGCTTCAAAACAGGCGATTCACAATTCTCGGTCCCTTTTGCCCTGGCCCTGAACTCACATCTTTCTCCAGTTTCTCCCCGATTCCCCCTCATGACCTCTCCATGCTCATCTTGTCCATGAGACCCACCTCCTGCTCCCTCGACCCTATCCCCACCAAACTGCTGACCACCCAACTTCCTTTTCTGGCTCCCATGTTAGCTGACATTGTTAATGGTTCCCTCTCTTCAGGCACTGTACCCTCTCCATCAAATCTGCTGTCATCACCCCTCCTCAAAAAAACAACCCTTGCAAACTACAGCGCCCCATCTCCAACCTCCCTTTCCACTCCACAGTCCTTGAACGTGTTGTCGCCTCCCAAATCCGTGTCCATCTTTCCCGCAACTCCATGTTTGAATCCCTCCAACCAGGTTTCCGCCCCTGCCACAGTACCGAAACAGCTTTCATCAAAGTCACAAATGACATCCTTTGTAACTGTGACAAAGGTAAACTATCCCTCCTCATCCTTCTTGACTTGTCTGCAGCCCTTGACACGGTTGACCACTCCATCCTTCTCCAACGCCTCTCCACTATCGTCCAGTTGGGTGGGACATCACTCACCTGGTTCCATTCTTATCTATCTAATCGTAGCCAGAGAATCACCTGCAGCGGCTTCTCTTCCTGCTCCCGTATCGTTACCTCTGGTGTCCCCCAGGGATCTATCCTTGGCCCCCTCCTATTTCTCATCTACATGCTATCCTTTGGTGACATCATCCGAAAACACAGCATCAGTTTTCACCTGTACACTGACGACACCCAGCTCTACCTCACCACCAGTTCTCTCGACCCCTCCACAGTCTCTAAATTGTCAGACTGCTTGTCTGACGATGAGCAGAAACTTTCTCCAGTTAAATATTGGGAAGACCGAAGCCATTGTTTTCGGTCCCTCCCACAAACTCCGTTTCTTAGCCACTGACTCCATCCCTCTCCCTAACATCTGGCTGAGGCTGAACCACACTGTTCACAATCTTGGTGTCATATTTGACCCTGAAATGAGCTTCCGACCACATATCCGCATCATAACAAAGACCGCCTATTTCCCCCTCCATAACATCGCCCATCTCCGCCCTTGCCTCAGCTCATCCGCTGCTGGAAGCCCTCATTCATGCCTTCCAACACACTCCTGGCTGGCCTCCCACATTCTACCCTACGTAAACTTGAGGTGATCCAAAACTCGGCTGCCTGTGTCCTAACTCGCACCAAGTCCCGTTCGCTCATCACCCCTGTGCTCGCTGACCTACATTGGCTCCCAGTTAAGCAACGCCTCGATTTCAAAATTCTCATCCTTGTTTTCAAATCCCTCCATGGCCTTGCCGCTCCCTATCTCTGTAATCTCCTTCAGCCCCACAACCCCCCGAGATAATCTGCGCTCCTCTAATTCTGCCCTCTTGAGGATCCCTGATTATAATCGCTCAACCATTGGCGGCCATGACTTCCGCTGATAAAGCCCTAAGCTCTGGAATTCCCTGCCTAAACCTCTCCGTCTCTCTTTCCTCCTTTAAGACGCTCCTTAAAACCTACCTCTTTGACCAAGCTTTTGGTCATCTGCCCTAATTTATCCTTATGTGGCTCGGTGTCAAATTTTTTTTGTCTTATAATATTCCTGTGAAGCACCTTGGGTTGTTTCACTACGTTAAATGAGCTATATAAATACAAGTTGTTGTTGTTGTATGGTGCCAGCAACAACAGATGTCCAATTGGCTTATTAGGCTCTGCTGATATTGGCGCTCCTTTAGTTCAGGTTCTGACAGACAGACACCCCTCTGCTTGATCCAGGCATTTACACACCTAAACCTGACCCTCATTATCCCAGTGCTAAATCATAGACCCAGCTTTTTATGGATCTTGTATTTTGCTTTGGAGAGAGATTTAGCAGACCCGGCATGGAATCTCATCTCCTGAAATCCAAACCAGACGAGTGGCTTTATCCTTAGTTGGCTGCTAGACTTCTCTTTTATCTGTGCACCCTCTTAATGAGCTGTTTTACCACCTTATTTCTCTGGCATTTCTGCGTCTATAATTGGACTGTTAGAAGGATGAACAGATGCCTCAGGAAAGTTATTCATTCCACTTTCCCAGCGATCTTCTTTTAAAAATATTTATTTAATCAAGTTCCAACACGTACTTCTCAGTTCAAACACAATAATCTCAGCGAAAGCAGTTTCTGATCCATTCAGCCAGGGTTGGTCCTAGAACCCAGGTTACAGGGTGAAAGTTTTGCAGAGAGTACAGAAGAGATTTACTAGAATGGTTCCAGGGTCAGAGATGAACAGTTCTGTGGATAGACTAGAGAATCTAGGGTTGTTGTCTTTGGAACAGAGACGGCTAAGAGGAGATTTGATAGAGGTGTTTAAATCATGAAGGGTCTAGATAGAGTATATAAAGAGAAACTGTTTCCAATGGCTGAAGAGTTGATAACCAGAGGGCACAGATTTAAGGTGATTGGCAAAAGAACCAGAGGCGACATGAGGAAAAACTTGTTTACGCAACGAGTGGTTAGGATTTGGAACGCACTGCCTGATAGGATGGTGGATACAGATTCAATAGTAGCCTTCAAAAGGGAATTGGATAAATACTTGAAGGAGAAACAATTGCAGGGATATGGGGAAAGAGCGGGACTAACTGGATTGCTCTTCGAAAGAACCGGCGCGGACCAATGTCCCCCGTAAGCTGCACTGCCTCCGGTGCGGCCTGCCTCCCCCACTGCACGGCCTATTCAAATATTTGTGCGTGTGCGGTCTCTACAATGTAAAAGCCAGCGAGCGGCCTGCACGGGACCTTGCAGATGATTGCGCGGCCGCGCAGCTTAGCGGGAACATTGGCGCAGACCCAATGAGCCGAACGGCCTCCTTCTGTGCCGTACTGTTCTCTGATTCTAATTAGGGACCGTGCACTAAGCCACACTTCCAACCAGTGCCCTAAATACAAAAGCCTGGAAATGAGCTAGCAGCAACATATTGCATTCCACACTCCTTGTAGCAGATGTTCTCACTAACTCTTCTCCTCCCCGACAACACCACCCAACCCTCTGCATAAACAGGGTGCCCAGTTACAAAGATCAACATCACAAGGGTAATGGAAGCAAAAACTCTGGATTCCTTCATAGAAACATAGAAACATAGAAGATAGGAGCAGGAGTAGGCCATTCGGCCCCTCGAGCCTGCTCCGCCATTCAATGAGATCATAGCTGATCATCTAAATTCGGTCCCCTGTCCCTGCTTTCTCCCCATATCCCTTGATCTCTTTAGCCTTAAGAAATATATCCAACTCCTTCTTGAATATATTTAAAGAATTGGCCTCAACTGCCTTCTGTGGTAGAGAATTCCACAGGTTCACCACTCTCTGGGTGAAGAAATTCCTCCTCATTTCTGTCCTAAATGACCCCTGGTTCTGGACTCCCTGACCTTCAAGAGGCAATTGGATGGTGTGATGGAGGCAGCGTAGGTTTCTATGGATGGGCTGAATGGCCTCTCTCAACTGGACTGATCCTTGTAAATGATTGGTTCCTGAACCAATCAGCTGTTCAGGTGTGGTATTGACTGACTCCCTGATTGTAACAGTCAGGAAAACGCAATGTTCCACTTTCGCGAAATTGTTGATTTAATTTCATGTGTTGTTTATACTGTAAATACCGCAACAACAGGCCGACCTGACCTTTAGTTTTAAAAAGGGGGCAATGATCAACTCGAAGATAAAACACTCGTGTTGAAATCATGCTGAGATAAATAAATGTGTTTGTGTGAAATTCCTGTCCACCATTTTAATGAAAATGTATTTATTTTTCTTTACCGAGCTCTAGTGAGCCAGAAGGGTTAAGCCTTGTTTGTTCACTTTAGATTGTAATACACCTGCTGTGTGTTTCCCCTGTGTCTTATATTTTTCTCTCTTTTTCTCATTCCTCTGGCTCCCCCCCCGCCCCCTGCCCGCCCATGGCTGAGTGGCCAGCAGGTGGCTTGATTCTTCACACCTCCGAGCAACTGTCCTTTGATCTGCTGCGAGAAGGTGTGAGAGCAGCCTCGAGTGGCTCTTCCCCTGCTTTTCCCTTCCTCCCTGATCTCTTTTATATGCCTCCCCATAACAGCATGGCTGAGATCAATGGCTCCTCACATCAAGAATCGCACGGGGGAAGAGTTGAAGCCATGTCTTTTCACTCTGTAACTCAGCTCCAGTACGTTGAGTTATTATGCTGCCTACCCATCATTCAGATACTGTACATGATAGTATTTTACCACAGCCGGATTGCTTAAAATGCACCTGTTGCTGTCTTCAACTTCTAAAGAGACTCTGGTGGACTCAGGTGTTAGATTTTCAATCGTGTGGTCCCTGATTCAAACCCGCTTACTGTCAAAAGGTTCCCACATAAGTAAATCCGTGTATCGGTTCCATTCTGCCTGGATACTAATTAATAGAGTTATTTAACTGGATGAGTTAGCGAGGTTATAAAGTCAGCTCCGCGCTACATGAGTCCCAAGAGTTCACCTCTTTTGGTGTCAATCACTTCTCCAACAGTCACATTAAGGTTCTGGAACATATCAAAGTAAATGAGGCACAGATACCTAGACACCATGTCCTAATTTCACTCCCCTAACTTCTCAACCTTCCTTTTAACAAAGGGTCCTACGCAGGACTGGATAAGGTATGACGTATTTCTATCCCGCTGAAGATCTATTTCTGAGTTTAGTCCTCAATGTTAGCCTCTTGTCACCCGCACAGAATGTCCTGTTCCAATGGTTTGAATTAGTTCTGATTTCCGAACCATTTCTTAGCATTCAGTTTAACTACCAATTCCATATTGTGTGTTCACTTTTAAGCTGGACTCCATTTTGAGAACATTCTTGTAATGTAAGTTGTGAGGAGGATGCAAGGAGGCTTCAAGGGGATATAGACAGGCTAAGTGAGTGGGCAAGAACATGGCAAATGGAATATAATGCGGAGAAATATAAAGTTATCCACTTTGGTTGGAAAAACAGAAAAGCAGAGTATTTTTTAAATGGTGAGAGATTGAGAAATGTCGGTGTTCAGAGGGACCTGGGTGTCCTTGTACACAAATCACTGAAAGTTAACATGCGGGTACAGCAAGCAATTAGGAAAGCAAAGGTATGTTGGCCTTTATTACAAGAGGATTTGCGTATAAGAGTAAAGACGTCTTACCGCAATTATACAGGGCGCTGGTGAGACCACACCTGGAGTATTGTGTACAGTTTTGGTCTCCTTACCTAAGAAAGGATACACTTGCCATAGAGGGAGTGCAACGAAGGTTCACCAGACTGATTCCTGGGATGGGGGTATTGTCCTTTGAGGACAGATTGATTTATGTAGTTGTTTTCATTTGTGTTGAGCAATGTGGGAGATAGATGGGAAAATTTATTCTGTGCTGTTTTTTATTTGCCCTGATCAGTTGCTATCCTGGTTTTAGAAAGGATGCTGCTTGTTGCATTCGATTGTTTGTAGATGAAAGCTATGGGAGGACTGAAACATATAATATGTATTTCCTTATACAGCATGACTTTAAAGTAGATATGTTATTAGAAGTCAGGCTTTCTCCCAACACTTTTGTCTGTGTTCGTGCAGAAAAGGTGGCTTTTGAAAGCAGTCCGAGTCTCCTGTGATCTAAAACCCTGCACCCTTATACGTTGTGTCCAGGATAGCATGCCTTGGATTAACAATTACCTTTTATTTGTGATATCAGCCACTAAATACATACTTTGGTTCTGTCTTCACAAAGGAGGACACAAATAACCTCCCAGAGATGCCGGGGAACATAGGGTCTGATGAAAGGGAGGAACTGAAAGAAATCAGTATTTGTAGGGAAATGGTGTTAGGACAATTGATGGGACTAAAGGCCGATAAATCCCCAGGGCCTGATGGTCTACATCCCAGGGTACTTAAGGAAGTGGCCCTAGAAATAGTAGATGCATTGCTGGTCATCTTCCAGAACTCAATAGACTCTGGAACAGTACCCATGGATTGGAGGGTAGCTAATGTTACCCCACTATTCAAAAAAGGTGGTAGAGAAAAAGCGGGGAATTATAGACCGGTAAGCCTGATATCGGTAGTGGGGAAAATGCCAGAGTCTATTATAAAAGATGTAATAGCAGAGCACTTGGAAAGCAGTGACAGGATCGGACAAAGTCAACATGGATTTACAAAAGGTAAATCATGCTTGACTAATCTACTGGAATTTTTTGAGGATGTAACTGGTAAAATAGATAAGGGAGAACTTATCTATGTGGTGTATTTGGACTTTCAGAAGGCTTTCGATAAGGTCCCACATAAGAGATTAGCGTGCAAAATTAAGGCACATGGGATTGGGGGCAAGGTATTGACTTGGATAGAGAACTGGTTGGCGGACAGAAAGCAAAGAGTTGGAATAAATGGGTCATTTTCCGAGTGGCAGGCAGTGACTAGTGGGGCACCGCAAGGATCGGTCCTAGGACCCCAGCTGTTCACAATATATATTAATGATCTGGACGAGGGAATTGGATGTAATATCTCCAAATTTGCAGACGACACAAAGCTGGGTGGGAGGGTAAGCTGTGAGGAGGATGTCATGAAACTCCAGTACGATTTGGACAGGTTGGGTGATTGGGCAGAAACATGGCAAATGCACTATAATGTGGATAAATGTGAGGTTATCCACTTTGGTGGCAAAAACAGGAAGGCAGATTATTATTTGAATGGCAAGAGATTGGGAGAAGGGGAAGTGCAAAGAGACCTGGGTGTTATTGTGCACCAGTCGCTGAAGGTAAGCATGCAGGTGCAGCAGGCGGTTAAGAAGGCAAATGGTATGTTGGTCTTCGTAGCAAGCGGGTTCGAGTACAGGAACAAGGATATCTTGCTACAGTTGTACAGGGCCTTGGTGAGACTGCAGCTTGAGTATTGTGTGCAGTTTTGGTCACCTTACCTGAGGAAGGACGTTCTTGACATGGAGGGAGTGCAGCGAAGATTCACCAGGCTGATACCTGGGATGGCAGGAATGACGTATGAGGAGAGAGTGGCCTAGAAATTCAGTTGCGTGCGCCAGCCGTTAGCGCCTTAGGAGGAGTAGATCTCGAGCACTAGGCACTTAGCGGCCGGGCGCAGGGCGATCTGCGCCTACGCCCAACTTCAGTAGACATTTAGCGCCGGCGCAAAGTGTTTGCGCGCGCTCAGCTGCGCGCGCAGCTTATGACGTCATTTCGTCGTGCAACGCCCTTTGTGCGCCCCAAACCGGAACTTCAGTCACGCCCGCCCAATGTGGGCGTGGCGGTGCTAAGAACTGTGAAGTGGAACGCAGCAGAGGCCCTGCGGACCTCGGGGAGCGCTAATTAAAGGGCACTTACACTGAACTATAAAAGCCAGCCATTTTGCTGCAATGACTTTTGTGCAACGGATTTCTGGACAGAGACCAAGGAAGAGACCTTACTGATTTGGCCCAACATAGGAGAGGTATTTTTGGCTTCTGGCCAGAGCTTGGAAATTTGCCTCATTGTGATTTCATTGTTTGCAAGTATATTATGGGAGCTGCATGGGGTTCCAACCCTCAGTTCCAGCATTATGTGCGAAGGGCTCGCAGACGCTGTGTGAGAGGGGCAGCCATGCCTAGACGCAGAGGGGGCATCAGGCGTCGGCAACGTAGGCCTTACCCACTCAGGGAATACCGCCAGCAGGTGTCCTATCTCACCATGACTGCCGCGCAGTGTGTTAAGAGGCTGCGCTTCAGAAGGGAGGTGGTTGCAGAGATCTGCCAGCTGCTTCACAGAGATCTGCATCCACAGCTGATGTGCAGGACGTCTCTGTCGGTGGAAGTGAAGGTCACAGTGGCTCTGAACTTTTATGCAAGCGGCTCCTTCCAAGCCGCTGCTGGGGACATAGCTAACATATCCCAGTTCGCCGTGCATCGCTGCATCCGGCAGGTCACCGATGCCCTTTTCACAAGGAGACACCAATTCATCTCCTTCCCCATGACCCTGGAGAGGCAGGAGCAGCGTGCAGTCGGATTTGTGAGGATCGCGGACTTCCCCATGGTGCAGGGCGCCATTGACTGCACGCATGTGGCTTTGCGGGCACCTATCGACAATGCCGAGGATTACCGCAACCGGAAGGGCTACCATTCCCTCAATGTACAGCTGGTGTGTGACAACAGGCAGCGCATCCTAGCTGTCAATGCCCGCTTTCCAGGCAGCAGCCACGATGCATTTATCCTGCGCCAGACTACTGTGGCTGACATGTTCCAGGCACAGCCTCCCCCAAGAGGATGGCTTATCGGGGACAAAGGCTATCCTTTGTGTACATGGCTCATGACCCCGCTCTGCGCGCCCAGGACCCCTGCTGAGGAGGCATACAACGAAAGCCATCAAGCCACAAGGAACATCATAGAGCAAACGATTGGCGTCCTCAAGCAACGGTTCCGCTGCCTGGATCGCTCCGGCGGATCTCTGCAGTATTCGCCGGATAGAGTCTCCCAGTTCATTGTCGTTTGCTGCATGCTGCACAACCTGGCTATCTGCAGGACTCAGGCACTGCCACCTCACGTTGGAGCACCACCTCAGGAGGAGGAGCAGGAGGACCATGAGGAGGAGGAGGAGGAGGAGGAGGAGTACCAGCCCAGGAGGGAGCCACAAGGTCCAAGGGCCGTCCGTCGGCGGCTTATTGAACGACACTTCTAGGCCCCCTGTCAGGGAATGGCTTGTGGCAATGAAGGGACATGAATGCAGCTGCTCCGCAAGCCCTCAGCCGGTTAACGCAACAACCACTTCAAACATCAAACATGGACAAGCTGAATAAAGAAAAAGCTTTATTGAACAAACTCAGGGCCCTTCCCACATGAAACCCAAAAACAGACAACACCCCCAAAAAACAGTCAAGCACATGACTCACTCCCACAACCTGGGGAGGAATAACAAAACTTTTCCATCCAAATGGCCTTCATCCTCGGCCTTACCAAAACAACCCCCCCCATAGACAACACAACCACCCCCATATAAAAAAACATTTGGCAACACACTCTACTTTGTGTGCCGAGAGGGCGAGTCCTTGTCCAGCCTTTTCCGGCCCCTGGCCGACCTGCTGCTCCGCCTCAACCTGGGCCCTGTGGGTGCTGCAAGGCTGGGGGAAGGCTCCTGAGGGGCACATTGCGTGACGGCAGATGCCCTTGGGGGTCGGCCTAGACGAGCTCTGGCCCTCGAGGGGCCGGCTGCTGACTGCTGCAGCTGTGGCTGGGCAGCATCAGTCTCTCTAGCAGCTCGTGGCAGCTTCGCTGGGGGAGTGGCAGTGGCGGCTGCAGCAATGGGGGCAAGCTGGCTGATGCCAGGCGCTCGCTGCTCACCTGAGACACTGGCACTCGGCCGGGCTGGCACTGCAGCAAGCGCAGCAATCTGCTGAAGGCCAGACCGCTGTGCTGCTGCAGCGCGGCGGGTGCCCTGGCGATGCCTGCCTGACACAGCGAGTGTGGCAGCAGTGAGTGCCCGTACTGCCCTGGTCTGTGCCCGCATCAGACCAGCCAGTGACTGCACGGCACCACTGATCAACTGGCCACTCGCTGCCTGTGCTGCCCTGAAGTCGTCCCGACTCGCGTCCTGTGCTGCCCTGAATTCGGCCCGACTCGCGTCCTGTGCTGCCCTCAATTCGGCCCGACTCGCGTCCTGTGCTGCCCTCAATTCGGCCCGACTCGCGTCCTGTGCTGCCCCGAATTGTTCGAGACCCCTGGCCTGTGCTGCCCCGAGTTGTTCGAAACCCCTGGCCTGTGAGGCCCCGAAATCGGACACACTATGAGCCAGGGACTCGATGGCCTCAGGCAACCGTGCCACAACCCCCATGAACTCGGTGTGCCGGCGATCCGAGTCCGCGGACATTTGATCGAGGAGGCGCACCTCCTGGGCGAGGACTGTCTCCGGACTGGAGGCCGGACTCTCCCTCTGGGGAGAAGGCCGCCGAGCTGGCCGACCCTTCCCGCGTGGCTGGACGCCACTGGGCCCAGCAACTACACTCCCCTGCAACACTTCCCCCCTCTGTGGAGAAGGCCACCGAGCTGGCCGACCCTTCCCGCGTGGCTGGACGCCACTGGGCCCAGCAACTACACTCCCCTGCAACACTTCCCCCCCCTCTGGGGAGAAGGCCACAGAGCTGCCCGACCCTTCCCGCGTGGCTGGACGCCACTGGGCCCAGCAACTACACTCCCCTGCAACACTCCCCCCCTCTGGGGAGAAGGCAGCCGAGCTGCCCGACCCTTCCCGCGTGGCTGGACGCCACTGGGCACAGGAGCTACACTCCCCTGCAACACTTCCCCCCTCTGGGGAGAAGGCAGCCGAGCTGCCCGACCCTTCCCGCGTGGCTGGACGCCACTGGGCACAGGAGCTGCACTCCCCTGCAACACTTCCCCCCTCTGGGGAGAAGGCCGCCGAGCTGCCCGACCCTTCCCGCGTGGCTCGACGCCACTGGGCACAGGAGCTACACCCCCCTGCAACACTTCCCCCTGGCTCTCCTCCAGGGAAGACGTGTCCCCTCCATTGCCATCCCCTGGCGCGGATGAGGGTTCCCCCGATGGGCCGCCTTCCTCTTGCTCCTCCTCGTCCTCCTCTTCCGAGGGACTGTCACTGGCAGCTTCAGGGACCTCCTCCTCACCAGCTGAAAGCAGGAAGGCACAAGAGTAGCTTTAGAGTGAGGACAGGGCGTCAGCGAGGGAGGCATGAGTGGTGGCATTCAGCGCATTGGTCGGACAGTGGCAAAGGATGTAGATCTGAAGCGCAAGGGGAACGAGAGAGGTCCAAAAGGTCATGTCCTTACCATTGGGGCCCAGCACAGGGTCGGCATCTCCACATGCAACGGGGCCAATCAGCCGGCCACCCATGAGTCGACCCACGCGCTCCTCCAGGTCACTGAGCTGCTGGAACTGGGGATGGCCTCCCCCGGTGACAGTCCGGCTCCTCAGATTCTGGGCCAGCTTGGCCTGCAAGAGAAAGGACGGCCTCTAAGTACAGTGTGGTGCCCTGTTGTTGTGTGCACTGCCTCCCATGGTCGAATAGCTTGGCCAGTGTGGTGCCCTGTTGCTGTATGCACTGCCTCCCATGGTCGAATAGCTTGGCCAGTGTGGTGCCCTGTTGCTGTATGCACTGCCTCCCATGGTCGAATAGCTTGGCCAGTGTGTAAAGTGCAGAAAGTGCAATTGATGTTCATGCCAGTGCCATAGCTGCTGGATGAGGGCTGGCCATTAGGGCTTTGAGGTCCCTTTGCCCATAATGTGAGGTGCACATGCAAGGATGAGGAGGACACTGGAAAGGGTACTCACCCTGACAATCCGAGTGAGGTCGTTAAACTTTTTCCGGCATTGGACACCAGTCCTGGGGACATCGCAGGTGGCTGTGACCCTCTGGGCGATATCCCTCCAGGCTCTCCTGTACACCCTGGTGGCAGGCTTCTTGCCACTGTCCGGGAACAAGATATGGCGTCTCCTCTCCAAAGCCCTAACCAGCACCTTTAAATCATGGGCAGAGAAGCGCTGCGCTCGCTCACGGGCCCTCTGCATCCTTCCTGGCGCTATTTCTCTCCAGCAGCAGTGTTTAGGCCTAGCTGGAGGGCTGCAGTATCCAGGGCGTGGCAGCAGACCAAGTCGACCCTTCCCCCTTTAAGAGCTGGCCGGCGCTAGGGTGTCTGCTGTCAATCAAGAAATGACCACACCTACGCTGCGCCCGGCCTCGGCGGTATCAGTCTGCACCGCCGGCTTAACGCCTAAAGATAGCCGTGCATCGCCAGTTTTAGCGCTCGAGCAAACTCCTTGGCCAAAGCTACTGAATATCGGCGAAGTGGCCTCCACTTTGCGCCGGGCACAAACTTTAGCGGCCGCCCGACTTTACCGCCCCAAAAGTGGCTATACTGAATTTCTAGGCCTGTGTGTCGATTGGGCTTATACTCACTGGAGTTTAGAAGATTGAGAGGGGATCTCATCAAAACATATAAAATTCTGTCAGGTCTGGACAGACTAGATGCAGGAAGGATGTTTCGGATGGCCGGGGAGTCCAGAACCAGGGGTCATAGTCTAAGAATAAGGGGTAAGCCATTTAGGACTGAAATGAGGAGAATTTCTTCACCCAGAGAGTGGTGAACCTGTGGAATTCTCTACCCTAGAGGGCTGTGGAGGCTCAGTCGTTGAGTATATTCAGGACAGAGATCGATAGATTGAATATTAAGGAAATCAAGGGATATGGGGATAAATTTAATTGACTGTTGACTCTGAGCAACTTTGCGTTAACATAAAAACATAAGGGAGACCAGGATGAGAAAGGGGCTACTGTAAAGGAAACTTTAAAGTTCCTTCTTCTTCTCCCTTGAAACAAAATAGCCGTGTTATTACTATCGATATCCCTTCTCCATAGTTATTGGTCCAGTTATCTTTCAAAGTTGCGAAATGATCCTGAATCATTTCCCTTCTATGGGACTCTATCTCTAACCTTGCTTGAAGGTCCTGAATTTTGCACTTGTGCCCTCTCGTCCTGTGTTACCGTGAAAATTAAATAACTTGCTTAACTTCAACCTTCTCTATACCTCCGGTCATTAAAAAAAAAATGTGAATCATATCTACCTCAATTTTAATGTCTCCAACAACAGTATGTTACCAGAGCCAGTTTGCTTGAAGAGTGCCTGTTGCTGTCCTTTAATTAAAAGAAAGACTCTGATCGCTGAAATTGTGGGTGATAATGATAGGACTGTGGGTGAATGAGCCCTAAAGGTAGGTCACAGTGTGGAAGAGGCTTGGTAATAATATGAGCTTAGTCTGCAATGTTAGCCACAGTAAGGAAAGTTCTGTTCCAATAAAGATCTACATGGCTTTAATTAGTACGAACCTCCCAACCATTTCCTAGCATTCAGTTTACCTACTAATTCCATATTGTGTCGTGATTTTTAAGCTGAACTCCATTTTGAGAACACACTTCAGGCAATTTGCAGGGTGACATCATTGGAACTAGATGTCAAAACCAAAAGGATTTAGCATGCGCATAAAGCAATTGACTATTTAGACTCCTAGTTTCTTACAGATGTGATTTCCTTGAAGGGAGAACGTTGCATTATGGGGGAAACACGAATATACAAGAGACGCAGCCCAGCAACGCAGTGCATTTTGGGAAAGAAGTACAGTGCCGCAGTGACGTCAGTGCCTTGTACCTGCACAGACTTGGACTTTGAGTGGTAAGTGCCCTTGTTAACATTTCACTGAGAACGTAGCAAGGCATCTTCTGTCTTTGTACCTGGAATCAAAGCCTCCTCGCACAACTCCCCAGATTGTTCCACCTTTTAATGATATATCCTTGGGGGTTAGGTTGGTTTCCGGCACTGTGCAGCTCCACGCTTGCTCTGAAGCAAAGTTGGTTTAGCTCTGGAAATGGTTTTATGGGGGAAATCTGCGCTGGCGGCAGGAACTCTCACCCACTCAGGAACTCTCGCCCACTCGGGAACTCTCAGCCACTCGGGAACTCTCGTCCTCTCGGGAACTCTCAGCCACTCGGGAACTCTCGCCCTCTCGGGAACTCTCGCCCACTCGGGAACTCTCGCCCACTCGGGAACTCTCGCCCACTCGGGAACTCTCGCCCTCTCGGGAACTCTCGCCCTCTCGGGAACTCTGACCCACTCGGGCACTCTCAGTCACTCGGGCACTCTCGGCCACTCGAGCACTCTCGGCCACTCGGGCACTCTCGGCCACTCGGACACTCTCGGCCACTCGGGCACTCTCGGCCACTCGGGCACTCTCGGCCACTCGGGCACTCTCAGCCACTCGGGCACTCTCAGCCACTCGGGAACTTTCACCCACTCGGGAACTTTCACCCACTCGGGAACTTTCACCCACTCGGGAACTTTCACCCACTCGGGAACTCTCACCCACTGCCAGAACACATCGGAAAATCATGAGCGCATTGCCCGAAGTTTTCTGTCCGCTGATTTACATTTAGTCTCATCTCTAGGCGTTACATTTTTACCTTATTTGGTTTACAGGACTACATTTCCCCAAGAGCTTGTGCGCTATCAGGGCCTTGTACGCAGCAGGCAGATCACAGAGTGGAAGAGGCTTGGTAATAATTTGAGCTTAATTCTCAATATTAGCCACAATAAGGAAAGTTCTGTTCCAATAACGACCTACATCATTTTAATTATCTCTCGTGCACTGCTCGCCATTTCTCCATCCAATGACAGAGGCAGTCCGCATGTTCTGATCAACAGCCGCTGTATGCGAGGTCCATGGTGCAGGGTTTTATAACATTTCACACATACATGGAGGCAATTTTAACCCTCCTCGCTCGGCAGAAACCTGGCGGGTGGCCAGTTAAAATCCCCCTGGCTCTTACCTGTCCGAAAGCTGCCATGATCGCAAGATCTGCAACTTTAAACTGCTCTCCTGAGCAGGCAACAAGGACACCCGCCCAGAGCCAACAGGGTCCTTCTTTACATATGCATGTTGCGGCCAAATAAATTACATAATTGAGACCCGACTAATTTTAACTCAGGCCTGAGCGGGGAATCCACCTGGATTTAAAATCGGGGCCACTTCGGAATAAGTTTACACTTAGCTTTAGTTCGCAAAGTTTGATCTTATTTTAGTTTTTTTTTAATCAGAATTAGTTTCTGAATTCTTGTTCTGGTTTCTCGAAATCCATGTTTCAAGAAAGGTCAGGCTGTTGTTTCAATCTATCAATGAACAGGCTACAAAAAATGATGAGAAGTAATAGCCTAGCGTTTGACGTCAGGTTGCCAACCTTCCAGGATCGCCCTGGAGTCTCCTGGAATTAAAGATTAATCCTGGACACGTGAGCAACCTGGCAGAACTTTTTTTAAATTTGTTCCTGGGATGTGGATGTGGCTGGCAAGGCCAGCATTTATTGTCCATCCCTAATTGCCCCTGAGAAGGTGGTGGTGAGCCGCCTTCATGAACCACAGAGTCAACCACATTGCTGTGGGTCAGGAGTCACATATAGGCCAGACCAGGCAAGGACAGCAGATTTATTCCCTAAAGGACAGTAGTGAATCAGATGGGTTTTTATGACAATCCGGTAGTTTCATGGTTACCATGATTGATACTAGCTTTTTAATTCCAGATTTATTTAATTGAATTTAAATTCTCCAGCTACTGTGGTGGGATTTGAACTTGTTTACTCTGGATCATTAGTCCAGACCTCTGGTTAATGGTCCAGTAACATAACCACTATGCTACTGTAACACTAGGGCATTAAGACAAATGGTGTGTTTATTCATTTTTCTTGAACACTTTTATTTTATTAGTTATAAAAATATTGGAGATGGGGAAAAAAAATAGATTGGGCAGGGTGGTTGGAGGCGGGAGATCATGTGGTGAAACTCCCAGGAATATGTCCAGAGTTGGCAACCCTAGGTTTGAATAACAGCTGGAACTTTCTTTATTAGTGTTCATTTCCAATATATGTTCCAAAAGGTGGGGCTGACTGGCCAATGTTATTTTTGGTCCTAAAAATAATTTCAGTTTAACTCTAACTTGAGTTTCAGTCGTCATAAGAAATCTTTAATATATCAAGTGTTCGGTGTGTGGCACGCACTCCTTACATGGGCATCACCCTTCTGTGACACACCGTCACGCCTGCAGCGACACACTTCTACCACTAGATGGGGATTTATAAGATCCAGAGTCTGCATATCTCCATGACTGCAATGACAGCATCACGAATGGGCTCTCAGGGAAAACTGCTTTCCCCGGCTTTCCATGGGTAACGCCGCTAGGGCAATGGTAATTTTAATTTGGGTGACAAAAATGCAATCATTTTAATCAGTTAGTTTTTTTTCTCTCATATTTTAGGCAGGAAAGCCAATACTCTCCCTATCTCTGTAACCTCTTCCAGCCCCGCAACCCTCCGAGAACCCTGCGTTCCTCCAACTCTTGTGCAAAGCCTCACTCTTCGCCCCCACGGAACGGGGTCTCTGCCGATCTTCCACTGAAGTTAGGGCGGCTGTTTTGGGGGGAAATTCCCAGCGAATCTAAGCTGGTCTCATTTTGGTCTCAGTTCACCCTGCACAGATAAGAGAGAGAAAAATCACACTGAATATAAAGTTAACAACAGCTCAGTGCTCAATGCTTGAAGGGTTTTTGGCAAAATCACCAGTTTTAACTTTGGCTTGTTACAATGCTCAGCGTAGTCACAGCATAGAGTCTTGTGGCTTCTGTTTTTGGACTGTTTTTCTGGCACCTTTTAGGTGGACCCCCAGAGCATTAAGCTGGTTACTGTGTTTTCTATATTTTTGTCAATGTGATTTTCAAAGGAGTTCTATACCCTCATGAAAATCCTTGAACTTTAGTTATTTAACACCCCTACTCTGCCTAAAGAATCTTAATTCAATAAAACAGTTTCACCCGCAAAAGAATATTTATTGACCTGGCCTCCACCAGACGTTTCTTAAGATGTTATTTTAGGATCAAGCAGCTTGGCTGTTCCGACTACTCTTTTGTTGGGAATGGCACTGCGGGAAGCTCTGCCTTTATCTTGAAGAAGTTGAATCCTGCTGTTGAAAGTGCCCTGGATAAGCATTCTGATGATTTACTGCAATTATATAGGGCCCTGGTGAGACCACACCTGGAGTATTGTGTACAGTTCTGGTCTCCTTACCTAAGGAAGGATATACATGCCATAGAGGGAGTGCAACGAAGGTTCACCAGACTGGTTCCTGGGATGGGGGGGATTGTCCTCTGAGGAGAGATTGAGTAGACTAGGCCTATATTCCCAAGAGTTTAGAAGGATGAGAGGTGATCTCATTGAAACATACAAAATTCTTACAGGGCTTGACAGGGTAGATGCAGGGAGGATGTTTCCCCTGGCTGGGGAGTCTAGAACCAGGGGTCACAGTCTCAGAATAAGGGGTCGGCCATTTAGGACTGAGATGAAGAGAAATTTCTTCACTCAGGGGGTGGTGAATCTTTGGAATTCTCTACCCCAGAGGGCTGTGGAGGCTCAGTCGTTGAGTATATTCAAGACAGAGATCGATAGTGTAATGTATGTACCTTTAAGGTGGAGAACTACTTTTTACAGCTCCTGTATCCTGTAGTACCGGCAGTATATAAACCCTGAGTAGTGCTCTGTACAGTCAGTTGCAGTTTGAACCTCATTCAGTAAACACCTGTTGGTCGTTCCCTGCAGTCTTTGTCTGATTATTGAAGGACACAACATTAAGATACCCGGATCTAACAGATAGACTTCTGAATATTAAGGGAATCAAGGGATATGGGGACAGTGCAGGAAAGTGGAGATGAGGTAGAAGATCAGCCATGATCTTATTGAATGGCAGAGCAGGCTCGAAGGGCCAAAGGGCCGACTCCTGCTCCTATTTCTTACGTTCTTATGATTTCAGCAGTTATTAAAAGGGCTTCAGATAGACTGGATTTCTAACGCCGAACCCCTGTAATATTCAGTTTTTCATCAACACAAGGATGAACTCTTGGTCTTTGAAGAGTTAAAGTTCTAATATATCCACGCATGCTGCTCAGATTTGCTCACGACGGGCCTACATTTGGTCTCCCCTCACCCCACCCTCATGCTCACTCTGCATCTTTGCCCCAAACTAGACGTGGGGCCTCCAGCAGAGCCTCACCAGAGCATAAATATTCAGTGAGGGAGCTGGCCTCGTAACTCAAAAGTGAGGAAGTAATGGATGGCTTGTGAAGGGAGGCACAGCCATTGAATATGGCATTTGAGAAAGTCGTCAATATTCAACAAGTGTCTTCCTTCATGGCATGAGCAGCAAAGTTGATTTTTAAAAATTGAAATGTAGAAAAAAAAACTCTTGGAATTGCCTGTGCGGATAGGAGAGGTTAATTTTAATCTTCAGAGGTTGACTCGCACTGTAGGGGGTGGTGTGTGTGTCAGCTTCACCTCTGACTCCTTTGAGTGGTTCGAATCGCTCCCACTCCCTTGGTTCTAGACCTGGACTTATTTGGGGGTTGTAATGAAATTGCAACAGACAACTGAGTTGGTGAAAAGAACTTGGATTTTATTTGAGACAAGAAAATATACACAACACAATAAATCTTATCACTCTAAAAGGGGGAACACTTCGGAATATGCGAGGGAGAATGACAATAAACAAAAATACCTTACCCCTCCCAATCCCACTATACTAACTAGGTTGAATTCCAGAGGACCAGGAAATGCTCACCAAACGCAGGAATAGTTTGTAGAGTGAGAAAAACTTGCAGATCTTCGGTTTCTTCCAGGTTGGTTTCTTGTTGGTCGCGGTGGCCCAATATTACCTAGTTGCTGGTAATATTGTTGGTTGTTTGTTTCGTGGGGCCCTTGGTTGCTGCGATTCCTTCCGTTCTCCTTCTGTTGTCCCGAGGCTGATGTCTTTCGAATGAGCTGTGCCTTTTTCTGTGTCTGTCCGAACTGTACTGATCGAACCCATCGAATGAACTGCCTTCTTGTGGAGACAGGTCTTTAGTTTATACGAAAACGAAACCTGCTAATCTTGTTAGATTTTTGGCTGGCTCGTTAAGGGCCACTTGATTGGTCCCATTTAGTTAACTGGTTTCGGGATAGCTTCCTGATGGGCTTTGGGTGAGGCTGGGGTTTTCATTGATTTATTGATTGAATACAAATTCCCAGATAGGGGCTGAGTTTCGTTTATTGTTCCTCCCAGACAATCTGGCTACTTTCGAATACACAAACTGTTCCTCTGTAGAGGTCAGTCCCACATTCCTGTCGCAGCCTTTTCCTACAAGTCTGAATATGTCCTTTTAAACCAGCCAAATCTTCCTGGGATTTTGATTTAAATCCTTTTTGCCCAATAACTCTGAAACCAGTCCAAAAATCTCTTCCTTAAATTAAACTCTTTGAAATCCTTCTGTTTGGCCCAACCACACTGTTGTCCTTTTTACAGATTTCTTCTGTGATGTTCCAAAATCACTTTAAAAATGACCTTTCCTTCTGTTCTGGGGTTATGCAGAAATTTTCGAACCTTACAGCACTGAGTTACAGTTCCCACAACTGTCTTCCCCTCTGCGATCCTGGAACCCTGTCATCATGTGAGGCAGGACATTACATAGTATTTACTGCACGGAAACAGGCCATTCAGCCCAACAGGTCCATGCCGGTGTTTATGCTCCACACGTGCCTCCTCACACCCTTCTTTATCTAACCCCATCAGCAAATCCTTCTATTCCTTTTGCTGTCATGTGTTTATCTAGCTTCCTCTTCAATGGCTCTATGCTATTTGTCTCAACTACTCCCTGTGGTAGCGAGTGTACTCAACTGATGTCTGCACAAGTGCTCTGTTCCAGCAAAGTTTGCAGGACTGAAATAGGAGCAGGAGTCGGCCATTTGGCCCTTCGAGCCTACTCCGCCATTCAATAAGATCATGGCTGACCACCTACCTCAACTCTACCTTCCTGCACTATCCCCATATCCCTTGATTCCCTTAATATTCAAAAATCTATCGATCTCTGCCTTGAATGTACTCAACGAATGAGCATCCAGTGATCAGGAGTGGTAACCTTCGCCGATCTTCCCTCTCCCTAGCACAGAGGCTCCAAGACCAATTGCATTGCCCCAACCAATGCCCTGACTGAGACCAGCTGAGTAAACATAAATCGGGAATTGACTCTGGGACCTCCAATGGTCTGTGAAGCTCAGTTGCACTTTGGATAGTGATTTTACCACCTGGACCATTTGGGGAGAAGGAGGCTTACAATATAGTTTCAGTATTCCCATTCTTCATTGTCTGGAAGATAACACTTTGAGAGAATGAAAGCTACCAGTAGCCGTCGCTAGGATTGACTCTCACCAGCCAAACGGAATTGTGCCTGAGCCTGACCTGCTCCAGTAAATATACTAACCCCTTCCTGGAGGATAAGGTCAGTGTCAAAATCTAGCTCAGTACAAACTTCAATTTCAATTTACCTTCTCCACATTCCAAAGCAAGGAAAGGTATCTGTTCTGAAGAAGGGTCTGCAACAGAAATGTAAACGTGTCTGTTCTCTCCACGAATGCTGACTGACTGCTGCGTCGCTCCAGCATTTTTTGGTTTTGTTTCATTTATCTTCTCGCTCAGCCTGTTCACACCAGCCTATTTTTTGTTTTGCAGGGGGTGGCAGGGTGTGGGGGTTTGGGGGGGGGGAGGAGGTAGAAGAGAGAATTTGAATTTATGTCCCAGCTCCCTGTCTTGAAAACGTTCTTTTTTTTCATTTCCACCACATATAAGGCAGTTAATGTTGTGCTTAATACTGTATAGTGTCAGCTGTGGCTCAGTGGGTAGCACTTCTTGCTTCTGAACTTCTGAGTCAGAAGGTTGCGGGTTCATAGAAACATAGAAACATAGAAACATAGAAGATAGGAGCAGGAGTAGGCCATTCGGCCCTTCGAGCCTGCTCCGCCATTCAACGAGGTCATGGCTGATCATCCAAACCCTAGCACCCGGTCCCTACACCGACAGCCATCCCACCCAAGCCCTATCCCCGTAACCCCGCGTATTTAATCCCCCCTAACACTAAGGGCCAAATTTTTATCATGGCCAATCAACCTAACCCACACATTTTTGGACTGTGGGAGGAAACCGGAGCACCCGGAGGAAACCCACGCAAACACGGGGAGAATGTGCAAACTCCACACAGACAGTCACCCGAGGCCAGATTTGAACCCGGGTCCCTGGCGCTGTGAGGCAACAGTGCTAACCACTATGCCACCGTGCTGCCCTTGGCCCACTCCAGAGACATGAGCACATAAAGCTAGGTTGACACTCCAGTGCAGTGCTGAGGGAGTGCTGCACTGTTGGAGGTGCTGTCTTTCAGATGAGACATTAAACCGAGGCCCCGTCTGCTTTTTCAGGTGGGTGTAAAAGATCCCATGGCACTATTTCGAAGAAGAGCAGGGAAGTTAACCCCGGTGTCCTGGCCAATACTTACCCCTCAACCAACATAACAAGAACACATTGGTCATTAGCACATTGCAATTTGTTGGCGGCCGCGTTTCCCACATTATAACAGTGACTCCACTTCAAAAGTACTTCATTGGCTGTAAAGCGCTTTGAGACGTCTGGTGGTCATGAAAGGCGCTGTATAAATGCAAGTCTGTCTTTTTGTAATTGCGCTTTGGAACACAATGGTTAAGAAAGATCTTCAGTCAGTTGATCAGTGAGTTCCCCCACTGGGCATTTGGTTTACTTGCCTTTCCTTTTCATTGAGAAACCTTAAGTGAAGGACAGAGGCCTATAGTGCAGGATGGCAAGTTTGAAAAGATGATGAGGTAAATCAAGAAATCACAGTTAGGTCATGGCAAGCTTTTGGCTTTAAAAGTCTGTAGATTGGAGGATGAAGTGAAGATACGGAGTTCTGTAGGCTTGAAATCCTGGGCAAGAATGAGTTGGAGTGGGAGATGATATGGGGATTCTTGACTTCAGTGCACTAAGGATGCATTTGGAGTAGCACGGGGGTCAGCACCTCTGAGCTTATGAAGAGCACAGATCAGTGGCATAGCCAAAGCTATTACCCATAAAGTAGACAGAGAAAGGTTGTGACAGAGGTCAGAGGTGAAGGAAAGGTGGCCTATCAGGTGAGCAGTCTTGTGTTCTGTTCAGGTTGGGGAGGGGGGTGCTAGAGAGCCCCACCCACCTCGAATGCTTCTGCATTGCTTTCGTTTATTTTAAATCACTTAAAACAATGTTTTTTTTCATCAGTGATGCAAATCTTGCAGACTGTATAATTCATATGTCTGGTACAAAATCACCTCAGAAACTACAATGATAAATGCTTTTCTACTGTGTCCGTGCATCTTTATACCAGAAAAACCCCTAAGATGAGAAAGCTACCAGCCCATATCTTTGCTCAATATACTGTAACACTGAAAAAAAAAGAAAGACTTGCATTTATATAGCGCTTTTCACAACCTCAGGATGTCTCAAAGCGCTTTTCAGCCAATGAAGTACTTTTTGAAGTGTAGTCACTGTTGTAATGGAGGAAATGCAGCAGCCAATTTGTGCACAGCAAGCTCCCACAAACAGCAATGTGATAATAACCAGATAATCTACTTGTTGGTTGAGGGATAAATATTGGCCAGGACACCAAGAGAACTCCCCTGACCACCTTCAAATAATGCCACGGGATCTTTTACATCCACCTGAGAGAGCAGACAACGTCTCATCCAAAAAACAGCACCTCCGACAGTACAGCACTTCCTCAGTACTGCACTGGGTGTGTCAGCCTAGATTTTGTACTTTCCGTCCACTGGAGAGGGATTTGAACCCACAACATTTCTCACATCAGAGGCAAACATGCTACCCACTGAGCCACAGCTGACACATCTGCAGAAGAACACTGGCAATCCATATGAAGTAAAGTAAAGTGGGCTTTGCTAGGAACAGACAACCAGCTGATCGCCTACGGTCATTTATTAACTTTGATATAGACAAAGCGCATCAAGGCTCCAGTGCCTGTGATCTCATTTGACACAGGAAAGAGTGGAAAGTGACTATTCTGTACCTGTGCTGTCTAAACTGCAAATTGGCAGGGCTTTCATTCCCTGGTACAAGCTGCTTTTGTAAAGAGCTAACTGCAGCATTGCTGACAAATGAGTTATTGTTAGAGTGCTCTATGTTGACAAGGGAAACTCGACATGAATGTCCAATGTTCTGGCTCTTCTTTCTCACCACCACAGAATTATTAGCAGAGCTTATATCCATATGAGTTTGCGGATGAAAGATTTGAAAGCCTGAGCGGAGATATGCGCAGATGACATTTTGTTAAGCGATATATAAATCAGTGCCTCTTACAAAACCAAGTCGCCTAAATCTGGGGTCGTAACACTCAACAAGCACTGTGTCTCACGGCACAAGTGTCTCGCTCCACAAGGAAAATGGATTGACCTATATAGGCATGATAACAGCCCAGTGATTTGCGTGCCGTCACATCCCATGAAACCTCCAGCTCATCGTAGGGAGCGTGACTTGCTGCACAAGTGCCTCGATTCATCATAAAAAGGTACCAGAGGCAGTCACAATACAGACTGATCAAGAAAAAGTCTGATCAAGAAAAAGACTTGATTGTTGCCTCTCTCTCTCTCTGGCACAGAGCTAATGACATTCAAAATGAATGCAATAGCTCGGCCAAATGATCTGTCGAATGGTCTGTCTGGAAGGATCCCGCTTCCATACTTCCCGACTCCGTACCACCACCCACCAGAGCACCGTCAACAGGAGTAGCATAGGTGTCTATAAGAGATCTTATTAATGGGATTAAAATGAATGAATGGTGAGGATTATGGCTTATTATGCACTTAATATTCAAAAAATCATTTCCTGCAAGGTTTTCTTCCCATTGGAGCTGGGTTCATGGTTTAGAGTTTGTAAAGTCTGGGAAAGCAAGAGGACACAGCCAGCAGCCAAAAGTATAAGATAGGGCAACATTTTGGAAACCTTTGCTGGGAACAGTTAATAAATTTGCTGTGCTTAGTTTGTAATTATGTGTGCACCTAAATGTTACCACCTTTAAAAAAAATTACTAAAATATAATAACACTTAATATAATATCATAATAAAATATGACATAATTAAAATAATATAATTAATATAATATAAAATATAATTAATGTAATATACAATTAAAACAGAAGAGTGAGCCGAGATTTTTTGAGTGAGCAGTTGGTTATGAGATAAGCTAAGTGATGGACTCTTTCTATTCATTTTCCTGAAGGGGGGGTTTCAACCAACGTTTCCGCTAAGCTGTGCAAAGTCCCGCACAGGCCGCTTACCGGCTTTTACATTCTAGATACCGCGCATGTGCAAACATTTGAATGGGCTATGCATTGGAGGAGGCAGGCCACGCAGGAGGCCGTGCAGCTTACGGGGAACGATGGTTTTGTTGTGGGATTTCTCTCTGGCCCCAAAGCAGACGGAGACGAGCGTGTACTGGTTCCAAGCGATCTTCATTCAAGCACGTGCAGGGAGAGGCCCTCTCAGTCTGAGCTGAGACACAAGTCCAATTTTTACATTCGAGCAGTTGGCTTACTGTATATACAATCTTACATCTTGTTTCCTTCACATCTTCGGGACTTGGCCAATTAATTGTCCAAGTCACGTACACTTAATCACATCTCCACAAAACACATCTTGTTTATCTCACTTGCCCTGTTTCCACATCTGCCATTGTTCTACTCTTAGCTCTTATCCAATTTCGTACACTTAACCACATCTTCGAAAATCACATTGGCGGCCCATTGTTCAATGCATGGCCTCTTCACCTTCTTTCACTCCCCCAATCATCGTGTACAGGAAACTTTCGTTTAACCGGAGGTTAAATGCCCGGAAAGCTCTATCTACCGGCAAAATTCAGGAGCCGTTTCCTATAAGTTTTTTTACTTCTCGTTGCTTTTTTTTTTCCAGTCAGGCTCTGCAAGGTCTAGCTGAAGCTGTTGCTTAGCTACAGAGACGCTTTTAAGCTGCGGCCGACTGTTTTGAAGCTGTCAACAGGGTTTGTTGATTCACACGGAGCTCAAAAGCTCCGTATGTTTTAACGTTAGCGCTGGTTTCTACGGCAGTTTTGATGGTACGGCACCAGCTCGGTCCCGTCAGTGCCGGGCACCAGAAAGTTTCCTGTAATATGCTTTTTCCAACTGTCTTTGTTCTGCCAGACTTCTCCTTTATTACATCAGCCAGCTAGTCAGTTAAGCTGCTAATTAACTTTTAACCCCTTCAGTTTCAACATGCGTTACTTTGTAAAGATGTATGTCAAAAGCGTATTAAACCACCTGAACAGCATTACATTGATCAGATTTTCTCCGTCTGGAAGCAATGCCATTGCCAGTTAGTTTCTAGATCCCTAAAAGCTTAGTTATTGAATATAGTTTTCCGGGCGCTACCCCTCTCGTCGTACAATATTCCTCTTCCATTATGACGTCGCAGTCGCATATTCCATCCGGAGTGCGGGTATCCGAAATCTGCGAGTAAGCGAACAGGAAGCTTGGTGCGAGGAAAGGGAGGGACCAGTGATAATTTGCTCTGCTCTCGTCCCCAAGCCCAGGCACACCCCCAGCAAAAGACTGTCATCTTATAGAAAGAGTAGGCACTAAAACCTACCGATAGTCAGCACCCATTAATCTGATTTGACAGATTGCAAAATAAACTCCCAAACACGACAGAATATCCAGGAATGACGACAGCTAAAATAACATTTGTAGATGTGTGTGTACATATTAGCCGAGAAAACCCTTCACAGCCATGCTCACAACTAGTACCCAGACCCCCAGCAAGGTAATTTTATATATAGGATTTTTCTTATAGAAAGAAAGAGAAAAGAGTTGGAGAAAGAGAGGTGCAGAATCAACAATAAAAGTGCGTGAAAACCATTGAAACAAGAAGAGGAGGGAGTCAGAAAAACCAGCAGAAGATAAATAAAAAATTGGCAGAAGGGTGACAGAAAGGATTAGAGAGTGGGAGAGAGCAGAGACATTCACAGGAAGTATATATATATATAAATCACCTCCCTGATCCTCAGAGAACAAGTCATGATCAGCCGGCATCACTTTACTGTTCAATGGATGGGTTCATGAATTAATAAAATTACAACCCTTACTATCAGATGGGAGATATTCTCCTTCCAGGAAACGAATCGTGCTCAGTACAGATTAACCAGTGTTTTTGAGACCTTGTTCTTGACGAGTGTTCTCCACTTATGAGGGCATGTAATAATCTGCCATTCTGTGTCTGCTTACATGTCCAAAACATCTGAGACATCTTATGGTGATCTGGTCCATCGTCCCATTGCTCAGCCCATATTTCTTTTTCTGTTGTAAGCTTTCATATGTTTTATCCCAGCAACATGTCTTCACCCCTAAACTTAGATGAGCACCTCCAACAACGGGGTAAATTTCCACAGTTGCTCTCATAGACTCTTACAGCACAAGAGGAGGCCATTCGGCCCATCGTGCCTGTGCCGGCGTTAGTCCCGCTGCCCCTGCTCTTTCCCCATAGCCCTGTCATTTTTTCCTATTCAAGTATTTATCCAATTCTCTTTTGAAAGTCACTATTGAATCTGCTTCCACCGTCCTTTCAGGCAGTGCCTTCCACCTCATAACAACACTGCGCAAGAAACATTCTCCTCATCTCCCCTCTGATTCTTTTGCCAATTAACTTAAATCTGTGCCCTCTGGTTCCCGAACCTCCAGCCCTTGGAAACAGCGTGTCCGCTGTAACTTCAGCAAAAACCCCGGAGAAATTTTCCCATGATTTCCGCAGCTCTTCTGCCGAAGCTACTATGGGCGAACGGCAGAACCCCCACCCTATACAAGTCATACCCCTTGGGCTGGATTTTATCAATGGAGGCGAGTAGGAGGCGGGACTCCCACTTTTGGGGTTGTAGTCCCGCCTCCATCGAGTTGTGGCCAACCCACTCGATTTTCCATTGATTGACCTTGTTGAGCCCGCCCAGCGGGCTCAGCAGGCCAATTAAGGACCACCTGGCAACAGGTGATGTCACAGATTGACATTTCATCTGTCAAGAGCTTTTGACAGATGAAATATCAGCATTTGACAGCTTTTTGAAGCTGTCAAACACTGACAATCTGCATTCTAAGTTAATTCCTTCCTCTCAGGCTGATTTAGAGATCTCCCCAGAACAGAAAGCAGAGGCTGCAACTTTTGACAGCTCACGGCCATTCTGCATTCTGGACCGATGAGATGAGGGACTCCCGAGACCTGAAGGAAGGAAGCCTGCATTAGTAAGTAAAGGTAAGTAAAACTTATTTAAACACTTTACACACACCAAACACACTTACCTCTGCACTCATGCACCTATCACTCACCTGAACACCGGACATCTCGAACCCTCCAAGCCCTTCAGCCTGACGATCGGCCTCGCTAACTTGGCGTGGTTTGGAGCCATCGGGCAGCCCACACTTCAGGGATAAAAATAGGGATTAGGCTAAAAACTGTCTGTTAACTACCTGTTAACAGGCAATTAATTGGCACTAATCCCCTTCCCGCCTCAGGAGGCGGCTCCCAGCACAGGTCGGGTACCCGCCTCCTGGGAAACGGGCATGAGGCGGGTTGGGGGCGGGATGGATTCGTGCCCCCCCGATTTTGCGATTTTAACCCCCCCACACGCCTCCAATCCCGCCTCCATGGCCCGATGAAATTCGAGCCCCTTAACTCTAAAAGAGCGCCCCCAACTGCACCAGTGTGGCATTACCCCTTCATGTGCCAGTTATCCACGAGGCCTCTCTGAGCGGCACTGCCATTAGCGCTGCTATTCATTAACCTCGATGGGGGTGGGTGGGGGGGGGCGGATAGTGTCATTGCATTAAACAAAAATATTGGCCCAGAAATTCAGGTCTCCACGGGTGAGTACACACGGGATACTCACCCATAAGCCCAATGGAAGTGCCGGTTTCCTGCATGCACTGCGCATGCACGGGAAACCGGCACTTCCGTTCCCCTGAAAGCAGGGGTTAAGAGGTGGAACGCGTGCGCCGGAGAGGCTGCGCGTGCGCATCGAACTTACAATTTTTTTTACAGGTTTTCCCGGGAGGGTAAGTCTCCAGAATTTACACATTTAAAAAGCAGACATAAGGCCTGCTTTTTACAAGGTAAGTGGTGAATTAAATAAATTAAAACATTTTTTCCACAGGTTTATTATTTTTAAATACTTTAAAGCAAGGTAAGTTTATTTTTAGCCCCGTTAGAAAATAAAATTATTATTTTTTTAAATTTAAATTATTGTTTAAAATAGTTATTTCATGTAATTTATAGTTTATTTAAAAAAAAAAATTATTTGAAAATTTAGTGATGTTTTGGGGCCCGTAGTATTTCTAAGTTTTGACAGCTCTTCCTGTCAAACTTATGAATGGAGCATTCCCTGCTCCGATTGGCTCCCCATGGCCCACGTGATCCCAGGGGATGCATCGAACGAACTGCGCCCCTGGGATACGCAAGCACTGCGCGCCGGCAGCTGGAGCAGACCCAGGATCGGAATCCCACGGGGCCCTACAGCTCAACGGCCGGCGCGCAAGGTAAGTGCAGGTCGGGGGCTTGCACCCGCGGGAAGCCCCCGACCCGAATTTCTGGGCCAATGACAGAGCTTTCCGAATCCAGCCCCTGTAAAGGAGAGCAGCTGGGTGCAGAGGGGAGAAGCAGCATCTCCCATGTTGTTTGAAGCAGGCCTGGGAATGCCCGAAGCTGCAGGAAACATCAATCGTCCTTCCACATCCCCGCAGCACTCTTCCATCGACAAACAACAGGAGCAGAAGAGGGCAAAGAAACACCCTGCCTCAAGACCTCTGGCAAATTCGCCCTGGCGTTGCCCTCGCTGCAGGTAGCATCTGCAACACAGATACTACCAAATTTACCACAAGTCACGGCTCTGTATAAAATCTGCAGCAGGATATGTTGTCAAAGCAACACTGAGTGAGATATAGTGGATGGAATACCAGAGCCCACCATCCATTCTCAGGGGGTGAAATTGGTATTTGGCACCAGCGCGAAACGGGTGATAATGAATCTTTCTCATCGACTCCAATGGAAAAGACAATGGTGCGGGGTGTGAAGTGAGCTGACAATTTGCTATCGATCCGCTTTGCATTGCCGCCCAAGACAGATTTCAACTCCCCCCCCACCCCACCCTCCAGTCTCTAGAGAGAGAAGACCTTAAAAAAGAGCAATCTCCCCATAAGCAAAATACCTACAATTACATTAGTACAATATTCAAGGTCAGAAAATCTCAAAATACTTGGGGTGCACCTCCAGCCCGATTTCACTTTCCGTTGACATTAGTGGCAAAGAGAGTTGAGTGAGGTGTAAAACGAGCGATTGATTCTCCATCGCTCGTTTTTTGCCCGGTGATTAAAATGACACCCTATATATGTCATCTGTTACATAGTGGACCGGTGGAAATAAACGCTTAAAAAAACTACAAAATTCAAGTGAGGCCAAAAGTTCAGGGGACTTCGATCCCTGTGTAAATACCAGCATCGGCCCACCGGTGCCCCCTGGCGCTGACCCCGGCAAAGTTGGCTGGTTCAAAGCGGGGAGGTCACCCTATTTGTACATTGCGGGCAGGTTCACCCCCCACCACCACCACTACCTCTCGGGTGTCCCGCCTGCTCAAGGAGACCAGAAAATCCGGAGAACGGTCCCGAGCCTGGTGTGGCACCAGGACCCTCTCGAAGGGAAAGGTCGGACTGCCCTCTCACAGCCTCCTTTGAACTTCTGAAGCTCGCCCCCCCCTCAACGCTCACATACATTATGCAGCACGACGTACTTGTCAGCTTTTTTGTTTACGCACGGTGTAACAGCCTTCGAGTGAGGGTCCATTTGATGTTCATAAACCACTTGAGCTACACTTTCACAGTTAATAACATCATCTCTGTAACCCATTCCTGGGGGAGCTGTTCTATATTTAATAATCTGCTCTGGAATGTCACACTCCATTATTTCAGTTGTCATTTTATCTCCCAGACCCAGAATATACTTTTTTTTTAAAAAGCCTGCGCATCAGTCCAAAATGGTAAGATTGAGAAACTTAATTACCCTTAAAGAATATCTGGGCTATATATTTTTTTTTAAATGCAAGAAAATGGGTTCAAGATTGTTATCGCAGAGGGGGTGGTTCAAAAGGAAACTTTGAGCTTTGCTCTCAAAGTGTATAATGTCACCTGCATCTCTCGATTAGAAATTACAGCCTTGTAACTTGCTCCTTACCATCCATTATTGTACATTTTATTTTTTTCCATTCGTGTGAACTACGACCCCTTCACCAAGCAATGAAATTACCCAGCATTCCAATGAAATCAAATATTTATAACGTCAAAACCCAAACACATTGACACTCGCTCTTTGGCCCTCTTAAAAGGTTGTGTCAAAAATTCGCACCTCTTTGTAATAATTAAAAAATATAACCCCATATATTATTTACGCGGTGAAACTCATGAGACCATCTGCTTAATTGATGCCTTAAATAATTCACTAATAATTACCAAAGATAAGTTTAAGCAAATGTTGCTTTAAAAGACAATGGCCTAGAAATTCACTATGGCCCCGCCAGCTGGCTAGCACCCAAAAGTTAGCACTGGGCGGGAAGCCTATAGCGATCGTCAGATATTCATTGTTAGCGCCCCAATTCGGAACCGGACGCTATACCAGGGTGTGCCCACCTCCGCTTGGGGTGCTGACACTGAATATCAGCGCTCTTGGCGCCGCTGCGCCAGCCGCTGCGGAGCGGCAGGCTGCGGTACTGCAGACCTCCTCCTCTTAAGGGGGAGCTGCCTGCAACGGGGAGATCGCCGCTGGATAGTGCCGGCAAATGAGCCCGGCACCACGGAGAAGTGCCGGGCTCGCGGAAAGCAGCCGGCAATGCCGCGGGGGGGGGTTGGAGGAGGCCGGGGAAGGAGGTGCGGGCAGGCGGCCGCCGAAAAAGCGGCTGGCCGCACCTTCCGCTTTAAAGCGCCCCACTAAGGCAGCAGGACGGCCCCGTTTTCTGGTCGCTGTTTGCGGCCGCTTCGGAGGAGGCGGCCGCAACTAAATATGGGGATCGGGCCGGTTTCGGGGCGGAACCGGGGCACTGCGCACACCGATGACGTCATCGGTGCCGGCACAGCGCTAACGGCTACCGCCGCCAATACCGCTGCGCTGAATATCTGCGCAAACTCATTTCTGGCGCAAAATCACTCTTTAGGCGTTAACTGGACGCAAAGCTGGCAGCGCCTTAATGAATTTCTAGGCCAATGGTCTTACAAGTAAACTAGACATTATTCCTCGATAACAGTTAAGAAACACATCTATTTAATGAGGAGATGCTGCTACTATTTATCCATTGTCCAGATTGTAAAACTACTAGATTATGTATCCCTTGAGCATGCTTTAGTCGTGTATTAAATCCAATGCTTCCCCATGGTCCTGATGACAGCAAATATCTACACAGTAGAAAGACACTGCAATGATAAGCAGGGATCTTTTATTCATAAGAACATAAGAAATAGGAGCAGGAGTAGGCCAATCGGCCCCTCGAGCCTGCTCCGCCATTCAATAAGATCATGGCTGATCTGATCCTAACCGCCAATCCACTATCACAGAACCATCTCCTGAATCTAACAGAATTAGACACACGAAATAGGAGCAGGATCAGGCTACACGGCCCCTGGGCCCGCTCCGCTACCCACAGGGCCATGACCGATCCGAACCTAGACTCATGTCCAAATTCCTGCCCGCTCCCCGTAACCCTTAATTCCCTTTACTTCTAGGAATCTGTCTATTTCTGTTTTAAATTTATGTAATGACGTAGCTTCTACAGCTTTTTGGGGCAGCATATTCCATAGACCTACCACCCTCTGAGTGAAGTAGTTCCTCCTCATCCCAGTTTTGAAAGAGCAGCCCCTTATTCTAAGACTATGCCCCCTAGTTCTAGTTTCACCCATCATCGGGAACATCTTCCCCGCATCCACCCGATCCAACCCCTTCACAATCTTATATGTTTCAATAAGATCGCCTCTCATTCTTCTGAACTCCAATGAGTAGAGTCCCAATCTACTCAACCTCTCCTCATATGTCCATCCCCTCATCCCCGGGATTAACCGAGTGAACCTTCTTTGTACTGACTCGAGAGCAAGTATGTCCTTTCTTAAGTATGGACACCAAAACTGTACGCAGTATTCCAGGTGCGGTCTCACCAATACCTTGTACAACTGAAGCAATACCTCCCTATTTTTATATTCTATCCCCCTAGCAATGAAAGCCAACATTCCATTGGCCTTCTTAATCACTTGCTGCACCTGCATACTAACCTTTTGAGTTTCGTGCACCAGGACCCCCAGATCCCTTTGTACTTCAGTACTTTCCAGTTTCTTGCCATTAAGATAATAACTTGCTCTACGATTTTTCCTGCCAAAGTGCATAACCTCACACTTTCCAGTATTGTATTCCATCTGCCAAATCTCTGCCCACTTACTTAGCCTGTCGATGTCCCCTTGCAGGTTTTTTATGTCCTCCTCACTCACTACTTTCCCTCCCATCTTAGTATCATCTGCAAACTTTGATATGTTACACTCGGTCCCCTCCTCCAAATCGTTAATATAGATTGTAAAGAGTTGGGGACCCAGCACTGAACCCTGCGGAACACCACTAGTTACTGATTGCCAGTCTGAGAATGAACCATTTATCCCAACTCTCTGCCTTCTGTTAGATAGCCAATCCTCTATCCATGCCAGAATATTACCCCCAATCCCGTGATTTTTTATCTTAAGCAATAATCTTTTGTGTGGCACCTTGTCAAATGCCTTTTGGAAGTCCAAATACACTACGTCCACTGGTCCCCCTTTATCCACCCTATATGTTACTTCCTCAAAGAACTCCAGCAAATTTGTCAAACATGACTTCCCCTTCATAAAACCATGCTGACTTTGTCCTATTAAATTATGATTATCCAAATGTCCTGTTACTGTCTCCTTAATAATGGACTCCAAAATTTTACCTACCACAGATGTTAGGCTAACCGGTCTATAGTTTCCAGCCTTCTGTCTACTGCCCTTTTTAAATAAGGGTGTTACATTAGCAGTTTTCCAGTCTGCCGGGACCTTTGCCGAGTCCAGGGAGTTTTGGAAAATTATTACCAATGCATCCACAATCCCTACCGCCACTTCCCTCAAGACCCTAGGATGTAAGCCATCAGGTCCAGGTGATTTATCCGCCTTGAGTCCCATTATTTTACCGAGTACCACTTCCTTAGTGATTTTGATCGTGTTTAGCTCCTCCCCCCCTTTAGCCCCCTGTTTGTCCAGTGTTGGGATATTCTTAGGCCTAGAAATTCAGTATAGCCACGTTTGGGGCGCTACAGCCGGGCGGCCGCTAAAGTTTGCGCCCGGCGCAACTTCGCGCCACCTTCGCCGATATTCAGTGGCATCGCCCCAAGAGGTTGCTGCTGCGCTAAAACAGGCGATGCACGACTATCATTAGGCGCTAAGCCGGCGGCCCAGGGCGAAACCCCCGAGGGCGGGCGCAGCACAGGTGCGGCGAGTTGCTGATTGACAGCAGACTTTCTGGCGCCGGTGAGCTCTTAAAGGGGGAGGGTGGATTTGTTTGCCTGCCACGCCCTGCACACTGCAGCCCAGAAGCAAGGCCTGACCACTGCTGCTTGATCTGGACAACGCTCAGGACTATGGCGAAGGCCAGGGAGAGAGCGCAGCGCTTCAGCGACGGTGACCTGAGGGTGCTGGTTGGTGCAGTGGAGCGCAGGCGCCATGTTCTGTTCCCTGAAGGTGGCAGGAGGCCGCTGCCCAGCGCCTATCGGAAAGCCTGGAGGGAGTTGTCAAACAGGGTGACCTCCAACAGCGTGGTTGCCAGGACTCCTGTGCAATGCCGAAAAAAGTTCAACGACCTCACTCGGGTTGTCAGGGTGAGTACCCTTTCCAGTGTCCTCCTCATCCCTGCATGTGCACCTCAGTTTATGGGCAAAGGGACCTGAAAGCCCTAATGCCCAGCCCTCATCCAGCAGCTATGGGACTGTCATGAAAATCACTTGCACATTCTGCACTTTACACACTGTAAAAGCTATTCGACCATGGGAGGCTGTACAGCCCAGATCAGGGCTTCAAACTGTCAGGGCTAGTCCACCATGGGAGGCAGTGCAGACAAGATCAGGGCTTCGCACTGTGCTTAGAGGCCGTCCTTTCTCTTGCAGGGCAAGGTGGCGCACAACCGAAGGCAGCAGCGTGAGACCGGGGGAGGCCATCCTGACCTCAAACAGCTCTCCGACCTGGACCAGCGTCTGGAGCGCATTATGTCAGGCCGGCTGATTGGGCCCGTCGCCAGTGGAGATGCAGACCCTGTTCTGGGCCCCAATGGTAAGGGCATCACCTTTTTGACCTATCTCTTTCCATTTGCGCCTCAGAACAGCATCCTTTGCCACTGTCGGCCCAATGCAGTGCATAGCAGCACTCATGCCTCCCTCGCTGCCGCCCTGTCCTCACTCTAAAGCAACTCTTGTGCCTCCCTGCTTTCAGATGGAGAATCGCCAGGTGAGGAGGCGGGCCCTCAACCTGGCACTGTGAGTGAATCGGAGGGCGAGGAGGAGGAAGAGGAAGAGGAAGCCGGACCATCAGTGCCACCCTCAGCCGAGGCAGCCCATGGCGATGATGGGGACACGTCTTCCCTGGAGGGGAGCCGGGGGGAAGGGTCGGAGGAGAGTGAAGCTCTGGGGCCCAGCGGCCTGCAGCAACGCGGGAGGGGTGGGGAAGCTCGGCGGCCTTCTCCCCGGAGGGTGAGTGCGGCCTCCAGACCTGCTACGGTGAGCGCAGGGGAGGTGCGGCTCCTAGAGGAAATGGCCGTCCAGGCTGAGCGCAGGCACACTGAGCTCATGGCTGCAGTGGCAAGGATGCCTGACTCCATAGAGTCTCTGTCAAGGAGTGTGCAGGAATTCGGAGCAGCACAGGCCAGGAGTCTGCAGGACTTCGCGGCAGCACAGGCGGCTTCTAGCCAAGTGCTCAGTCGTGCCATCCATTCACTGGCTGGTGTCATGCGGACACAGACCAGGGCCACACGGGCACTAACTGCTGCCACCCTCGCTGGATCGGCCAGGCATCGCCAGGGCACTCGCCGCGTAGCAGCAGCCCAGCAGTCTGTTCTTCAGCAGTTTGCTGCGCATGCTGCAGTGCTGGCCCGTGCGAGTGCCAATGTCTCAGGCGACCAGGGAGTACCTGTGATCTGTTAGGTTGGCACCATTCCTGCAGCTGACACTGCCACTCCCCCATTGCAGCTGCCACCAGCCGCTGGACAGACTGCTGCCGCCCAAGCAGAGTTGGAGCAGTCAGCAGCCGGCCCCACCAGGGCCAGAGCTGGTCCAGGCCGACCCCCAAGGGCATCTGCCGTCTCGCCATCTGACCCTCAGCAGCCTTCCCCCAGCCTTGCTGCAGCCACTGGGGTCCCATTGAGGAGGAGCTGCAGGGCGGGCAGGGGCCAGTCACGGATGCGAAAGGCATCACCCTCCCAGGGCAAAAAGTAGGAGGTCTGGCCAAATGCTTTGTGTTTTTTGAAAGGCCGAGACTGGTGTATTTGTGTTTTTTGAAAGGCCGAGACTGGTGTATTTGTGTTTTTTGAAAGGCCGAGACTGGTGTATTTGTGTTTTTTGAAAGGCCGAGACTGGTATATTTGTGTTTTTTGAAAGGCCGAGACTGGTGTATTTGTGTTTTTTGAAAGGCCGAGACTGGTGTATTTGTTTTTTTTGAAAGGCCGAGACTGCTCGATTTGTGTTTTTGGGGGGGGCTTCTCTCCATTAGTTTGTTATGTGGAAAGGGCACAGAGGTATCAAAGTAATAAATGTTCTTAAATCGCACTGTCCATGCTTTCTTTTGGAAGTCCTGGTTGCCCTGCTCGGCTGAGGGCTTGTGGAGCGGCTACATTCATCTTGTGCCATTGGCACAAGCCATTCCCTGAGAGGGGGCCTAGAACCGACGTTCAATAAGCCGCCGACGGGCGGCCCTTGTACTTTCTGCCTCCCTCCTGTGCTGGTCCTCCTCCTCCTCCTCCTCCTCTGGTGGTCCTCCAATGTCTGGTGGCAGTGGCTGAGTCCTGCGGATAGCCAGGTTGTGCAGCATGCAGCACACGACCACGAAATGGGAGATTCACTCAGGCGAGTACTGTAGGGCTCCTCCGGAACGATCCAGACAGCGGAACCGTTGCTTCAGGACGCTGATTGTTTGCTCAATGAGGTTCCTGGTTGCTTGATGGCTGTCATTTGTAAGGGGTCATTTTAACGAGCTTATGGTGTGCTAGATCAGTTTTGATTTCGCACTGCTCGTGAGCGGTTCCGAAGCACTCCCCCCTCACCGGTTCTAGACACTGGGCTTATTGCCAGACAACCTTGATGTGTGGCCCAACTTGTGACTCAGAAGACAAATGGATCAGGTGAGACAAGGTGAGTTTTAAATCAGAAATATCTTTATTTTCAAGGAGAATAAACACAGAGAATGCAAGAATCAATTTAGACAAAAATCATTAGCACGTCTCCCAATGGGAACTAAAATTTAACACACAAGGAATAACTTTGACTATCTTAAATCATACAACAATTCTTAATCAGCGGTATACTAAAACGGGGGTGGGAAAAGCGCACGGACACATCGAGGGATAAATCACACTCCTGAATTCCAAAACCCTTAATGTTACAAACCCTCCCGTTGCTAAAATATACCTTAACTATGTCAGTTAGGAAGAGTTGGGCCTTTATGCTCACCAGAATTTTAAAACCCTCCTGGACCTTGGTACTCCTTGTTACGTCCGGGATCGCCAATCTTCCTTATGGGACCGGCTCCTGGACCCGCTCTCCTGCACAAACTTGGAAGTCCTCCGAACTCCTCGAGCCGTCTCCCCTTCCGCACGGTCTTCGAACTCCTGATGGTATCTGGACTTGGACTTCACTGCTTCTGGTGAATCTTGTGGCTCTGTCTGAGTCTGGCTGAATCTCTCTCCTGCACAGTCTTGAAAGTCCTCCGAACTCCTCGAACCGTCTCCTCTCCACTCGGCCTTCGAACTCCTGATGGTCTTGGATCTGGACTGAACTTCTGAATCTGCTCTCCTGCACAATCTTGTGGGTCCTCCTCCCTCTGTCCTTGACCTCGTGTCTGTGTGAATCTGTGATGGATCTGTCTGAATCTCACTGAATGACTGTCTGTCTTGCTGTTGATTTTCCCTCAACCAGTTATACTGTTTCCTTGTCCTTATCTCGGCGCCAAATCAGGGGTTTTCTTTTGTCAAGGTAATGGGCAGGCTGCTTTGACAAAAGCAAGTACTTTATTTTAATGTCTTGTAAATGAAACTGATGGGATCTGTCCTGTGTTCCTCTGAGTTTGGTACAGATAATGGTTTTTTTTCTGTGCTCAGCGATTTCAGAGATGGGTTTGCGTTTTGCTAGCAATTAGCGCACCTCCAGGTGCAAAATAATTTTGTTTGAGTTCGTTACTGCTGTATCCATATTATCATATCAATAGCAGTAAGTTCTGGAATCTTCTAATCGGTGATGACTCAGGCTGCTGTAAGATACTGCTGGTGTGTCCTTTTGAACTGAGCCATGAGAACTGCCAACTCCATCTTGTGTTCTCACAATGTGGCCATTTCAGGGGTTTTACCAATCTAGACTGTATTTTCCGGATTTTGCGAATCCTACACATTGTATCCCTCTTCAGCAGGGATGCTGGGCGCACGGAGCGGGGTCATCAGCCAGGTGCACAAAAGATAGCCTTTGTCCCCGAGAAGCCATCCTCGTGGGTGAGGCTGGGCCTGGAACATGTCTGCCACAGAAGTCTGGCGCAGGATGAAGGCATCGTGGCTGCTGCCTGGAAAGCGGGCATTGACAGCTAGGATGATCTGCCTGTGGTCACACACCAACTGCACGCTGAGCGAATGGTAGCCCTTCCGGTTGCGGTAATCCTCGGCACTCTCTAGAGGTGCCCGCAAAGCCACATGCGTGCAGTCAATGGCGCCCTGCACCATGGGGAAGCCCGCTAATGCTGCAAAGCCCATTGCACGCTGTTGCTGCTTGACAACGGCCATGGAGAAGGAGATGAACTGACGTCTCCTTCTGAAAAGGGCATTGGTCACCTGGCGGATGCAGCAATGTACGGCAAACTGGGAGATGTTGGAAATGTCCCCAGCAGCGGATTGGAAGGAGCCGGTGGCATAGAAGTTGAGAGACACCGTCACCTTCACTGCCACCGACAGAGACGTCCTGCTCCTCAGCTGTGGCTGCAGATCTCCGCGAAGCAGGTGGCAGACCTCAGTGACCACCGCCCTTCGGAATCGCAGCTTCCGAACACAGTGCTCGTCAGACATGTTCAGATATGAGAACTGCTGGCGGTATACCCTGGGTGGGTAAGGCCTCCTTAGCCGACGCCTGTTGCCCCTTCTCCCTCTGGCCATGACTGCCACTCTCTCACGGCGTCTCTGAGCCCTTTGAATGCAATGGAGAAGGCCAACGTTTGCACCCATTGCAGCCCCCATTGTATGGTTCCAATCAATGCTATGGCTCTGAAGTTAAAGACAGGTGCAAAGCTGTGGGCTGAAGCTACAAGTACCTGTGCGAGTGTTGAGCCAAACCAGAAAGCTCTCTACCTTTGTCTCTCTGCAAAGATCCGTCTCTCACAAAGAAGGATTGTTGCAAAATGGCTGCCATTTCTACTGCAGGAGGAGTGCCCTTTAATTAGCGCCCCCCGCGCCCCGCAGCGACTGGGAACCGTTGCCCTCTACCAGTCGCTAGGGGCGCCAGGCGCGCAATAGGCCGGCGCCACTGAATTTCCGGTTTGGGGCGCACAAAGGGCGTTGCACGATGAAATGACGTCAGGATCTGCGCGCGCAGCTGAGCGCGCGCAAAGGCTTTGCGCCGCCGCTAAATCTTTACTGAAGTTGGGGAGAGGCGCAGATCGCACAGCGCCCGGCCGCTAGCCGCCTAGCGCCCCACATCTCCTCCTCCTAAGGCGCTAGCGGCTGGCGCAAACAACTGAATTTCTAGGCCTTAGTGTCTTCTACTGTAAAGACTGATGTAAAATATTCATTCAGTGTTTTTGCCATCTCCATATTTCCCACCATTAATTTCCCGGTCTCATCCTCTAAGGGACCAACATTTACTTTAGCCACCCTTTTTCTTTTTATATAAGTATAAAAACTCTTACTATCTGTTTTTATATTTTTTGCTAATTTACTTTCATAATCTATCTTCCCTTTCTTAATCAATCTTTTTGTTATTTTTTGCTGTCTTTTAAAGTTTTCCCAATCCTCTATCCTCCCACTAGATTTGGCTACCTTATATGCCCTTGTTTTTAGTTGAATACTATCCTTAACTTCTTTACTTAGCCACGGATGGCTGTCTTTTCTTTTACACCCTTTTCTTTTCAGTGGAATATATATTTTTTGAAAGTTGTAAAATAACTCCTTAAATGTACACCACTGATCATGTATCGTCTTACCCTTTAATCTATTTTCCTAATCCACTCTACTCAATTCCGCTCTCATACCTTCATAGTCTCCTTTATTCAAGCTTAGCACGCTTGTTTGAGATCCAACCTTCTCACCCTCTAATTGAATATGGAATTCAACCATGTTATGGTCACTCATTCCAAGGGGATCCTTTACTAGGACATTTTTAATTAATCCTGTCTCGTTACACAGGACCAGATCTAAGGTTGCTTGCCCCCTGGTCGGTTCAGTTACATACTGCTCAAGAAACCCATCCCTAATACACTCAATGAACTCATCCTCAAGGCAGCCCTGCCCAATTTGATTTGTCCAATTAATATGATAGTTAAAATCCCCCATAATTATAGATGTTCCCTTATTACAAGCCTCAACTATTTCCTGATTGATACTCCGCCCAACAGAGTTGCCACTGTTCGGAGGCCTATAGACTACGCCCACTAGTGTTTTTTTCCCCTTATTATTCCTTACCTCCACCCAAACTGTTTCATTATCCTGATCTTTTGACCCAATATCATTTCTCTGTATTACAGTGATTCCTTCCTTTATTAACATAGCCACCCCACCTCCCCTTCCTTCCTGCCTGCCTTTCCTGATCGTTAAATAACCTGGTATGTTTAATTCCCAGGCATTGTCACCCTGCAGCCATGTTTCTGTAATGGCCACAAGATCATACCCATATGTAGTTATTTGTGCCATTAACTCGTCTATTTTGTTACGAATGCTACGTGCATTCAGATAGAGAACTTTCAAATATGTTTTGTGACACTTAGTTCCTGCTTTTGCCCTTTTTATTGATGTGCCTCAGTAATTCCGAGACTCGATGTTAGCGAAAGAAAACAAGGCTTTTATTAACTTAGAACGTAACACGTAGTGGAGAGAGGTATCTTCCATCCGGAGGGCTGCAGTACTGGATATGAGGCCAGACTGAGCTTGCTTACATAGGGGCCAGGTATGGGCGGAGCCCTACACACAACACATTCCAATATACAATACAATGGTGAGGAAACGGAACTGGGGGAAGGGAACTGAAACCGACCACAGTCACAGGCAGTGATGAATGGAATATTTCATCACATTTATTACTTTACCTTTTACTCCATACCTTCTGCCCCTTCCTGACACGCTCTGGTTTTTAATTTCCCTACTGCTACCTAAGTCTATGACCTTCTCTGTTGTCATTTTTATTATTTGCTCTCTAGGAACCTCCCCCCGACTAGTTAGTTTAAAGCCATCTCCAGAGCCCTAGTTACATGATCCGCCAGGACTCTAGTCCCAGCACTGGCCAAGTGAAGCCCGTCCCAACGGAACAGCTCCCTCCTGCCCCAGTACTGGTGCCAGTGTCCCAGGAAGCAAAACCCATTTCTCCCACACCAGTCTTTGAGCCACGCATTTAACTCTCTAATTTTATTTGTCCTAGCCAAATTCGCTCGTGGCTCAGGTAATAATCCAGTGATTATTACCCTTGTGGTTCTGCTTTTTAATTTGGCCCCTAGCTGCTCAAACTCCCTCAGCAGAACCTCCTTCCTTGTCCTATCTATGTCGTTGGTACCAACATGGACCATGACAACTGGATCCTCCCCCTCCCACTCCAAGTTTCTCTCCAGTCCAGAGGAGATGTCCTTAACCCTGGCACCGGGCAGGCAACACAGCCTTCGGGACTCTCGCTCTCGGCTGCAAAGAACTCTATCTATCCCCCTAACGATACTATCCCCTACCACTACAACATTTCTTTTAACTCCCCCCACTTGAATGGCCCCCTGCTCCACGGTGCTGTGGTCAGGTTGCTCATCCTCCCCGCAGTCCCTGTTCCCATCCTTACAGGGAGTAAGAGCCTCGAGCCTGTTGGACAAGTGCAAGGGCTGCGGCTCCTCCAACACTACCTCCTGGATCCCCGTACCTGCCTCACTTCTAGTCACACCATCCTGACCCTGGCCACGGACTACATCTGAATTAATTAATCTAATTGGTGTGAATACCTCGTGATACACAGAGTCCAGGTAACTCTCCCCCTCCCTGATGTGTCTCAGTGTTTGAAGCTCGGACTCCAGCTCTTCAACACGGAGCCGGAGTTCCTCGAGCAGCCAACACTTACTGCAAATGTGATCACTGTGAGCATCAATGGTGTCCACCAGCTCCCACATATTGCAGCAGCAACACATCACCTGATCTCCCATTCAATGTAATTAATTAAATTTATTAATATTATTCTTAAATACCCTCTGCCCCGATTCTAGATGGTGAATATCACACCTTAGAAACTATAAACCAAAGAGATTTAAGCTTAAAAAGGGAGAAATACTTACCAACCAATCACTTACCCGCTTTCTGATGATGTCACACTTGGATTACTTTTTACCTCTCTCCTTCCCTCCGAGTTCCCAGAGTGGAGACTGGTAAACCTTACCTGGTCTCTGGGACTTTTATAGCCCCGCTCTGCCGCTCAGGATTCCCGCCGACGCTGTGAGGCCTTACCTGGTCTCTGGGACTTTTATAGCCCCGCTCTGCCGCTCGAGTTTCCCGCCGATGCTGTGAGGCCTTACCTGGTCTCTGGGACTTTTATAGCCCCGCTCTGCCGCTCGAGATTCCCGCCGACGCTGTGAGGCCTTACCTGGTCTCTGGGGCCTTTTATAGCCCTGCTCTGCCGCTCAGGATTCCCGCCAACGCTGTGAGGCCTTACCTGGGTCTCTGGGACTTTTACAGCCCCGCTGCTGCCGCTTGAGATTCCCGCCGACGCTGTGAGGCCTTACCTGGTCTCTGGGGCCTTTTATAGCCCCGCTCTGCCGCTCGAGATTCCCGCCGACGCTGTGAGGCCTTACCTGGGTCTCTGGGGCCTTTTATAGCCCCGCTCTGCCGCTCGAGATTCCCGCCGACGCACTGAGGCCTTACCTGGTCTCTGGGACTATTATAGCCCCACTGCTGCCGCTCGAGATTCCCGCCGACGCACTGAGGCCTTACCTGGTCTCTGGGACTATTATAGCCCCGCTGCTGCCGCTCGAGATTCCCGCCGACGCACTGAGGCCTTACCTGGTCTCTGGGGCCTTTTATAGCCCCGCTCTGCCGCTCGAGATTCCCGCCGACGCACTGAGGCCTTACCTGGTCTCTGGGGCCTTTTTTGCCCCGCACTTCAATTCATCTATGTTCATACTAAAAAAAACAGTCGATGTAGGCATTTTAGTAAGTCTTGGGGAGGCTATCTGCACATGTGACGTAACCAAACACCTGCCTCTCACCATAGAGCTTAAGAAGGAAAAGCCCCTCATCGTAAGTCATAAAACAAGGAAGGAGAAAAGTCCAGTTCTGATGAAAGGTTATCGAGCTGAAACGTTAACTTTGTTTCCCTCACCACAGATGCTACCTGACCCGCTGAGCGTTTCCAGCATTTTTCTATTTTTAGTCTATTTGGCTTATTGTGTTTATTCTTGCCACGCTCACAATCTACTGTATCGTATAACCATTTAGGATTAAAATCCCAATCCTGGGCCTGGACAGGGCAGTCAGAGCCCCCACTGCAGGCTGGAATTTGGGGTGGATCCGGTTCTGCTGGGATTCCACCCCAATTAAAGTCTTGTCTTAAATTGGAGAGGGGGCAGAGCACGCCGGTCTTCTGCCTCCCCCACCCCTTCACATCAAGGGGACCTATCTGGCGCAGTTCCAGACTACCCTGGGAATAGTGACCAGTACGCCCTTATGAGGCCTCGATGAAGCACTCCCCAGCTGAGAGCTGGCATGAGTTCCGTTGAGGTCCTTGGAAAGGCTACAGAAGTTACCTAGACGAAGCAGTGGATCCCAGAGGATGTCAATTACCCTAAATTATAAAGTATTCTGGCTCCGATCTGAAGAATAAAAAAGCTGGTATTTTTCTTCAGCCCCAGGATGGGTCTTTGAGCCACTCTATTACTTAGAATGTTGCATATGCAGGATAAGTGCACTTAATGAACAGGAGTATTGGAACTATAGGTGAGTTCTCCTCCCGAGCTGGTGTTTAATAGCTGCCGTCGCCATAACAGGTACAGGATGCCATCTTGCATTTTTGTTACTATAGTTACAGCGGAGTTTAATGCTAACTATCATAAATATGACAGTCATACATCATAATAATCATCTGCACTAAAAGACACCAGTTTATTACACCATCCAACTCATTTAATACTGCAGACTTTAATATTATCTTTCAGCTCTTACAACACTTAATCAGGTTCCCAGGATTACAGGTGTAAATCAGACAGACCTGATCACAAAAGGCAGCAAAGATCCATCATGCCAGAACTCTACTCACTTTGCACATCAATGGCTGCCCGTGTCCTAACTCACACCAAGTCCCGTTCACCCATCACCCCCTGTGCTCGCTGACCTACATTGGCTCCCGGTTAAGCAGCGCCTCGATTTCAAAACTTCATCCTTGTTTTCAAATCCCTCCATGGCCTCGCCCCTTCCTAGCTCTGTAATCTCCTTCAGCCCCACAACCCTCCCGAGATATCTGCGCAGCTCTAATTCTGCCCTCTTGAGCATCCCTGATCATAATCGCTCCACCATTGGTGGCCGTGCCTTCTGTTGCCTAGGCCCCAAGCTCTGGAATTCCCTCCGTAAACCTCTCCGCCTCGCCACCTCTCCTTCCTCCTTTAAGACGCTCCTTAAAACCTACCTCTTTGACCAAGCTTTTGGTCACCTGCCCTAATTTATCCTTATGTAGATTGGTGCCAAATTTTTGTCTTAAAATACTCCTGTGCAGCGCCTTGGGACGTTTTACTACATTAAAGGCGCTATATAAATACAAGTTGTTGTAGGAGGAAATGTTGTCATCAGAAGCATCCGCTGTCAGGAGTTTAATTTAAATATTAATTTTGGGGGTGGGGATATCCTGAACACCATTTTCTAATGGTCTGACATGGACAATGCCCATTCTTAATTATGCCCTTTACATACTTTGACTTCCTGTTTTTCAATGCCCAAAATTTAAAATCTTCATCTTCCTCCTTAAATCCTCCATGACACCGGCCCACCATATCACAGCAACACCCCCCCCACCCCCCGAAGGCTCTGTGCCCCCCTCAGCACTGCCCCGTTTCATTCCTCTTCCCCTCCCTTCATCAGTCCGTTGACGGCAGATCCTTCAGCTAACTGGGTTCTACTTTGGGGAATTCCCTCCCTGAACCTCTCCACTTTCCCTTTCCTTTAAAATAATTCTCAATAACCCATCCCTTCGACCGAGCCTTTACCCATCCCATCTAACCTTTCCCTTCCTGGCTCAGCATCCATGCTTCTTACTCCGATCTGAGAAGAACTTCAGGACGTTCTTTATATTAAAGGAACGATATAAATTTAAGGCTGGAGGCACTGAGCAGTGGTGCCCAACTTTTCATGCCAGCTTTTAATGGCATCTACTTCTTTGGCACCCACTCCAAAACAACAGCAACAACTTGCATTTATATAGCGCCTTTAATGGCATAAAACATCCCAAGGTGCTTCACAGGAGCGTGATCAAACAAAATTTGACACCGAGCCACAAAAGGGGATGTTAGGGCAGATGAAAGAGGTAGGTTTTAAGGAGTGTCTTAAAGGATGAAAGAAAGGTTTAGGGAGAGAATTACAGAGCTTGGGGCCTCAGCAGCTGATGGCACGGCCACCAATGGTTGAGCGATTAGAATCAGGGATGTGCAAGAGGCCAGAATTGAAAGAGCGCAGATATCTTGGAGGGTTGTAGGGCTGGAGGAGGTTACAGAGATAGGGAGGAGCGAGGCCACGGAGGGATTTGCAAACAAGGATGAGAATTTTAAAATGAAGGATTTGAAAACAAGGATGGGAATTTTAAAATTGAGGCGTTGCTGGACTGGGAGCCAATGTAGGTCAGCGAGCACAGGGGGTGATGGGTGAATGGAACTTGGTGCAAGTTAGGACACGGGCAGCAGAGTTTTGGATGACCTCAAGTTTATGGCGGGTGGAAGATGGGAGGCCGGCCAGACATAGAATAGCATGTGTTAGAATAGTCAACTCTAGATAAACCAAAGGCATGGATGAGGGTTTCAGCAGCAGATGAACTGAGGCAGGGGCGGAGTCAGGCGATGTTATGGAGGTGGGAATAGGCGGGCTTAGTGATGGCCTGGATATGTGGTCGTAAGTTCATCTCGGGGTCAAATGCAACACCAATATTGCAAACAGTCTGGTTCAGTCTTAGACAGTTGCCAGGGAGAGGGATGGAGTCAGTGGCTAGGGAATGGAGTTTGTGGCAGGGACCAAAGACATGGCTCCAGTCTTCCAATATTTAGTTGGAGGAACTTTCTGCTCATCCAGTCGGACAAACAGTCTGACAATTTAGAGGCAGTGGATGTGTCGAGAGCAGTGGTGGTGAGGTAGAGCTGGGTGTCATCAGCGTACATGTGGAAACTGACGCTGTGTTTTTGGATGATGTCGCCAACGGGCAACATGTAGATGAGAAATAGGAAGGGGCCAAGACTAGACCCTTTGGGGACACCAGAGGTAACGGTGCGGGAGCAGGAAGAGAAGCCATTGCAGGTTATTCTCTGGCTACGATTGGATAGATAAGAATGGAACCAGGTGAGTGCAGTCCACCCAGCTGGTCAACGGAGGAGAGACTTTGGAGGAGGATGGTGTGGTCAACTGGGTCAAAGGCTGCAGACAGGTCGAGAGGAGGAGAGATAGTTTAACATGGTCACAGTCACATACAGTAGTATATCATTTGTGACTTTGATGAGAGGTATTCCGGTCCTGTGGCAGGGGCGGAAGCCTGATTGGAGGGATTCAAACATGGAGTTCCGGGAAAGTTGGGCACAGATTCGGGAGGTGACAGCACGTTCAAGAACGTTGGAGAGGAAAGGAAAGTTGGAGATGGGGCGGTAGTTTGCATGGACAGAGGGGTCAAGGATTTTTTGAGGAGAGGGGTGATGACGGCAGATCTGAAGGAGAAGGGGACAGTACCTGAGGAGAGAGAACCGTTAACAAATCAGCTAAGGTGGGGGCCAGGAAGGGAAGTTGGGTGGTCAGCGATTTGGTGGGAATAGAGTTGAGGGAGTAGGAAGTGGGTCTCATGGACAAGATGAGCTTGGAGACGGCATGAGGGGAAACTGGAGAAAGAACTGAGTTCAGGGCTAGGGCAGGGGAGAACCTTAGAGGAAGTTTGGTCCAGTGGGCTAGAGGAATGGAGGGAAGTGGCAGAGGTAGCTGAACGGATGGTCTCAATCTTAGTGACAAAGAAGTCCATGAGCTCCTCGCACTTGTTGTTGGAGGTGAGGGTGGAGAAGACAGGGGAGAGGGATTTAATAAGACGGTTTGCAGTAGAGAAAAGAAGCCGAGGGTTATCTTTGCATTTCAGGATGATCCTGGAACAGTCAGCAGTTTTGGCCGAGGAGAGCAGGACCCGATAGTGCTTTAAGTGGTCCAGCCATATCTAGCGATGAATGACTAAACAAATTGTCCACCATATATGTTCAAGTCTGCGTCCCTTGGACTTAAGGGATCGGAGATGAGGGCCGTAGCAGGAGGGACGGCCAGGGTGAGCGAGAGTAATGCTTTTAATGGGGACTAGGGTCATCAAAGGTGGAGGTGAGGGTGTGGTTGAGCAAACTGTTAGCTGCAGAAATGTCATGGTGAATGGAAGGCCAAAGGCTAGACAGTTGGGATTCTGAAAGTGCACTTGTAAGGGAAAAGGGCACTGTGTGGCTCAAATATTGGTTATAAAAATATCGGATGGAAAAAAAAATGGACTGAGTGGGGTGGTTGGAGGCAGTAGGTCATGTGATACAACCTCCAGGAATAAACCCAACCAGCACTAAACGGGCGGTAACACATAGGTCGCCCATTATACTCCCCACCCAATATTCAGTTCCATTGACTCCAACTGAACTGAATATCGGGCGGGGCGTAGAACTTATGTGCTACCGTCTCAGATGACGTTCCATCCCAATGCGTCTAGAGCACCCTTTGCACTCACCACTGGAATTGGGTCAAGGTGGGTGCCTTGCTTGTAGTGTGGGCCTTAAGTCTTGAACCCAATTTCCCTGGGTATCTGCTAACATAGTCCAGCCGGCTTTCACCACAGAAGATAGACATCATTCTATTAAACAGTATTTTATTATTGGACTTTGCGATTCCTTCGCAATTTGCCATTGATTGCAGATTCCCCTTCTTTGACAGCGACACTGTTCTACATAAGAACATAAGACGTAGGAGCAGGAGTAGGTAATTTGGCCCCTCGAGCCTGCTCCACCATTCAATAAGATCATGGCTGATCTGATCTTGGCCTCAACTCCACTTCCCTGCCCGCTCCCCATAACCCTGGACTCCCTTACCTTTCAAAAGTCTGTCTATCTCCACCTTAAATATATTCAATGACGCAGCCTCCACAGCTCTCTGGGGAAGAGAATTCCAAAGATTCACGACCCTCAGAGAAGAAATTCCTCCTCATTTCTGGTTTAAAAGGGTGCCCCCTTATTCTGAAATTATGCCCGCTAGTTCTAGATTCCCCCACGAGGGAAAACTTCCTCTCTGCCTCTACCCTGTCAAGCCCCTTCAAAATCTTATATGTTTCAATAAGATCCCCTCTCATTCTTCTGAACTCCAATGAGTATAGGCCCAACCTGCTCAACCTTTCTTAAGACAATCCCTTCATCTCTGGAATCAACCTCGTGAACCTTCTCTGAACTGCCTCCAATGCAAGTACAGGAAACTTTGTGCTATCCGGCACCCACGGGACCGAGCTGCTGCCGTTGCCTCAAAACTGCCGTACTCTCCAGAGTTAATGTTGAGAGATACGGAGATTCTTATCTCCGTATTTGACAACAAACACTGTTGCTTAGCAACAGCTTCTAAACACTCGGGTGTGGCCTGCAAGCTCTGTAGCTGAAGCCGTTGCTGTAGCTACATACCTTGCATGGCTTGACTGTTCAAACAAAGCAAAAAAAACAAACAAAAAGAATAAAAAACGACTGCTGATTTTTGCCGGTGGCTCCAGATTGCCGGATAGCTCACCTCCGGATAGCACAAAGTTTCCTGTATATCCTTCCTTAAATAAGGAGACCAAAACTGTACGCACTACTCCAGGTGTGGTCTCGCCAATACCCTGTACAGTTGTAACAGGACTTCCCTACTTTTATACTCCATTCCCTTTGCAATAAAGGCCAACACTCCATTTGCCTTCCTAATTACTTGCTGTACCTGCATGCTAACTTTTTGTGATTCATGTACAAGGTCCCCCAGATCCCTCTGTACCTCAGCATTTTGTAATCTGTCCCCCTTTAAATAATAATTTGCTTTTTTATTTTTCCTACCAAAGTGGATAACCTCGCATTTTCCCACATTAAACTCCATCTGCCGGATTTTTGCCCACTCACTTAGCCTATCTATATCCCTTTGGAGATTCTTTGCGTCCTCCACACAATTTGTTTTCCCACCTATCTTTGTATCATCAGCAAATTTGGCTACATTACACTCAGTCCCTTCATCCAAGTCATTAATATAGATTGTAAATAGTTGAGGCCCCAGCACTGATCCCTGTGGCACCCCATTAGTTACAGTTTGCCAACCTGAAAATGACCCATTTATCCCGACTCTCTGTTTTCTGTTAGTTAGCCAATCCTCTATCCATGCTAATATATTACCCCCAACCCCGTGAGCTCTTATCTTATGTAGTAACCTTTTATGTGGCACCTTATCGAATGCCTTCTGGAAATCCAAATACATTACATCTACTGGTTCCCCTTTATCCACCCTGCTCGTTACAACCTCAAAGACTTCCAGCAAATTTGTCAAACATGATTTCCCTTTCATAAAACCATGCTGACTCTGCTTGACTATATTATGATTTTCTAAATGTCCTGCTACCACTTCCTTAATGATGGACTCCAGCATTTTCCCAATGACAGATGTTAGGCTAACTGGTCGATAGTTGCCTGCTTTCTGTCTCCCTCCTTTCTTAAATAGGGCCGTTACATTTGCGGTTTTCCAGTCCGCTGGGACCTCTCCAGAATCCAGGGAATTTTGGTAGATTACAACCAATGCATCGACTATCTCTGCAGCCACCTCTTTTGAGACTCTTGGATGCAGGCCATCAGGTCCAGGAGACTTGTCCATCTTTAGTCCCATTAGTTTGCCTCGTACTTTCTCTCTAGTGATAGTCATTGTGTTAAGACCCCCCCTCCTCCCACCCCAATAGCCCTCTGATTATCCATTATTGGGATGCTTTTAATGTCTTCTACCGTGAAGACCAATACAAAATATTTGTTCAAAGTCTCTGCCATTTCCCTGTTTCCCATTATTAATTCCCCAGACTCATCCTCCAGGGGAACCAACATTTACCTTAGCTACTCTCTTCCTTTTTATATACCTGTAGGAGCTCTTACTGTCTGTTTTTATATTTCTTGCTAGTTTACTCTAATAAGCTATCTTCTCTCTATCATTTTTTTAGTTGTCCTTTGCTGTTTTTTAAAATTTCCCAATCCTCTGGCCTTTCACTATTCTTTGCAATATTGTATGCTTTTGTTTTCAATTTGATACCATCCTTTACTTCCTTAGTTAGCCACGGATGGTTCAACCTTCTCTTAGAGTCTTTCTTTCTCACTGAAATATATCTTTGCTGAGAGTTATGAAATATCTTCTTAAATGTTTGCCACTGCTTTTCTACAGTCTTACCCTGTAATATATTTTCCCAGTCTACTTTAACCAAATCTGCCTTCATACCTTTGTAATTACCTTTGTTTAAGTTCAGGACACTAGCTTGAGACCGAGCTTTCTCACCCTCAAACTGAATTTGAAATTCTACCATGCTATGATCACTCTTCCCAAAAGGATCCTTCACTTCGAGATCATTAATTAATCCGGCCTCATTACCAGATCTAAAATAGTCTTCTCCCTGGTTGCTTCCACAACATATTGTTCCAAGAAACCATCCCGTATACACTCTAAGAACTCTTCCTCAAGTCTATCTTTGCCAATTTGTTTTGTCCAATCAATATGAAGATTAAAATCACCCATGATTATAGTCGTATCTTTCTTACAAGCCTCTATTATTTCTTGATTTATACTCTGTCCTACAGTGTGGCTACTGTTTGGGGGCCTGTAGACCACTCCCACCAGTGACTTCTTACCCTTATTATTTCTTATCTCCACCCAAACTGATTCTACGTCTTGATCTTCTAGGCCAATGTCATTTCTCATTACTGCACTGATCTCAACCCTTATTAACAGAGCTACACCACCTCCTTTTCCTTTCTGCCTATCCTTACGAAGTGGCAAATACCCCTGAATAGTCAGTTCCCAGCGTTGGTCACCTTGCAACTACGCCTCTGTAATGGCTATCAGATCATACCCATTTATTTCTATTTGTGCTGTCAACACATCTATCTTGTTACGAATGCTGCGTGCGTTCAGATATAGAGCTTTTAATGTTGTCTTTTTACCATTTTTCCCTACTCTGACCCCTCTTTCTGATGCACACTTATGTGTATACACTCTGTCCCTTCCTGTCACACTCTGGTTATCATTACTCCTATTGCTACCCTGCACTTTTGCCGTCTCATTTTTCTTTGACTTTTTACATTTCCGCTCAGCGTATCCCTCCCCCCCCACTATTTAGTTTAAAGCCCCATTTACAGCCCTAGTTATTTGATTCGCCAGGACACTGGTCCCAGCCTGGTTCAAATGAAGCCCGTCCAGATGGAAAAGCTCCCTCTTATCCCAGTACTGGTGCCAGTGCCCCAGGAATCGAAACCCATTTCTCCTACACCAATCTTTGAGCCACTCGTTCATCTCTCTGATCTTATTTACCCTATGCCAATTTGCATGTGGCTCAGGTACTAATCCAGAGATTATTACCTTTGTGGTTCTGCTTTTTAATTTAGAAACATAGAAGATAGGAGCAGGAGTAGGCCATTTGGCCCCTCGAGCCTGCTCCGCCATTCAACGAGATCATGGCTGATCATCCAAATTCAGTACCCTGTCCCTGCCTTCTCCCCATATCCCTTGATCCCTTTAGCCTTAAGAAATATATCCAACTCCTTCTTGAATATATTTAATGAATTGGCCTCCTCTGCCCTCTGTGGTAGAGAATTCCACAGGTTCACCACTCTCTGGGTGAAGAAATTCCTCCTCATCTCAGTCCTAAATGGCTTACCCCTTATCCTTAGCCCCTAGCTGCTCATACTCCCTCAGCAAAACCTCTTTCTTTGTCCTACCTATGTCATTGGTACCTACATGGACCACGACAACTGAATCTTTCCCCTCCCACTCTAAGTTCCTCTCCAGCCCAGAGGAGATGTCCTTTATCCTGGTACTGGGCAGGCAACACAGCCTTCGGGACTCACGCTCTTGGCTGCAGAGAACAGTGTTTATCACCCTAACTATACTGTCCCCGACCACTACCACATTTCATTTTGCTCCCCTCACGGTGCTGTGGTCAGTTTGCTCATCCTCCCTGCAGTCACTACTCTCCTCCACACAGGGAGTAAGAACCTTGTACCTGTTGGACAAGAGCAAGGGCTGAGGCTCCTCCACCACTACCTCCTGGGTCCCCATACCTGCCTCGCTCGTAGTAACACCCACCTGTCCCTGACCACGGACCAAATTTGAATTAATCAATCTAAAGGGGTGTGACTGCCTCCTGGAACACAGCATCTAGGTAACTCTCCCCCTCCCTGATGTGTCGCAGTGTTTGAAGCTCGGATTCTAGCTCATCAACACGGAGCCGAAGTTCCTCGAGCAACCAACACTCACTGCAAATGTGGTTGCCGTGGACCTCAATGTTGTCCACCAGCTCCCATATGTTGCAGCAGTAACACATTGCCTGCCCTGCCATCTCTAATGTTCTCTCTGCCAATGTTCGGGTGGCAAGCTGTGCTCACAGATTATACCAGCATACCTCCAATATGGCCTGTTGTACGAGATGTTCACTGTTTATCAACGCCTCAGTTTTTATCGGGCTGTTTTTTTTTCCATTCGAGTTGTGCTACGGCCTTCTTTAACTTGGAAGTGTAGGAATGGTTTCAGATTTCTTACATAAATCCCTGGGGATTTCAGGATGCGAGGCACTGGTGGCAGGACCAGCATTCGACGGGTTCAAAGCAATAAGAGCAATATTTGCTAAGCAGTTCACTTAAAGTGTTGATGTGACAGCTGTCACCGTATTTTCAGTTTGCTTGCTGCGTGTTGCCAGTGTGTTTATGATCTCGCAGGGCCTCCTGATTCTGTTTCTGGAGGCTATTGCTTGGAGTTCATCCAAATGAGGTGTTTGTTCTGTGAGTGGTGTCAGATATAATATTAAAAAAACTGGCTGCTTATGCCGGGACACATCAGGGCTGAGCGCCTTGCAACTGTTGAATGACTTCCTCAACATTGTCTCATTGGAACGAAATAGCACAGAGATGCACTGGAAAAATCGCCAAATGCACACAGAAATGCTGTGTTGATATAGAAGATTTAAAATGATCATTGGGCTCTTTATATTGTCATTAATAATGTCTTAATATTTCCAGTTATCTGGCTCAGTTGAATTTTAATTCCTTTGAGTTGTAATCTCACCCAGCAATGTTAGTAGCAAACGTGTTAACACAAAATTCTGCAGTCTGCCATTTTAAAGTATTTTAACATCTTCATTACTAGACAGCACAAGAGCCAGAGGGGAGATGAGGAGATTTTTTTTTTTTACGCAGCAAGGTGTTATGATCTGGAATGCACTGCCTGAAAAAGCAGTGGAAGCAGATTCAATAATAACTTTCAAAAGGGAATTGGAGAAATACCTGAATTGAAGAAAATTTGCAGAGCTATGGGGAAAGAGCGCAGGAGCGGGACTAATTGAATAGCTCTTTCAAAGAGCCAGCACAAGCACGGTGGGCCGAATGGCCACCTGCGCTGTATGATTCTATGATTATTTGCTTTGCTCGTATCAGCTGAATCAAGAGATAAGCACATTTTGTGTCTTTAATTCACTATAAGAATTTAAGGGGAGATTTTTCTGCTTCGGTGCTCTTGGTGCATGCTGGGACTGCACCCATACTCCCCCCAGCCCCCCACTGCCACCCCACAGCAGGAACACGGAAGTGGAAATATACCCTTTAGTTTGTGAGAAAGCTTAAAAGGGCTGATTCCCTAATCAGGCACTCACAGGGAATACCAGTCAGGAAACTTACAATGCCCAAATTTCGATCTATGAATTTACATGAAGGAAATTTAGGGGCTGTAGGCCCACAATATCCTGGCCAGCGCTCCGAAGGGGAGCGCCCACTTGGGGAGTCAGCATTCTAATGTCCTTGAGCGATATTTAAGAACAAAAAGGGTTTTGATAGAGTAGAGAAGGTGAGACTGTTTCCACTGGTAGAAGGGTCGGTAACCAGAGGACACGGATTTAACGTAATTGGCAAAAGAACCAGAGGTGAGATGAGGAGAATTTTTTTTACGCAGCGGGTTGTTATGATCTGGAATGCACTGCCTGAAAAGACAATGGAAGCAGATTCAATAATAACTTTCAAAAGGGAATTGGATGGGAAATTGAAGGGGAGAAAATTTGCAGGGCGATGGGCAAAAAGCAGGGGAGTGGGACTAATCAGATAGCACTTTCAAAGAGCTAGCACAGGCACGATGGGTCGAATGGCCACCTTCTGTGCTGTAAGATTCTATGATACTGTAGCGGTTCGTGTGCATCGGCACTAAATAATCGAGTTCGACTTCGACGAACTATAAATAAGTTGTTTATTTACAGGAACAGGTTAAATACAACAGGTAAGGTAGCAGGTAAGATGGCTGACTGTAGGAGCACCGTAGTGTAGGTCTTTCCCCAGCGGGGACACCACGAGGACTGAGTTCGCAGTCCTGTGGAGAGCGTGATGACGTCATCGTGTTTGTGTTGTGACGTCATCACGTTCGCGTTTCCCGCGCTTAGGGCGTCACGTGATGCACGTCGTTGCGTCGCTGGCCGTTGAGGCTGAAGTCGCGAGCGCGGGAGCGGGAGCTGGAGGCCAGGCTGAGCCGGTGCTTGCCGTGGGAGTGGAAGATCACGTCGCTCCCGTCGGCTGGCCGATGTGGCCGAAGTCGCGAGGCCGAGCTGTGCCGGCGGCCGTCCTGGAAGGCCGAGTCGGGCCGGCGGCCACCGCATGTACGTCACGTGGTACGTCACGTGACGTCAGGGCGCGTCTTAAAGGGGCAACGGTCCAAACAGGTAGGTTAAAGGGGCAACGGCCCAAACAGGTAAGTTATACATACAGTAAGGTAAGTTAAAGGGAATTATGTATCTCAATGTAAGGGACAACCGGTGGTTCCGCCACATAGGCCCCCCCAGAATTCACTTTAACGAAAGTCCAAGGATGAGATGGTCTGACGAGCTGGTGGTCACGGTGGTCGTGCTGTCTCAACTTGGTAGGCGAGGTCTGAAGATGCTGCTCGTGAGCGGATCCTTACGCGCGTCATGGCAAATAAAGTGTATCCATCAGGTGAAGGACCGTGGAGACGTGCGAAACAGCAGGCCTTGTCAGAGTGACGGGCAAGTCGGGCGGACGCGGGCGATGACTCTGTTGATGTTGGAACAAGTCCTTGTTCTGACGAAATCTGCAGGAACGCCGACGGGCGATCCAGAAGGACTTGACTGGCGAGGTCGGTGAACTCGCCGACAGGTGAGCGAAACCTTCAGGAGGCTGGAACACGCGGAACGGTGCGTGCCATAGTGCTACGATGTTAACACAACAGAGGGTGAAAAGTTGCTGCGTTGATCAGTGATCGGTGAGGCCAGCAACTTTCATATGGCTGATCGCGGCCGCAGGATGCCCGTTGGACCCGTCCTCGATGTGTGCAGCGTCAGTAGAGGTTTGCGTTTGTTAAAGGGAAAACTGGAGAAAGGGCGGCAATGGTCCGGGTTGTTGTTGCTTTCAGGAGGGGTCAACTCTGCCTGGAGGGCGGCAACACTTGTAACTGTTGTAGATTTAGGAGAACACAGCCGGGAGGGCGGCACGCTTTTTGTTCACGCCGAATCGTGTAGTAGGTAACACAACCAGTAGGCTGAAGGGCTGGTGCGTCGTCGGCGGAGAAGGAGTCGTCGTTTTTCATGAGGGATGGGTCCTTGTGCGCGAGGAGTGCGTCCTCGTGTTTTGTGGGGGTGAGTCCTCGTGGTATCCCCGCAGGGTGCGCTCCGATTTTGTGGGCCCGAACATGCTGTACCCCGCGCTTGGAGAGATGTATACTTGCTGTTGCTTTGGACGTAGAGGCGGACGATCCGTGTGGCAGTAGAAAAGACGAGTATGGGGACCGTAAGCAAGTGCGTGGTCGGCGCCGCATCGATGTCCTCGTCGAACGGGGCTTCTACCTTTATAAAGCACGAGGGAGACTGTGGCTCCCTGGATTGCGGTAGCGACAGCAAAACGGCTGGTGCTTCCATGGCGTGCTTCTTTTGTGAAAATTGCTCACAAAAAAACGGGGTCCGGTTGAGTTTTGTCCGTGTCAAATGGGATCTGCTCCAGACTGCGCTTACCTTGCGAATACGTTCACAAAGACGGGGTCACCTTTGGAGGAATCGGTGTTAGGCGGTTGCTGTTCCGTGGTTGTTTGTCGGTTGTGCATTGGTCGTCTTGTGGGAAGACGAGGTTCAGGCACGCGTTGCTACCGTGAAAATCGTTCATGGATACGGGTTCACCAATTGTAGTGTTGGAATTGATGAGCTCCCGTACTCACGTCGTTGGGTCACCAATGTAGCGGTTCATGTGCATCGCCACTAAATAATCGAGTTCGATTTCGACGAACTATAAATAAGTTGTTTATTTACAGGAACAGGTTAAATACAACAGGTAAGGTAGCAGGTAAGATGGCTGACTGTAGGAGCACCGTGGTGTAGGTCTTTCCCCAGCGGGGACGCCACGAGGACTGAGTTCGCAGTCCTGTGGAGAGCGTGATGACGTTGTTCGCGTTTCCCGCGCTTAGGGCGTCACGTGATGCGCGTCGTTGCGTCGCTGGCTGTTGAGGCCGAAGTCATGAGCGCGGGAGCTGAAGGCCAGGCTGAGCCGGTGCTTGCCGCGGGAGCGGAAGATCGTGTCGCTCCCGTCGGCTGGCCGATGCGGCCGAAGTCGCGAGGCCGGGCTGTGCCAGCGGCCGTCCTGGAAGGCCGAGTCGGGCCGGCGGCCGCCGCGCGTACGTCACGTGGTATGTGACGTGACGTCAGCGCGCTAGGGCGCGTCTTAAAGGGGCAACGGCCCGAACAGGTAGGTTAAAGGGGCAACGGCCCAAACAGGTAAGTTATACATACAGTAAGGTAAGTTAAAGGGAATTATGTATATCTCAATGTAAGGAACAACTGGTGGTACCGCCACAATACAATGACTCTAGAAGAAATTTGATTGCATAAACTCCCTATTCATTTATATGGTGAACGTCTGAACCAGTTAACTAGATACTTGTAGGTGGAGGTTTATTGGTTTTAATGGATCTGTTTTCTTGCACTGTTGGATTTGTTTGGTACCCTTACTTGGCTCAAATCGCTTCATCTAGGATTTGATTAATGAAAATATTTTTCCCTTTACTGAAGCAGTAAAAAACAGACTACTCCTGCATTAAGCTTATTGCTTTGCTGTTAATCTTCCTTCCCTTTAATTTTAATTAAGGTTGGGCACTTTCTATCCTGACCTGGCTAACACTGCCTACGCTATTTCTTTGTTTGTGAAACACTGTGAGATAGTTGTGAGAGATGGGCTAAGGGGTGTTACAAATTTAGCTTTGCAGTGTATACCTTCTTGAGCTCACTCCTGTAAGCACCTGAGCATTCTAATATTTTGCTTCCAGTGCTCTCCTGGTCGACCTCCCATGTTCCACCCTCCATAACCTTGAGCTCCTGCAAATCTCTACTCGCACCAAGTCCTGTTCACCCCCTTGTGCTCACTGACCTACATTGGCTCCCGGTCTGGCCACGCCTCAATTTTAAAATTCCCATCCTTGTTTTCAAATCCCTCCATGACCTCGCCCCCTCCCTCTCTCCGTGACCTTCCCCAACCCTACAACCCTCCGAGATATCTGCGCTCCTCTAATTCTGACCTCTTGCGCACCCCCTTCGGTGGCCAATGCCTTCAGCTGCCTGGGCCCTAAGCACTGGAACTCCCTCCTTTTGACCTCTCCGCCTCGCTACCTCTCTCTCCTCCTTTAAGAGGCTCCTAAATACCTACCTCTTCAACCAAGCTTTTGGCCACCTGTCCCAATATCTACTTATGTGGCTCGGTGTCAAATTTTGTTTGATAACGCTCCTGTGAAGCGCCTTGGGACATTTTGATGCGTTAAAGGGACTATATAAATACAAGTTGTTGTTGTTGTTGTTTGGGGTGTGCCTGTATTTCCCATTATCTAAATATACAATAGCATCACCTACGGGTGTAACAATAGTGCCCCCTAGTGATCTCAAATAGATGCTCATGTACTGCACAAATCAGCACCTCTCCAATCTTTTTGAAGGCGGACTGAGAAAGCATTTATTTAGATGAGGCTAGCTACGAATTTTTTTTTTATTCGTTCATGGGATGTGGGCGTCGCTGGCAAGACCAGCATTTATTGCCCATCCCTAGTTGCCCTTGAAAAAGGTGGTGGTGAGCCGCCTTCTTGAACCGCTGCCGTCCGTGTGGTGTTAAGCTGCTTTCTTTCATTCCAGTGAATGTGGGGATCAACAGTTCTGATCAGACTTACTAAATGCAATCAGTAGAACTGGGTTTCGCGTAATAATACAAAAACAATAAGCAGGCTTTGCTTCCCCACATCAGTGGGTTGTCTTAAACACAAGAGGGCCAGTTTTACCTCAGCCCACCCGGTGAGAAATGGGGCGGAAGCAGCCCTAAAATCTCAGTGCTGCACGTACCGCCTTTTTTCCGCTCTGATCCCATCCACTGCCATTTTGCCCAAGGACAGCGCAAAAGTGGCCCAGGTGTCCACCTGAATCAGGCAGAAGCCTCATTGCAGTATGCAAAGCGGGGTCCGATGATGTATATTGCACCTTGATTGCAATTTTGATGTCCAAATGGGCAGAGTCTGCGCTGCAAACCCTCCGCCCATTTGTACCAGGTGGTGTGCGGCCTAATTAGTGGTCCTTAAAGGGACCACTGGAGGCCGCTCAGAAAACGGCCTAGAACATAGCAATTTTTTTTTTGAAGTGCAGGAGTACTTCTCCTGGTCCCACAAAAAAATTCCGGGCCTCTGCCGGCCAGAGTGGGAGCTGGCCCAATATACTGCCCTCCCAGAACTGGAGCGCTGCCGCGGAGCACACATTCGGCACCCGCGGTTCGCCGGTAGAATGTAAACGAGGCCCAGGCCTCCAGACGGCTCGGGCCTCCTGCCAGCTAAAGTGGGCCCCGCGCGCCACCTGCTGCCCACCTGTTCTCCGCCGGCAGTTAAAATCAGCCCTAATCACTTCCCTCAACCTTGCTGCATCCTAGCCTTCTACGTCCTGTTGAAAAGGCTCCCCAAGACATCTTTCAGTTTAGAAATCTAACTATCAGCGTGTGTTTCTGTCCCCGTTTTATCTCCCGGTGTTCATAATCAGAGGGGAGGGTCTGTGTCAGACAGTGTCGAATGAGTATCAGCACCAGCACCTTCCTAACACAGTAGGCGACGTAAGAAAACTACTAGGCACTTGGTCTAAGCATTAAACAAAGCTTTAATCATACCTAGCACAAAGGAAGTTGGCTGTGGTTGTTGGAGGTCATTCATCTCAATCACATGACATCATTGCAGGAGTTCCTCAGGGCAGTGTCCTAGGCCCAACCATCTTCAGCTGTTTCATCAATGACCTTCCCTCCATCATAAGGTCAGAAGTGGGGATGTTCGCTGATGATTGCACACTGTTCAGCACCATTCGAGACTCGTCGGATACTGACGCAGTCCGTGTCCATATGCAGCAAGACCTGGACAACATTCAGACTTGGGCTGACAAGTGGCAAGTAACATTCGCACCACACAAGTGCCAGGCAATGACCATCTCCAACAAGCGAGACTCTAACCATCTCCCCTTGACATTCAATGGCATTACCATCGCTGAATCCCCCACTATCAACATCCTGGGGGTTACCATTGATCAGAAACTGAACTGGACCAGCCATATAAATACTGTGGCTACAAGAGCAGGCCAGAGGCTGGGAATTCTGCGGCGAGTGTCTCACCTCCTGACTCCCCAAAGCCTTTCCACCATCTACAAGGCACAAGTCAGGAGTGTGATGGAATACTCTCCACTTGCCTGGATGAGTGCAGCTCCAACAACACTCAAGAAGCTCGACACCATTCAGGATAAAGCAGCCCGCTTGATTGGCACTCCATCCACCACCTTCAACATTCACTCCCTCCACCACCGGCGCACTGTGGCTGCAGTGTGTACCATCTACAAGATGCACTGCAGCAACTCGCCAAAGCTCCATCAACAGCACCTTCCAAACCCGCGACCTCTACTACTTAGAAGGACAAGGGCAGCAGACGCATGGGAACATCACCACCTACAAGTTCCCCTCCAAGCCACACACCATCCTGACTTGGACCTGTATCGCCGTTTCTTTGCTGTCGCTGGGCCAAAATCCTGGAACTCCCTTCCTAACAGCATTGTGGGTGTACCTACACCATATGGACTGCAGCGGTTCAAGAAGGCGGCTCACCACCATCTTCTCAAGGGCAATTAGGGATGGGCACTACATACAAGCCTAGCCAGCGACGCCCACATCCCATCAATGAATAAAAATTTAAAAAATCAACTGTTTTACAACATGGAGGTCTAGTTGTGTCCTTCACTAGTTCCTGTTAAGAATGTCCTGCGCAAGCTGGGCCCGTGCCCGAGTATTTATACTCTCCCTGGACAGCGCCACCCATAGACCGCTCAGTATTATTGCATCAGTCTTTCTTTCATGAATGACTGATTCATGTCAGTAGGTGTGAGGTGTTTATCGATTATTGGGACAAGCTAATGAATTGTTTCTTATTTTCAGTTGTTGGGAAAACAGCACCGAGCTCGCTAACATTTTAACAATTTTTTGTCTCCGTTTTTTTATATTAAAAAAAGTTGCGTGAATGCACTTTGTTTTAAAAGCCCAGCGCTTAAATGCAACTCTTTTCCAAATCCTTTCTGCAGAAAAATGATCAGAAAAACGTAACAGTGTTATAGAAAGTCTAACAGGCTTAAGACTTCAATAGCAATTTTAAACAGAACTGCAAATGGCTGATTGAGCCATCTACAGTGTAAGTGTTTCTTTCGTGTTAAAGTGGGGCTGTCACTGCCCTCAGGAGGACACAAGCCAGAAAACTCAGCCATTATTTTGGTCACCGTGACATCGCGCCCAAGTGACTCACTGGCTCACGATACAGTGACTCGTTTTAGCGTGAAAGATGTTATTGCGTTGTACGTTTGGAAAACAAGTGAAGAAAGAAAGACTTGCATTTATATAGCCCTTTCAGGACGTCCCAAAATGCTTTAACCTTAGTAAGTACACTAGCTAAATGTTAATCATCTGGGAGAGAAAAACAAATCATTAGCAGTTTGGTGATTAATAAAGGAAAAGCTGCAAATGCAGGAAACTCTCTTTTAACCGGCACCTAAATATCCGGAACTCTCTCTTAACCGGCAAAATTCAGGAGTAGGTTCGGGTAAGTTTTACTATATATTAGTGGTCGTGTAACCGGGGTTCCTGCACCTGTGGTCGTGTAACCGGGGTTCCTGCACCTGTGGTCGTGTAACCGGGGTTCCTGCACCTGTGGTCGTGTAACCGGGGTTCCTGCACCTGTGGTCGTGTAACCGGGGTTCCTGCACCTGTGGTCGTGTAACCGGTGTTCCTGCACCTGTGGTCATGTAACCGGGGTTCCTGCACCTGTGGTCGTGTAACCGGGGTTCCTGCACCTGTGGCCGTGTAACCGGGGTTCCTGCACCTGTGGTCGTGTAACCGGTGTTCCTGCACCTGTGGTCGTGTAACCGGGGTTCCTGCACCTGTGGTCGTGTAACCGGGGTTCCTGCACCTGTGGCCGTGCAACAGGGCCTCCTGGATGGGAAAGGTGGTTCTGTCTTCACAAAGGAGGACACAAATAACCTCCCAGAGATGCCGGGGAACATAGGGTCTAATGAGAGGGAGGAACTGAAAGAAATCAGTATTTGTAGGGAAATTGACGGGATTGAAGGCCGATAAATCCCCAGGGCCTAATAATCTACATCCTAGGGTACTTAAGGAAGTGGCCCTAGAAATAGCAGATGCATTGCTGGTCATCTTCTAAAATTCTATAGACTCTGGAACAGTTCCCATGAATCGGAGGGTAGCTAATGTTACCCCACTATTTAAAAAAGGTGGTAGAGAGAAAATGGGGAATTATAGACCGGTAAGCTTGACATCGGTAGTGGGGAAAATGCGAGAGTCCATTATAAAAGATGCAATAGTAGAGCACTTGGAAAACAGTGACAGGATCGGACAAAGTCAACATGGATTTACAAAAGGTAAATCGTGCTTGACTAATCTACTGGAATTTTTTGAGGATGTAACTGGTAGAATAGATAAGGGAGAACCAGTGGATGTGGTGTATTTGGACTTTCAGAAGGCTTTCGATAAGGTCTCGCATAAGAGATTAGCGTGTAAAGTTAAGGCACATGGGATTGGGGTCAAGGTACTGACTTGGATAGAGAACTGGTTGGCAGACAGGAAGCAAAGAGTTGGAATAAACGGCTCTTTTTCCGAGTGGCAGGCAGTGACTAGTGGGGTACCGCAGGGATCGGTCCTAGGACCTCAGCTATTCACAATATATATAAATGATCTAGACGAGGGAACTAGATGTAATATCTCCAAGTTTGCAGACGACACAAAGCTGGGTGGGCGTGTGTGCTGTGAGGAGGATGCCGAGAAACTCTAGTATGATTTGGACAGGTTGGGTGATTGGGCAGAAGCATGGCAGATGCAGTATAATGTGGATAAATGCGAGGTTATCCACTGTGGTGGCAAAAACAGGAAGGCAGATTATTATCTGAACGGCAGTAGATTGGGAGAAGGGGAAGTGCAACGAGACCTGGGTGTCCTTGTGCACCAGTCGCTGAAGTTAAGCATGCAGGTGCAGCAGGCGGTTAAGAAGGCAAATGGTATGTTGGCCTTCGTAGCAAGAGGGTTCGAGTACAGGAACAAGGATATCTTGCTGCAGTTGTCCAGGGCCTTGGTGAGACCACACCTTGAGTATTTTTGCAGTTTTGGTTGCCTTATCTGAGGAAGGATGTTCTTGCCATGGAGGGAGTGCAGCGAAGATTCACCAGACTGATACCTGGGATGGCAGGAATGACGTATAAGGAGAGATTGGGTCGATTGGGCTTATACTCGCTGGAGTTTAGAAGAATGAGAGGGGATCTCATTGAAACTTATAAAATTCTAACAAGACTAGACAGACGAGATGCAGGAAGGATGTTCCCGATGGCGGGGGAGTCCAGAACCAGGGGTCACAGTCTAAGGATAAGGTGTAAGCCATTTAGGACAGAGATGATATACCTATCAATTCGTCCAATGAAAAGCGACGAGTTAGGAAAGTAACTATAGGTTTTTATTGACTAAATAACAGAGCCCACCCTCATGGGTGATCGGATCCAGCAAGGAGGAATACCAGCCAGTCGACTACCTTTATACCTGGGCAGGTAGGTGGAGCCATGGGCGGAGTCAGTGATGGTCAGCCCAGGTATAACAGTGTGACAAGAGGCGACCTCGTATAGTGATACAACAGTGAGAACAGTGATAACAATATAACAGTGATAACTATAGTGTAACGATAGTGAACGATAAAAGTGGTTTACCACATTCACCCCCTCTTTAGATTTGAGTCCGGCGGGGTGAAGTGTACTACCAGTTCTGGTATGTCAGTCTGTCCGGAGGCCTCGTAAGCCTCTCCGATCGTCGCAGCGGCGGTGTTGCATTATCCGGTGTTAATGCTGGTGTCTGCGTGGTCGGCGAAGGCTCGTGGGGTTCCGGCATGCCGTCTACCTGGGCTGGAATTGGGGGGGTGGTGGGGGGGGGTAAAGGTGGTGTCTCCGGAGTGCCCGAGGGTGCGAGGTCTCGTAAGGAGACAGTATCCTCCCGCCCGTCTGGGTAAGCCACGTAGGCGTACTGGGGGTTGGCGTGCAGGAGGTTCACCATCTCGACCAGGGGGTCCGTTTTATGGGCCCTCACGTGCTTTCGCAGCAGGACGGGCCCCGGAGAGGTCAGCCAGGTTGGTAGAGTGGTTCCCGTAGTCGACTTCCTGGGGAAAACAAACATTCGTTCATGGGGGGTGGCGTTAACGGCAGTGCAAAGTAGTGACCGGATGGAATGCAGCGCTGTCGGGAGGACTTCCTGCCAGCGGGAGGTTGGGAGGCCCTTAGACTTTAAGGCTAAGATGACGGCCTTCCAGACAGTCGCGTTCTCTCTTTCCACCTGGCCGTTCCCTCGGGGGTTGTAGCTGGTGGTCCTGCTTGCTGCAATACCTCTCGCTAGTAGGAACTGGCGGAGTTCCTCGCTCATGAAGGAGGAGCCCTGGTCACTATGTATATAGTTCGGGAACCCGAACAAGGCGAAGAGTTCGTTCAGGCATTTAATGACCGTGGTACTGGTCATGTCTGAGCAGGGGAAGGCAAAGGGGAAACGGGAGTACTCATCAACGATGTTGAGGAAGTACACATTACGGTCGGATGACGGTAGGGGCCCCTTAAAGTCGATGCTCAGGCGCTCGAAGGGGCGGGTGGCCTTGATCAGGCTTGCTTTGTCCGGCCTATAGAAGTGCGGTTTGCACTCGGCACAGGTCTGGCAGTTCCTGGTCATGGTCCTGACCTCCTTGATGGAGTAGGTCAGGTTGCGGGCCTTAATGAAATGGTAAAGTCTGGTGACCCCGGGGTGGCAGAGGTCGTTGTGGAGGGTCTGAAGTCTATCAATATGCACGCTGGCGCATGTAATTCGTGAAAGAGCATCAGGGGGTTCGTTCAGCTTACCTGGCCGGTACAAGATCTCATAATCGTAGGTGGATAGCTCGATTCTCCACCTCAAGATCTTGTCATTCTTGATTTTGCCCCTCAGCTTGTTATTAAACATGAAAGCGACCGAACGCTGGTCGGTGAGGAGGGTAAATCGTTTGCCTGCCAGGTAATGCCTCCAGCGTCGTACCGCCTCCACGATCGCCTGGGCTTCCTTCTCGACCGACGAGTGTCGGATCTCAGGGCCCTGTAGGGTCCTTGAGAAGAAGGCCACCGGCCTCCCCTCCTGGTTAAGGGTAGCGGCTAGGGTGAAGTCGGATGCATCGCTCTCCACTTGGAAGGGGATGGACTCATCCACTGCGTGCATTGTGGCCTTGGCTATGTCTCCCTTAATGAGGGAGAAGGCCGCGCACACCTCCTCCGTGAGGGGGAAGGATGTGGACTTCATGAGGGGTCTGGCTTTGTCCGCATAATTGGGCACCCATTGGGCATAGTAGGCGAAGAGTCCCAGGGTTCTCTTAAGTGCCTTAGGACAGTGGGGGAGGGGTAGCTCCATGAGGGGGCGCATTCTTTCGGGGTCGGGGCCGATGACTCCGTTCTCTACTACACAGCCGAGGATAGCAAGGCGTGAGGTGTTAAACACACATTTCTCCTTATTGTAGGTGAGGTTCAGCCGTTGGGCCGTACGGAGGAATTTCTCCAGATTCACATCATGGCCCTGCCGGTCGCGGCCGCAGATGGTGACGTTATCTAGATAAGGGAACGTGGCCTGCAGTCCGTTCTGGTCGACCATCCGGTCCATCTCCCTTTGGAAGACCGACACCCCGTTGGTGACACCGAAGGGGACCCTAAGGAAGTGGTAGAGGCGCCCGTTCGCCTCGAAGGCGGTATACTGGCGGTCCTCCGGGCTGATAGGGAGTTGGTGGTAGGCCGACTTAAGGTCGATGGTCGAGAATACTCGGTATTGTGCAATCTGATTGACCATGTCAGATATGCGGGGAAGGGGGTATGCGTCCAGCTGGGTGTACCTGTTTATGGTCTGGCTGTAGTCGATGACCAAGCGATTTTTATCGCCGGTCTTAACGACCACGACCTGGGCACGCCAGGGGCTGCTGCTCCCCTCGATGATGCCCTCTTTCAGGAGGCGCCGCACCTCATAGCTAATGAAGGCCCTGTCCCCGGCGCTGTACCGCCTGCTCTTGGTAGCGACGGGTTTGCAGTCGGGGGTTAGGTTAGCGAACAGGGAAGGTGGCGGGACCTTGAGGGTGGATAGGCTGCAGGTGTTACGCGGTGGGCGGTTTAACATCTGCTGGTTGTCGACTGTGAGTGGGGGGAGGGGTCCGCCGTATGCTAGGGTGACACTTTGGAGGTGGGATTGGAAGTCCAGCCCTAGTAGGACGGCAGCGCAGAGCTGGGGGAGGACGAGGAGTTTAAAGTTTTTATACTCCGTACCCTTAACCGACAGGGTCACAACACAGTAGCCGCTGATGTCCGTGGCGTGGGACCTTGATGCCATCGAGATTCGGTTGCGCGTTGGCAGGACGGGGAGGGCGTAGTGGCTCACCGTGTCTGGGTGGATGAAGCTCTCCGTGCTTCCGCTGTCGAACAGGCAGGTCGTGGCGTGGCCGTTTACTTTGATGTCCATCATCGACTTGGACAGGTGATGCGGGCGGGCTTGATCCAGAGTGACGGAGGCTAGTGTGTAGCTGAGCGAGTCGTTGTCGTCTGCGGGTGAGGCGGTCGTCGGGTCTGGAGGCACGGTGGCAGTCGAGCGTGGTGGGTAAAATGGCGTCTCCCACGAGGTTGGACAAAATGGCTGCCCCCATAACTCACATGAGGCACTATTGGGGTCGGTTGCCTTGATCAAAGATGGCCGCCCCCATGACTCACGTGTGGGGATGCTGGCCTCTGTTGCCTTGAAGGAAGATGGCCGCCCCCACAGTTCGCATGAGGCACTGCTGGCCTCTGAAGATCCACTTCTGCAGGCCTTAGCAAGGTGGCCTTTCTTCCTGCAGGTTGAGCAGGTGGAGTTCCTAGCTGGGCAGCGCGACCTCGGGTGTTTCTCCTGGCTGCAGAAAAAGCAGCCGCGGGGGTCCGATGTCGGAGCCGGTACCGGGGGTGGCGGTCCCGATCGGGTCCGGGACGCCGACGCTGAGGTAGGTCCCGGGGGCGGCGCGGTGAAGGGTATTGCGGTAGGGGTCGGGCCCGATTCCCAGGGTCGCGAACAGTACCTGGAGAACGCCTCCTGGTCCCGATGGGCCACCTCCAGGGAGAGAGCGAGGGCTGCAGCTTTGTCCAGGTCGAGGTCCTTTGCTTCCAGTAATCGCTGCCGTGAGTAGTCGGACCGTAGGCCTTTCACGAAGGCATCGCGGACGTTGTCTTCCGTATTTTCTGCCGCCGTTACTGCTTTAAAGTTACAGTCTCTGCCGAGTGCTTGTAGCACCCGTAAAAATTCCTCCACCGGCTCCCCTGGCAGTTGCGGGCGGGACCTTAGGAGGTGCCTGGTATACATGGGGTTTACCGGGGTTTGGTACTGTCTTTTCAGCCGGTTGATGGCGTCCTCGTATGTTTTAAGGTCCCGGATGAGCGCGAATACTTTAGGGCTCAGTTGGGCGTTCAGAACTCTTAGCTTGGATCTCTGAGGCACGTTGGACTCTTCCAGGTAGGCTTCAAAGCAGCCCAGCCAGTGATCGAAGTCGAGGGCTGCGTTCGCTGCCCGTGGATTTAGATCCAGGTACGGTGGTCTGAGGGCTCGCAGCCAAGCCGGCTGTTGTGATTGTTGCGGCTCGGCGTCTGAAGGCTGCTGTGGCTGTTGTGGCGGGGCGTCTGGATGAGACATCTTAAAATTTAGTCAATAAAATTGATATACCTATCAATTCGTCCAATGAAAAGCGATGAGTTAGGAAAGTAACTATAGGTTTTTATTGACTAAATAACAGAGCCCACCCTCATGGGTGATCGGATCCAGCAAGGAGGAATACCAGCCAGTCGACTACCTTTATACCTGGGCAGGTAGGTGGAGCCATGGGCGGAGTCAGTGATGGTCAGCCCAGGTATAACAGTGTGACAAGAGGCGACCTCGTAAAGTGATACAACAGTGATAACAATATAACAGTGATAACTATAGTGTAACGATAGTGAACGATAAAAGTGGTTTACCACAAGAGATGAGGGGGAATTTCTTCACCCAGACAGTGGTGATCCTGTGGAATTCTCTACCACAGAAGGCAGTGGAGGCCAATTCATTAAATATATTCAAGAAGGAGTTGGATATATTTCTTAAGGCTAAAGGGATCAAGGGATATGGGGAGAAGGCAGGGACAGGGTACTGAATTTGGATGAGCAGGCTCGAGGGGCCGAATGGCCTACTCCTGCTCCTATCTTCTATGTTTCTATGTTTCTATCTGTGGCCGTGTTACCGGGGCTCCTGCACAAGTGCCTTGTAACCGTTGCTCCTGCACCTGTGGCCGTGTACGGGGCTCTCGTACCTTGGTAAGTGTACCACTCTGTAATCCGGACTTTTTGATCAACCGGCACCACGCCGGTCCCGTCGGTGCCGGATAAAAAAGAGTTTCCTGTGCACAGTTAGTAAGCAGCATATTTGAATTATTGGTCTCTATCTGGTCTTTTCATAGAATCAGACAGCGTAGAAGGAAGCCATTCGGACCATCGTGCCTGTGCCGGCTCTTTGATAGAGCGTTCCAATTAGTTCCACTCCCCTGCCCTTTCCCCATAGCCCTGTATTTTTTTTTTCCTTTTGAAGTATTTGTCCAATTCCCCTTTGAAAGTTGCTATTGAATCTGCCTCCACCACCCTTTCAGGTAGCACGTTCCAGATCACAACGTGCTGCATAAAATAATTACTCCTGGTTCTCTTGCCAATTATCTTAAATAATTGGTAGCCTTGGTCAGAAGGGCATACCAATAATAGCAGAAAAGGGGGGGCGGCAGTGGAGAAAGAAAAATATGTAAAAACACAAGACAAAGTAAGACAGAGAGGAAGTGTCAGTGGATTGACTGTCGAGAGTGATGTAACAGATCATCTCAGTCAAGTAACAGATAGAAACATTAAAGAAATTTCAGACATTAAAGAAACAAAGGACGTGTGTGTAGCTGAAGCAGTGAGAGGCTTAAAGGAAAATCAAAAAATGGGAGAGGTGCACATCATAGAAAACCTAGCGATCAGATTTGAAGTTAAAGCAGGTTTGAAATTTTAGCAGAAGGTGCTGATCAAGCATAGTGGGTCTACCAGCTCCAAACATAAAAAGAACAGGTCAACAGGGAGGCCACAGCCCTCCCCCTTCACCAGCACTGTGTTCTGATGAGGGTCTTCCCCCCACCAAAAAACGGCAAACCCTGCTTTCCCTGATCCCACCCCACCCCCCGGACTCCAGCAGAGCCCTCCCAACCTTCTCAACAACCCCTGCCGTGAAGGAAAGAAAGGATATAGCTGAGGTCTGAAATACCGCTGTTCAGTCAATGTTCAGACCAGAGAGAGACGAGGAGAAAGATGAAGTATTGTTCCTCGACCTTGCTTTGAGCTTGGCTAAAGCAGTGTACGAATCCATGGACCAAGAAATCAGAGTAGGAATGGGAGGGGGAGTGAAAGAGGCCAGCCATAGGGTTACACTTGTGGACAGAGAAGGAGTAATCGGCAGAGCAGGCACCTAATCAGTGTTTGGTCTCCCCAACGTAGAACAGTTTGTGCTGTGCACATGTATTCACTGGGTTGACATTGCAGAGTCTGGTTCAGCCTGCTCCTCTTAATTCAAAGTCCCTTAATTCAAATGATCTGATTATTCAATTATTTAGCAAAAAATTCCTATTTTGCAGTGTTATTCACATGGCTTAATTTATATGATTGGACGATTCATTTCTTTTATTCATGCGAAAAATGATTTTGAATTATCAGGAGTGGACTGTGTTAGTTGCAAACGTGCTAAAACAGCCGCAGGAAGTTCGCTAGCCCACGGTTGCAGCGACAATGTTAACCCATTTATTTGAAACAGGTTATCCCTTTTGTTGATATAGCAGACAGAGGAATTTTTCAAATCAATGCGCTCGTTACTAATAACTCATGGCGCGACTTCAACAGCAACAACAACAACTTGCATTTATATAGCGCCTTTAACGTAGTAAAACGTCCCAAGGAGCACAACATTTTTGACAGCGAGCCACATAAGGAGATATTAGGACAGATGACCAAAAGCTTGGTCAAAGAAGTAGGTTCTAAGGAACGTCTTAAAGGAGGAGAGAGAAGTAGAGAGGCGGAGAGGTTTAGGAGGGAAATTCCAGATTCCATTTTTTTAGCATTAAATTCAAACCCGGATGAAATAAAAGGAGCCCATCTCCTTTCACCAACCATGCACATCCCTCTCTTCTCATTCACTCTACTGAACACAATTCAACTCCTGAGCAAAGATTCGTCAGGTTCTGCCCTGCAAGTAATTCAACAGAAGTCCAGAAGACCTGCCCAGCCTTACATGGTACAGGTAGACTATCCTTTATCCGAACTTCCGAAAACCGAAACCCTCTAAAAACCGAAAGTTTTTTCGTTCAGCGTAAGTCGTGCGCACGACATGACCAAAGTGGCGCACGACTTACGCTGAGGAGGGCAGAGGGTCACTGAGTTCCCTCCTGGGTAGGAGATTGCAGGCCGAGCCAGGCAGTGTGAAGGAGGTATACCGGGAGAGTGAACCCAACAATACAGTGGCCCGTCCGATAGCTGCAGCGGCCTGTCCGATATTCTTTTCTCCCCCCCCGACCCCCACCCTTTCGGATAAGGGATAGTGTATCCTTTATCCGCACTTCCGAAAACCGAAATCCTCTGAAAACCGAAGGTTTTTTCGTTCAGCGTAAGTCGTGCGCACGACCCCGACCCCCCGCCGACCCCCCCGCCAACGCCGACCCCCACCCCCGACCCCCCCGCCGGCCCTGACCCCCCCGCCGACCCCCCCCCGCCGACCCCCACCCCTGACAAATTTCCCAGTCTTATAAAATACCTTCTGAAATCCGAAATTTTCCGAAAACCGAAACACGGCTGGTCCCGAGGTTTTCGGATAAAGGATAGTCTACCTGTATATCCTTGACCCATTGCCTTGCCTTGGCAGGGCATTTTCATGGTCCCAGTAGCTGAAGGAACTGTCCTGTTCTGCACAGCATTCAATCATTTTCCTCTAGACCAGGGACCGTGTTGAGCCTGCCTGAACTTATCTCACACGCGGCCCTTAGCAGCTGTCAGAGAAGTTAGTTGTCAGGCTCCAGAGGTACAAACTTCTCATCCACATCAAATACCAAGTCATTATCTAAAGTTCTATTTGTTTTACAGTGAAACCACATGTCAACAAGAAGCTCTGCAATAAATCACCAAGTTTGACAGTAACCTGGAACAGCAAATCATACCTGTTGATTCAGTCAGTTGTAAAGTGGCCTTTGGATAGATTTACTCCACTACAAAGTCTATAATTAGTCTACTAAATGCTATAAAACTCTATATAAAAATATAGGCCTAGAGAAGATGTTTTCGCTTGTGGGGGAGTCTAAAACTAGGGGCCATAAATATAAGATAGTCACTGATAAATCCAATAGGGAATTAAGGAGAGACCTCTTTATCTAGAGAGTGGTTAGAAGGTGGAATTTGCTGTGGAGTGGTTGAGGTCAATAGCATAGATGTCTTTAAGGGGAATCTAGATAAGTACATGCGAGAAAGGAATAGCAGGGTGAGCTGATAGGGTGAGATGAAGAGGGGTGGAGGAGGCTCGTGTGGAGCATCAACACTGGCATGGACCAGTTGGGCCGAATGGCCTGTTTCTGTGCTGTAAATTCTATGTAATAGTATGTAATTCTATGTAAAAAGGACAATACTCACTGCAATGTTTTGATAAGGATTAGCCTGGTTATGCAGAGTGCAGCCAGTTTATGAACAGTTCTTATTTTGCAGAGGTTTGATCTTCTTTATCAATCCAAAAAGTTCATGGGATAAGATTTCTATTATAGCAAATTGGTAAACGTGTTCTTTCCATAGCACATACCCTGCATCTTCCTCCTGTAAGTCCTACTGGCAGCTTCACAAACTACACTTCTCCTTCATTCAAACTCTCCTCCAACCGTGTCGCTGTCGTGAACCCTATCCCCTTCTGCAGAAGTTCAGATGAGGAGTTCACCATCGCCTTGGTGCAGTGTGCAGTGCAGAAGGAGGTCATTCAGCCCATCGTGTTTGTCAATCCAAAATGAATCCTGCTGCCTCACCTAAAGCCCAGTGTCTTCCTCTGCTTCAGCCTCTCGATGCAGGGGGCTGGTGGAGCATCGCATTAGGCCAGGGGAGGCCACCAACTTCCTCATTAGCACAAATTCGCCAGGTCTTTTTGTTCCCATAGTAACCACCAGGGCCGCTTCCACTCCTTTTTTTTTTGGACATTAAGGGAATCAAGGGATATGGGGATCAGGCGGGAAAGTGGAGTTGAGGTTGAAGATCAGCCATGATCTTATTGAGCGGCAGAGCAGGCTCAAGGGGCTGTATGGCCTACTCCTGCTCCTAATTCTTATGTTCCATGAAACACTTGCCCCGCTTTAAAAAAAAAATCGTATCAATTTTGCTCTAATATTTAAAAAATAAAAATACGGTGCCAAACTACTAAATACTATACTGCTAGTGTGTTTAAAAACTATACTGAAGAGCTCGGGCAGCAGTTGGCAGGTACAGCACCGATTTAGTTACTTATACTCTGTAAGGCACTAGTGGCAAGGCTATCTCTACCAGATCCAGTAAATTAAAGCGTTTCACTTTGCTAACTTTATCCGTTTTGTATTATTAAAGGATGAGACTGCATCCAAATAGACCCCAAGTTCTTGTTAAACAAACACAAACATCTTTAGCACCTGGCCGTTAAGCATTGCCTGGGCGGAGATCAGAGACGGATATTAGAGTGGAGAATGTCACGCTCATCACATTACCTGCCTGATTTTCTTTCCATTCATATGGGATCAATAGAAGGAAAATCAGGGAAGATCCACTGGGGCCTATGATCCTCAGTGCCCTATGTTCCTCTCAGTGCTTTGCTCAGGTGCAATCTCCACAGTTATCAAGCAAACCTTGGTTGAGCAACATTATAAAGAATGGAGTAGACTGCGTTCCCAAACGTTTCTTAAACTGGAAGCAGATGTAGGAAGGGACAAACTCTGGGAAGCATAGCTAAGGACAATAACCAATAAGGAAACTGCGAAGGCGGAGAGGGAACTGTGTTACTTTACCTTTAAGTTCTGGAGCGACAGAGTTTGGGCAAAGGTTGCAAATAATCGGTGGCATCTCCAATGAGGGAACAATGCTGGGGACACAGAACGAGCTTCAAGAACGTGGAGGAGAATTGCTCAAGTGTTTGTCTTCTTTTGATTGGCCATGTAAACTGAGCCTACAGGACTTTCTTTCAACAGGCTGGCCTGTCACTTTCATGGAATTTAAATTCAACCGAGGACAGTTTTTCAGTCCTTTTGCGCTCACCAGGGGGAGCTGTGTTAGTCTTTCCATTCCAAGCACCTAATGTCAACATCAAGCACTCCCAGATCAGGCATGGCACAGCCAGATGAAGAGGAAGGTTACCCCTATCCAACCCCAAACAATGTAGAACACCACACCTCATTGCACCAGTTTGCCATTTTTTTCCCATACAAACTGTCCTTAAGTCTGCCTGAGTAGCATAACCAACTAGTACCAGTTTAGTGCTGTTATGAACTGGACTGAGGCTGCCGAAACCCATTTCACAACGGGCCCTTGCAGCCAGAGGAGATTTTCAGCCCATCAGTCTAGGTTCAATTTGCGCTCAAATCCTAGAAGTGAAAGGCTAATGTTTAAACCACTGCACCACCCAGTTCCCCGAGCCAAACGCTTTTGATGGACCGGCTTAAAAAAACAAGACGGTATACTGATAGGACGAGGTAAGTTTTGCAAAACGTATTGGGATGTCTTTTAAAAGGCATGGTGTGGAGATGCCGGAGTTGGACTGGGGTGGACAAATGTAAGAAGTCACACAACACCAGGTTATAGTCCAACAGCTTTATTTGAAATCACAAGCTTTCGGAGCGCTGCTCCTTCACCTGACGAAGGAGCAGCGCTCCGAAAGCTTGTGATTTCAAATAAAGCTGTTGGACTATAACCTGGTGTTGTGTGACTTCTTTTAAAAGGGACATTGAAGCTGCCCGTTATCTGGTGGGACTCCAGACAGTGCTGCAACTAGGCTTTGAACCTAACCACCAAACAAACCTGTTCACAGGAGATCAGTGCAAGACGCTTAATATTGCAATTTAAAAACTATGGAATTTCATTATATGTCCAGTAAGGTTAAGCTGCAGCTAAGCTAACTGAAGTGGCACAGCTAGCATTTAAATAAAATATCTGTCTTTGACATTTAAACAATCCCTTTACGATACTGGAGTTGAATCACACTATCTTCTTTGCATAACATTTCAAGAGTTTCCAATCTGTAAGTTTGAAAGCATTTGTTGCTGGTTTCCTCGCTCACTTGGCTTGATTTGATCTTATTTACGTACTGTGTGCTTTCAGGAGCAATCCTCTAGAATAGTTTCCACAGTAAAAGCTGCTCTGCCTGTTTGGAGAGATCCCTTGCTTTGGTTTCTGCATCTGGAACCCTGTTCAACTATAAATCAGTAAGATGTCGAGCGACATTCCAGGAAACGATAGTCAGGAAAGTCAAACAGCAAGTGACTGAGGTTCTGACGAAGGGTCATCGACCTGAAACGTTAATTCACAGATGCTGACTGACCTGCTGAGCATTTCCAGCATTTTCTGTTTTTAGTTCAGATTTCCAGCATCCGCAGTATTTGGCTGCTGTAGTAACTGATATGTGGCAATTATTCAGAGGTTCTGGGCGCGATCTTGCCAGCCCTGGGGAGGCGGCTATGGAGGCAGGACTGTCAGGAAAATGGCAGAATTTGGGGGCGGGTGCCCAACCCACCCCAACCCACCTCCGGGCCATCTTGCCAGGAGGCGGGTAGCCGTCACACACCAGGTCCCGTCTCCTTGAAGGTGGGAAGGGGATTACAGCCACTTAACTGCCTGTTAACAGGTAGTTAACAGGCAGAAAATAGGCTTATCACCATTTTTCCCACACAAGTGCGGGCTTCCCGAAGGCTCTGAACCCTGTCAGGGTCACCAAGGCGAGGAGTGGGTCTGCAGGGGTCGGAGGGGTGCAAAAGTGCGTTGTGAAGGTAAGTGATGGGTGCAAGTGTGGAGAGGTGAGCATCTGAGGTAAGTGCAAAGTGTTAGAAAAAGTGTAATTATCTTTGTTTCTTCCTGCAGGTTTCAGTCGGTGGGTATGCGGAGAGTCTCGCACCTCCGCGGTAGAGATGACAGATGGCCGTTGCATTCTCCAATGCAACAACCATCTAATTTCTGCAAAAGAAAAAGGTTTGATGAGGTCTTGAATTCAAGACCTCAGCAAACTACAGAGAATGTCAGTGTTTGACAGCTTCACAGAGCTGTCAAACGATGACAGTTCATCGGTCAAAAATTTTTGACAGATGAAACGTCATACGTTGACGTTCTCTGCAACCGGCTTTCCCTTAATTGGCCTGCTAAGCCCGCTGGGCGGGCTTAACAAGGTCAATCAAGGGAAAATAGCGTGGGTTGGCCAGAAGTTGTTGGAGGCGGGACTAAAACCCAACAAGTGGGAGTCCCGCCTCCAAAACCTCCCCATTGGCAAAATCACCCCCAATGTGTTTCTCTCGCTCTCTTCCTCTTTTACGCACTCTTCCTATCCCCATTCGTGAAATCTTACATTTTGACATTCAAATGCCATCATAATGAGCTCCAGGATTTTAGGATATCTACTCACTGCTTTAAACAATGCCCTTGGTTGGTCATTGAGTGTGACGTTGATTAATCAACATGTTCAGGTAAATGGTTAATCTTTACTCTGAGGAAGCTGAGCAGATGGCGTTACACACTTCTGATGTAACTGACTGATTTAACCTCAACACAATTCCACAAATTGACTCTTTAAGCTGGCACGGTTAAAAGAATTCTTATTTTTTTAACTTTTTGAAGAATCGACACGAATGTCTGGCATTATATACGCAAATTGACACCATCAGTGTGTGGGAGGGAAACTTAATACCAACCGTAAAGAAAAAAAATCACAAAACGCATCAGCAGTTTTTCAAACTGCATTCTCCACTTGTTAAAAAAAAATGTTTTGGTCACATTTTGTGTTGCTGAAGGTGAGGGGCATTGATGCAGTAGAATGGAGGAGTTTCCATTTTGTGCACCCAGTGTCAGTGTTAAATCCTCGCAGGGCGTGGCCTGCAATAGTCGTGCTCCTGTGTCCCTTTGCCCCCCCCCCCCCCACCGACCCCAGCCCCGTTCTCAGTGCAGCCTCTGCCAGGGGCTGAGCTGGCCTGAGCTGTGCCAAGAGAGCACCCAGGCCGTGCAAATTGGTGTGGAGCAGTGAATTTGGGGTGTACTGCTCCCTTCATAGACACAGTGTACTTTAGGTACGCCTCAATTTTAAAATTTGCTTCTTTGTTTTCAAATCCCTCCATGGCACCCCACCCCTCCCCCCAGTTTCTGGCCTCTTGCGCACATCAGATTTCCTGCGCTCCACCATTGGTGGCCGTGCCTTCAGCTGCCGAGGCCCTAAGCTCTGGAATTCCCTCCCTAAACCTCTCCACCCCTCTCATTTTTTTTAAGACGCTTGTTAAAGCCTACCTCTTTGACCAAGCGTTTGTTCACCTGTCCTAATATCTCCTTATGTGGCTCGGTGTCGAATTTTGTTTGATAATCGCTCCTGTGAAACACCTTGTGACGTTTTACTATATATTCTGCCCTTGCAGCACGTTCCTATGCAGAGCTAGACAGGTAGCTAACAATTTGATATCGTCCCATAAAAATCACAAGGCTTGACTTTTCTTGTAAACTTTACTGAAAGATTCTTATTGTGAAACTGAAATACAATACAGAAATGGAAGCACACATTAGTATACAAGCACATAACTGATATGCATACACAAATTTAGGTAAGCCTGAGCAACACAGTACATTTGGCATGTAACTTACCAAAACACGTGGAAACACAGCTTACTGTGAATATACATTTAGCAAACTGAAAGGCATTCTCTTACATTCACTTTAAATTAGCCCAGTACATAGTGCATCAAAACAAGTTAACCAGCTAGACACAGAGAGCGAGCACTTCACGGCTGGCTGTGCAGGTTTGCTAACAGAGAAAGGTTACAAACTAAACATTTTCTGCAAAATATAGTGTACACTAATCATCTATAACATTCTCAAGTATTTACAGACAAATAGTGTCCAAGGCCGGAGCGTAACAAGAAAATAACTGCCAGACCATGTGTCGAGCTGCAGGTCTGTTCTATGCAGTAGTTTACTTTACTGCACTTTACTGCACTTGCTAGGTACCAAATATCCACTAGGTGGCGGCACACAATGGAAATCGACCCAAATTACTCAAACCCCTGAATTAACTTGAAACTAACATAAATTCCTAAAGGAAGGCAACACACTCCCCGCTTGGTATTATACCACTACAGATACAAAATAAAACCTAAAGAAAACGTCCTTTGGCTGCAAACATACTCAGAATCCTTTCTCTAGGTTTCTTCAGAAAGGAGGACTATGATCTCTGAGACTGGCCTCAGAAACACTTTGACGGTCCCCTCCTTGACAATCTTCACCTCCACCTTGTGGACCCTCTTGTCTCTGCTCGGCAGAGTTTTGACAACCAGTCCCACTGGCCATTCATTTCTGTGTGCTTGGCTGTCTTTCAGCAAGACAACATGTCCCACTTTGACAATTGGCTTGTCTTCTGCCCATTTCCTACGGCTCTGTAGGGTGGACAAATACTCTCCTCTCCATCTCTTCCAAAAAGTGTCTGTAAGACACTGGACTTGCTTCCACTGCTTCTTGTGCAGCTCAGCCATGTCGAAGTTTCCAGAGGGGGCTGAAATAGCACTCGTCTTTTGAGTCAGGAGCATCGCTGGGGTGAGGACTGCAGGCATGTCTGGGTCGGTGGACACCGGCACCAGGGGTCTTGCATTCATGATCGCCATGACTTCAGCCATGGGAGTGCTCAAGACGTCATGTGTGAGACGAGTGGGTCCCGTCCAAAGCAGCATAGCATCCAGAATACGCCTGGCAACACTGATGAGCCTCTCCCATGAACCGCCCATGTGGGATGAATGCGGGGGGTTAAACACCCACGTGCATCCTTTCTTTTGGAGGTAGCTTCTTACCGCTGCATCGTCCATGTGGATGTCCAACTCCTTACAGGCACCCACGAAGTTAGTCCCTCTGTCGGAGCAGGGAAGTTTGGCTGGACCACGGATTGAGAAAAACCTCCTCAGGGCATTGATGGTTAGGAAAGCTTTGTCGTCCATGGATAGTGCTGGCTTGTCATCATCCTTGGACCTTTCAAACACTGAGCATCCTAGGCTGTCTGTGCTCACAGTGAGGCCTGCCTCTTCCTCACAGGCAGAGGAGGTTGACCTATGATGCTGCGTCATGCCATCGTAGTCTTCCTTTACCTGGATCCTGTTTGGGCATGGGCTGAGAAAGGGTGTGTGACCGTTGTGCAACACGTTTGTTTTATAGACGTTGACATCCGCTGGTTTATGGACTGTTCCCAGGCAAACTCCACCCACGAGGACCCATCCCAGGTCAAGCCGCTGCGCATAAGGAGCATTGTGGGGCCCGTTGATTTGCTCATGCACCTTGTGCACCCTTAAGATGTCTCTTCCCAAGAGCAGGAGGATTGGAGCGTCCGGGTCCACAGCTGGAATCTTGTTGGCAACTGGCTGTAGGTGGGGCTGATGGCGTGCGACCTCTGGGGAGGGAATTTCCATCCTATCATCTGGCATCATGTCACACTCAATTAAGATGGGGAGGGGAAGCTGTAGTTTCCCATCCATGGACTTGATCATGAAGTTGCCAACTCTGCTACCCGTAGTCTCTGTTGTCCCTGAACAGGTTTTTAGCGTGTACGGAGCTGCGCTGGCCTTGACTTCAAAGAGATTGAAGAATTCTGTCTTCGCTAGAGACTTGTTACTTTGCTCATCAAGCACTGCGTACATCTTGATTGCCTTCTCCTTTCTCCCTGCAGGATATGCTTTAACCAAGCAGATTTTGGAGCATGAGCGTTGGCTGCTTGCATTTCCACAAACCTCTGTACACTTGGAGGTGACTGAAGAAGATGCGCTTTCGCTTTGCTCCCCGCTATCCTCTTTGTCAACCGCAGCACTCTCGGTGGTCGAAGGAGGAGGACCTGGATGCAGGGCTGCGATGTGTTTTTCACTGTTGCACTCGAAGCACTTGATTGTCGCCTTGCAGTCTTTTGCCATGTGCATAGTCGACCCACAACACCTGAAGCAGATGCGATTCTCTTTCAGGTATGATTTGCGCTCATCAGTAGGCTTGCCTCTAAAGCTTCGACACTTTTTGAGTGGGTGGGGCTTCTTGTGTATTGGACACTGACGATCTGGGTCATCCACTTTATTCCCAGCAGAACTGGATTGGTTGACTGAGGGTTCAGCTGGAACATCTGTTTTGTGCACGCTCACAGAGGCTTTGTTGCTGTACTTTGTGGGTTTCACAGAATCACAGAAACCCCACAGTGCAGATAGAGGCCATTTCGGCCCATCGAGCCTGCACCGACACATATCCCACCCGATCCCCGTAACCCCTACACCAACACATATCCCACCCTATCCCTGTAACCCCACGTATTTAATCCCCCTAACACTAAGGGTCAATTTATCATAGCCAATCAACCTAACCCGCACATCTTTGGAGTGTGGGAGGAAACCGGAGCACCCGGAGAAAACCCACGCAAACACGGGGAGAATGTGCAAACTCCACACAGACAGTCGCCCGAGGCCGGATTCGAACCCGGGTCCCTGGCGCTGTGAGGCAACAGTGCTAACCACTATGCCACCGTGCTGTTCTCTGTTCTCGAAGGAGCGTAACTGCTGGAGGTGGAGAAAGTGAAACTTGGATCATTCCTCACCTTTGCCTGTTGTTGGACGAACCTGGAGAAGAGAGAGAGGGGGGAAATGCCACTCCGTAGTCCTCCTTGTACTTGGATCCCTTAGCTATCCATTTCTCTTGAAGGTTGTAGGGGAGCTTTTCCACTATTGGGTTTACCCCACGAGCTGTATCCAAATACGAGAGGCCTGTCAGGTAACCTTCTCCCTTAGCACACTCCAGTTCGAGGAGAATGTCGCCCAGTTCTCGAAGCTCGACATTATCTTTGTTGGTTAGCTTCGGAAAGTCCTCAATCTTCTTAAGCAGTGCGTGTTCAATGACTTCTGGTGTCCCATAACAGTCTTCCAAACCAGGTTGAGGCCTGCTGTGGGATTGCGGACGTGCGCTGAGCGAATTCTCCTCGCCTGTTCTGACGACTCAGCTCCGAGCCACTTTGTCATCAAATCTAGTTCTTCTCTGGCTGACAGATTCAAGTCCTTGGTGGTACTCAGGAAGGATGCTTTCCATGACCAATAATTTTCAGGACGGTCATCAAATTCTAGAAGACCTGAATTTAACAATTCTCGGCGGATGAGGTACCTAGCGAGGTCTTGTGCACCTTGTGGCTCGGGTGAGGACTGCTTGGCTGGATTGGCCGAGTGCTGTGGAGGTCTCTGCAGGTAAGTCTTACTTGTTTCTTCTCTTTTAAGCTCAGTGTCTCCGAAAACAGGCTGTTTGTTACTGTGGTGAGTAGCTGGTTCTGCGTCGAGATACCTGGATGTTTCCTTGAAGAACAATTTGGAGTGTTGTTGGACATACTCACTTGTACGTTGCACTGGACTGAGGGGCTGTTCTGGAACATATGGTTCATGGCTGTGCTCCCCGCCTTCATTCTCCTCACCTTCTTCATAAGCTGCAGCTTCAGCGGCAGCGGCAGCTCTCTGGCTTTGGAGAATGTGGAGACTGGCGTCGAGGTCAGCTCTCTGCTTCATCACACTAGCGTCGAGGTCAGCTCTCTGCTTCATCACACTGGCGTCGAGGTCGGCTCTCTGCTTCATCACACTAGCTTCGTTTTCAGCGAAGGACAATTGAGCCTGGGCAGCTTTTGCCTTGGCATGTGCTTTGGCGGCTGCAGAAGCTGTCGATGACGACAGTCTGCTGGACCGCCGAGATGATCTGGAGGATGCTTTAGAGGACTGTGACTTGGCATCATTTGCTCGAAGAGGCTCATGCTTCTCGGTTGGCTGGTCGACGTCCTCTATGGTATATTGTCTTCCTGAGCGTAGACTCATGGTAGCTGAGTGGTATCTTCTTGTGCTTGAGCCCGCTGTGCTGTTGTCTTTTCACTATTCTGCCCTTGCAGCGCATTCCTATGCAGAGCTAGACAGGTAGCTAACAACTTGATATCTTCCCATAAAAATCACAAGGCTTGACTTTTTTTGTAAACTTTACTGAAAGATTCTTATTGTGAAACTGAAATACAATACAGAAATGGAAGCACACATTAGTATACAAGCACATAACTGATATGCATACACAAATTTAGGTCAGCCTGAGCAACACAGTACATTTGGCATGTAACTTACCAAAACACGTGGAAACACAGCTTACTGTGAATATACATTTAGCAAACTGAAAGGCATTCTCTTACATTCACTTTAAATTAGCCCAGTACATAGTGCATCAAAATACAGCTACAAGTTAACCAGCTAGACACAGAGAGCGAGCACTTCACGGCTGGCTGTGCAGGTTTGCTAACAGAGAAAGGTTACAAACTAAACATTTTCTGCAAAATATAGTGTACACTAATCATCTATAACACTCTCAAGTACTTACAGACAAATAGTGTCCAAGGCCGGAGCGTAACAAGAAAATAACTGCCAGACCATGTGTCGAGCTGCAGGTCTGTGCTATGCAGTAGTTTACTTTACTGCATTTTACTGCGCTTTACTGCACTTGCTAGGTACCAAATAGCCACTAGGTGGCGGCACACAATGGAAATCGACCCAAATTACTCAAACCCCTGAATTAACTTGAAACTAACATAAATTCCTAAAGGAAGGCAGCACACTATATAAACGCAAATTGTCGTGTGGAAACTGTAGGTGGCCGCCGAGGAAGGTTGGCCCTGTCGTCTTTGTTTTAGAGGATAATGTTGCTGGTTTCATCTCATTGAAACTTGTAAAATACTAACAGGACTAGATAGACTGGATGCAGGAAGGATGTTCCCGATGGCTGGGGAGTCCAGAACCAGGGGTCACAGTCTAAGGATAAGGGGTAAGCCATTTAGGCAGAGATGAGGAGGAATTTCTTCACCCAGAGAGTGGTGAACCTGTGGAATTCTCTACCACAGAAGGCAGTGGAGGCCAATTCATTAAATATATTCAAGAAGGAGTTGGATACATTTCTTAAGGCTAAAGGGATCAAGGGATATGGGGAGAAGGCAGGGACAGGGTACTGAGTTTGGATGACCAGCCATGATCTCATTGAATGGCGGAGCAGGCTCGAGGGGCCGAATGGCCTACTCCTGCTCCTATCTTCTATGTTTCTATGTTTCTATGATTTCGGAAAAATATATTTGAGAAGATGTTCCACCATTATCATTTTAGTGTTACAACTTTTCCTCTCCCTGTTCCCCTCTATCTGCTTTTCATAACGGAACAGTGATTACGGATATGAGCGTCACTCTGATGGGAGGTGCCTACCGGCCTTCTGGTACAACCCGTCTTCTATGGCGAAGGAATGCAGCATGGGGCAGAGCTACATCAACAGCACAGGGTGAGTCTGCTGCTGTGACACTTACTTACTTTCAGTGTTTGTGCCTGCCCGTGTGACTGTGAATGGTTCGACCACTTCAAGCGTTTGCATTCATGTTTATGGAGATCAAGGTAAGGCCATTACTGACCTCCACTGGAGACTGGAGGCTGCTCCATTCTTCCAAAGTGTAGCGACATTAGTTCGACGTGTTGTTTGACGTTTGATTAGGTCCAGCGGTCAATGGTATTGCTTTGCATTCTTGCTCCTGAGGCTGGGTTTAAATGGCATTTAAAATCAGAGCTTCCATAAGATGACCTTCGACAGATTCCAGCTTAGTCTTCCGACCGATCTCCTTGTGTTGCAAAGTACTCCAGCTCAGGTGGGATCGGGAGAGAGGAAAAGTTATCCCACTCCAACTATGCCTTCCCTGAGCCAATGCAGATCAGCCGTAACTGTAGCTAGGGATAGAAAAGACCACGGGTGAGGTTGCCCCACCTCCCAATTGAAGGAGAATTGCATGAAAGTTGGAGAAATCGAAATGTAGAGGGAAATTTTTTCACTGTTGCTTCCAGTGATCTCTTCTGCTGAAGAATGCAGCGGTAGAATTGTCACCTGTCACATGGCCTTGCAGTACCTCGTCCAAGTGACCATTCTTCATGCACGGACCTAGATACTGTTTTTTTTAATTATTCCGTTAAACTCTTCGCTGAGACCATGAAGTTGGTCACTGGGTGGATGTGTTCTGCATTTATAGAATGTCACACAGCCAGAAAATGGTGTGTGCACACTTCAGAAACAGAAGGGACTCTGTGAAACTAAAGCAAATCCTTTACTAAGCTTGAAGCACTTTGCTGAAACCTGTTCCTTAGTTCTGTGGGTGGGATTGAAGTGGTCATGCATTAAAATTAGCCATAATACAGGAGTAGGCTGTAGGAAGAGCATATCATTCCCTATTTGTTGACAACAGAAACCAGAATACAGACAGATTGCTTATACTCCTAGAAAGATCCCGTACATTTACAGGAAATTAATAAGCACATGTTATGATGAGACCAGTTAGATTGATTTTAGCTCCTTATTATTTATAAGGATAGCTGCCCTTTTATCTTTATTACTATTTTAAATGCCTTGCACTAAAAAATACTAATAGGCCTTTGTACAGAGAACATTTAGATTATTCCTCTTTAATCCCCATCACTGCTGTCTTCCTTGTCACTGTACTGTTATCCTCCAGGCACCATCCAAGGGCACCAAGCCATTGATGCTGCTCTCTGCTGGTTGAAAGGAGAGTTATTTCCTTTTGATGCTGTTTTTCTCTCTGCCATCTATCTCAGAGACAAAGCAATTTCTTTCCACAAGTTTAGAACCGCAAATGCCTCCATGGAAAATAGTCAGTCGAGACTAGCGTTTGACCCCAGGTTTCCAGCATGGATTCACCCACCCAGGTTCCCAGCATGTGGGGTCAATCCAAATTACTACCTTGGGTTATGACTCCAAGCTCCCAGCATTGGCGTCAACCTCAAATTTCCACCATGGATTCAACGTCAAGTTCCCAGCATGGACTCAGCCCCAGTTTCCCAGCATGTGGGGTCAATCCAAATTGATGCCTTGGGTTATAACCCCAAGCTCTTAGCATTGGAGTCAACTACAGATTTCCATGTCATCCCCAAGTGTTCCTGACATGCAGCCAACTTTAGTTGTCTAATACGGAAGGAAAGGATCAGGTAGAATTACATAAGAGTGTGCAGCACAGAAACAGGCCCTTCTGCCCAACTGGTCCATGCCGGTGTTTAGGCTTCACACAAGTCACCTCCCACCCTACTGTATCTAACCCTCTCAGCATAACCTTCCATTCCTTTCTCCTTCATGCATTTATCTGGCTTCCCCTTGGATGCCCAGATTGGGGTCCAACTCTCCTCCACTACAAATACTGTATGAATGACATGTTTTTAGATCATTATTCAGGCTATCAATCGCCACAATTAAACATTCACACCTGTGCCATGTACACGAGACTACAGCAAAGCAGTGGCAATATTAAAACTTTTTTAATTCAATGTTTTTAATTTTATACAGTTACAGAAAAGTTGGCTCCAATAATTGCACTGACGGTGTTAGAGAACAGTACACTGCCAAGCAGCATCAGTGCTCCAGCAGGTCTCCGCGGGGTCTGCACCTTGTCACCAGCAATGGCAGACTGGCCACCGAGTCCGGACAGAACATCACCTTCATCGTGCATCTAGAGGAGGTGAGCTTTCCTACAGGAATGTCACATTGGGTGCTTTCAATCATTTCCTCTGGTGGGAGAAGTCCAGAACAAGGTGGAGGGGGGTTGGGGGGGTGGGGCGTGGGGGCGGCATAACCTCAAAGTTAGAGCTAGGTCATTCAGGGGTGAAGTCCGGAAGCACTTCTTCACACAAAGGGTAGTGGAAATCTGGAACTCCCTCCTCCGCCCCCCACCCCCCCAAAAAAAGCTGTTGAGGCTAAGGAGTCAATTGAAAATTTCAAAACTGAGATTGATAGTTTTTTTGTTCGGCAAGGGTATTAAGGGTTACGGAACCAAGGCGGGTATTTGGAGTTAAGGTACAGATCGGCCATGATCTCATTGAATGGCGGAACAGGCTCAAGGGGTTGAAGGGCCTCCTCCTGTTCCTATGCTCTCCTGTGGTCATCCACTGCATTGGTTATCCGCACGCAAGAAGATCAAGAAAAAAAAATGATTTGTATGAAATAACGACCCTCAGTCGTTAGCAGCAGCCCACAATATTAAAAAGTTTATGTGAAAGGGATGCTTGTGGCTCTACACAGCACTGACTGAGCTGCGTACATGGAAGATTGCAGTAGCCAGTGGTTGAAGTGGAAGTTGTGAACAGGGGTTACATCATCTTTCCTAATCTTTGACCTCAGCCTTTCTCAGCAGTCTTTTTTTTCACGCAAGTGAGAACTTTATTCCCCTAGTAACGGCCAGTACTCTTGTTTCTTACACCAGAAAGATACCCGGACTCCAAGGGGTTAAGTTACGAGGAGAGGTTACACAAACTAGGGTTGTATTTCCCTAGAATTTAGAGGGTTAAGGGGTGATCTGATCAAAGTTTTCAGGATATTAAGGGGAACAGATAGGGTAGATAGGGAGAAACTATTTCTGCTGGTTGGGGATTCTAGGACTAGGGAGGCATAGCCTAAAAATTAGAGCCAGACCTTTCAGGAGTGAAATTAGGAAACACTTCTACACACAAAGGGTGATAGAAGTTTAGAACTCTCTTCCGCAAACGGCAATTGATGCTGGATCAATCGTTAATTTTAAATCGGAGATTACTAGCTTTTTGTTAACCAAAGGTATTAAGGGACACGGGCCAAAGGCGGGTAAATGGAGTTAGATCGCAGACCAGCCATTATCTCATTGAATGGCGGGACAGGCTCGAGGGGCTGAATGGCCTCCTCCTGTTCCTATGTTCGAGGCAGGAGTTTTAAAATAGAAAATAGAATGCTTTGCTTGCTTTCAAATACCTTAAAGGCAAAGAGGTGCTTCAATCCCTGGGCTTTGGTATTCACAGCATTCAATTCACAACTCCTCAGATAATGAAGCAGCCCATGCCTGCATGCAACAAGACCTGGACGACGTTCAGGCTTGGGCTGATAAGTGGCAGGTAACATTCACGCCACAGAAGTGCCAGGTAATGACTATCACCAATGAGTGAGAGTCTAACCACCGCCCCTTGACATTCAACGGCATTACCATTGCCGAATCCCCCACAATCAACATCCTGGGGGTCACCATTGACCAGAAACTTAACTGGACCAGCCACATAAATACTGTGGCAACAAGAGCAGGTCAGAGGCTAGGTATTCTGCAGCGAGTGTCTCACCTCCTGACTCCCCAAAGCCTTTCCACCATCTACAAAGCACAAGTAAGGAGTGTGATGGAATACTTTCCACTTGCCTGAATAAGTGCAGCTCCAACAACACTCAAGAAGCTCGACACCATCCAGGACAAAGCAGTCTGCTTGATTGGCACCCCATCCACCACCTTCAACATTTACTCCCTCCACCACCAGCGCACCGTGGCTGCCGTGTGTACCATCTACAAGATGCACTGCAGTAACTCGCCAAGGCTTCTTCGGCAGAACCTCCCAACCCCGCAACCTCGACCACCGAGAAGGACAAGGGCAGCACCATCACCTCCAAGTGCCCCTCCAAGTCACACACCATCCTGACTTAGAAGTATATTGGCTGTTCCTTCATTGTCGCTGGGTCAAAATCCTGGAACTCCCCCCCTAGCAGCACTGTGGGAGCACCTTCACCACACGGACTGCAGCGGTTCAAGAAGGCGGCTCACCACCACCTTCTCAAGGGCAATTAGGGATGGGCAATAAATGCTGGCCTTGCCAGTGACGCCCACATCCCATAAACGAATAAAAAGAAATAATCATTTGCCTCTGAGGGATGTACTTCTAGGTATTGTTTAAACGTAACCGCATCTTCAGTTTTGTTGCTGAAACATCCCACAAGTGTAAATGGGGCAGATTAGATTATTTTGCTGCCCCCCCCCCCAAACGCCCCCCCCCCCCCGCCGCCGTGCAATCTCGACAGCTGAGAAGGGCAAGTTGAGCAATGTCACCTCCGAGTCACACACCGTCCTGACTCGGACATCGGTCTGAACATGCTGAACAACGGATGGTAAACAGCGGCTGCTGGAAGGTGGGGGAGACAATCAGCCCCGGGCCCAGAGGACCAATCACAGGCCGCCCCCCCCCCCCCGAGGCCTTGGTAAAATGGTTGCCATTGTGAATTTTTCGCCCACCTGGGCAGCCCTCACACCCACGCCTCAGAGTTCCAGACAATGGGCTAACGGAAGCAGAAAACACGGAGTTTCATTCACAATAATTATCTAGATAGAAGAGTGAGTAATGTAATAATTTAGTTCCCTGATGCACAGACTGCCCTTTCATTACGGTAATTGGAGCAGAAAATTTGATTGATGCACTGATAGGAAGAGACAGCAGGTATGTTGCCGTCAGCCTACTAAGTGGCTGCATCTCCAAGCTGAATATTTTACTGGTTTGTAGCCAATTCAGTGATTCTTTGTTTGAGCCAATGAACGTCTGAATGGGCGCCAGAGTGTGCCGAGATGTCCAGGCACACTCCAAGCGGTTTTATTCCAGAAACATATGAGCTGGATTCGTTCCCCCCACACACACACACAACACACAACACATGCGCTCATATCATACATGGGCATGGCAGCGCAAAGCCACCCACCATAGCTGCTCCCTGGGGGAGATATTTGATTATAAAACCAGAGACTGATCAGTTATATGTTTTCTGTACTTGTTGCTTTAAGCTCTACAGTACTGGTACAACACCTATAAATTGTACAGGGAGCAGGGCTGGTTCTGGCAGTGGGTTAATCTGAACATATTCTGCCCGTCAGAGACTGCAGAATTTAGCTTCACTGACCCAAATGTTCATCCGATTTTTTCCCCCCACCCCCATCATCCTCTCCTTTCCCTGAAGGCCGTAGCTCATTCAGGGCACTGTTCTCCATTACTGTCTCCAAGTGGGTGTTCCTCATGTGAATCTAGTGAGTTTCGACGGTCGCTTGTGAAAAATGTTCTAGGACGATATTTCAAGAGGAATCGGGAAGATATTTAAAAAGGAAGGGAGAAAAATTGGGTCGTTTGCACCTCTCGTTAGCAAATCCCCTAATGCCCGGGCATGGCGCCGCTACCACCTCCCGCGAAATTCAGCGTGAAGTTAGCCGGTAGCGTCCCGCGCCGCTGCGTCACCGGCGATGATGTCATCGCCATGCGCAGCACCCCGCTCGCTCCCCAGCCGCAAACTTCCCTTGCGCCTCCTGACCTATCGCCGAACAATATGTCCGACAGGATCAGGGGGCGTTTTTGCAGCGGCGGCGGCACTATTTAAACGGCAGGTGTCGGGCGGCCATTTTTATTTTGGCCGACTGCCAGCACCTGCCCCCCTTTCACGGTTTTATGCGGGGTGCCGGCCACGATCGCTCAGCCCGGCGCTCCTCTTGTGTGCCGGGCTCTTTTGCCGGCACCCTGCTCCCCGGTGATCCAGCAGTGCACCGGTGTGCGCTGTGCTCGGCCTCTCCCCTTTAATCAGGGGAAGGAGACCTGAATTGACGCGGTGCTACATGGCGCTGCTGCAAGTAGCGCTGTAAAATTCAGTAGTAGCGCCCCAAGCAGGAGGTGGAGTGCTTTCCGGTAGCGCCCCACCTCGTGCTTGGGGCGCTACCACTGAAATTATGGCGGAGGGGGCGCTAACTTTTTCAGGGCCCTAAAATGGGCGCCACCGAATTTTCCCCCGAAGTATATAAAAAGATACAGGCAAAATGGGTTAAGAGTACATTGCACCAATTGAAGAGCTAGCACCGGTACAGACACGGGTGTGTCAAATGACTTCTTTCTGTGATTCATTCTTTGATTCTACCGTGCCGGGGAGGGGAGAGTGTTGGGGTCACCGCTAAGCTTGATGTGGTCCTCACCTGACATTCACGTGGGCATCTTTCAGTTGAGGCAACTGGATAGTGACAGAAGCAGGAACATTGGGCTTAATTTCTTTCCTTTCCTAGCCTGCGGACACTCACTGTCCAAGGTGAGACCAGCTAACCCACAACAGACCCCAGGTTTAGCCTGGCACTGTTCTGCTCGGTATGATTCAGTACTTTTATTTTTTGAGTCATCCGGGAGCCCATCTATTTAACCCTGATGAGGTATGCCGTGGGATTGTTTTATTCTTTGACAGTAGCAGCTGCCATGGTCGATGCCAGTGGCCCCTGTGTAATTAAAATGCAATTACATCTGCCCTGAAGGATTAATAATTGTAATGTAATCACGACAGGTCAGTTACTGAGAAATAAGTTCAATGCATAGCTTTTGCAGGACATATAAGTGAACATCAAGCAGTTTTACAGTATAATCTGAACGCTGGCTCTATTGTATCCTCGATACATCCCCAGTCTATGTTATAGAGTCATAGAGTCATAGAGTAATACAGCACAGATAGAGGCCCTTCGGCCCATCGTGTCCATGCCGGCCATCAAGCCCTGTCTAATCTAATCCCATATTCCAGCATTTGGCCCGTAGCCTTGTATGCTATGGCATTTCAAATGCTCATCCAAATGCTTCTTAAATGTTGTGAGGGTTTCTGCCTCCACAACCCTTTCAAGCAGTGAGTTCCAGACTCCAACCACCCTCTGGGTGAAAAAGTTCTTTCTCAAATCCCCTCTAAACCTCCCTCCCTTTACCTTGAATCTATGCCCCCTAGTTATTGACCCCTCTACTAAGGGGAAAAGCTCCTCAGCATCCATCCTATCTATGCCCCTCACAATTTTGTACACCTCAATCATGTCCCCCCTCAGCCTCCTCTGCTCCAAGGAAAACAAACCCAATCTGCCCAGTCTCTCTTCATAGCTGAAGCGCTCCAGCCCTGGTAACATCCTGGTGAACCTCCTCTGCACCCTCTCTAACGCGATCACATCTTTCCTGTAGTGTGGCGACCAGAACTGCACACAGTATTCCAGCTGTGGCCTAACCAGTGTTTTATACAGCTCCATCATAACCTCCTTGCTCTTATATTCTATGCCTCGGCTAATGAAGGCAAGTATCCCATATGCCTTTTTATAATAGAAAATTGTGGAGGCCGTTTTATTCCATTTTGTAAATACACTTTTTGCTCACGGCATGTAGTGATAGACAGCAGGCATCTACAATTGGACGTCCCGGCATGAGCTGAAGTGCCATTCTGATTTCAGCAACAGTGATACTGGTTTTACTTAAGTTCATATCACAGAGGGAATAGTGTCAGCCATGGCTTTGTGGGTAGCACTCTCGCCTGACATCAGTAGTCTGGAAAATGCTAGAATCTATTATTAAGGACGTGGTAACAGGGCACTTAGAAAATAATAATTGGATTGGGCAGTCAACACGGATTTATGAAAGGGAAATCATGTTTGACGAATCTGTTCGAGTTTTTTGAGGTTGTAACTAGCAGAATAGATAAGGGGGAACCAGTGGATGTGGTGTATTTGGATTTTCAGAAGGCATTCGATAAGATGCCACACAAGAGATTATTAAACAAAATTAGGGCTCATGGGATTGGGGGTAATATATTAGCATGGATTGAGGATTGGTTAACGGACAGAAAACAGAGAATAGGAATAAACGGGTCATTTTCAGGTTGGCAGGCCGTAACTAGTGGTGTACCACAAGGATCAGTGCTTAGGCCGCAGCTATTCATAATCTACATCAATGATTTGGATGAGGGGACCAAATGTAATATATCCAAATTTGCTGATGATACAAGGCTGGGTGGGAATGTAAGTTGTGAGGAGGATGCAAAGAGGCTTCAAGGGGATATAGACAGACTAAGTGAGTGGGCAAGAACATGGCAAATGGAATATAATGTGTAGAAATGTAAAGTTATCCACTTTGGTAGGGAAAATAGAGTATTTTTTAAATGGTGAGAGATTGGGAAATGTTGGTGTTCAGAGGGACCTGGGTGTCCTTGTACACAAATCACTGAAAGTTAACATGAAGTTACAGCAAGCAATTAGGAAAGCAAATGGTATGTTGACCTTTATTACAAGAGGATTTGAGTATAAGAGTAAAGGGCCTAGAAATTCAGTTGGGCGCGCCAGCCGTTAGCGCCTTAGGAGGAGTAGATCTCGAGCGCTAGGCGCTTAGCGCCCGGGCGCAGCGCGATCTGCGCCTCGCCCCAACTTCAGTACACATTTAGCGCCGGCGCAAAGTCTTAGCGCGCGCCCTGCTGCGCGCGCAGATCATGACGTCATTTACTAGTGCAACGCCCTTTGTGCGCCCCGAACCGGAACTTCACTCGCGCCGGGCCATTGTGCGCCGGGCAGCCCTAACGACTGTGAAGTGGAATGGTACACAGCCGAGGCGGGCCGCGGGGAGCGCTAATTAAAGGGCACTTACCCTGCACTATAAAGGCCAGCCATTTTGCAGCATTCACTCTTGTGCAACGGTTTTTTGGAGAGAGACCAAGGAGGAGAGCTTACTGGTTTGGACCAACACTAGGACAGGTATTTTTGGCTCAGGCCAGAGCTTAGCAATTATCTTTGCCTTCATTGAGAGCTCACTGTTTGCCAGCATATAATGGGGGCTGCATTGGGTGCCAACGCTGACTTTCAGCCTTATGCCAGAAGGGCTTACAGACGCCGTGAGAGAGTGGCAGCCCTGGCTAGATGCAGAGGGGGCAACAGGCGTCACCAACTGAGGCCTTACCCACCCAGGGTATACCGCCAGCAGTCCTCCTATCTGACCATGTCTGCCGCGATGTGTGTTAGGAGGCTGCGATTCAGAAGGGAGGTGGTTGCAGACATCTGCCAGCTGCTTCACAGAGATCTGCAGCCACAGCTGATGCGCAGGATGTCTCTGTCGGTGGCAGTGAAGGTGACGGTGGCTCTCAACTTCTATGCCACCGGCTCCTTCCAATCCGCTGCTGGGGACATCGCTAACATCTCCCAGTTCGCCATGCATTGCTGCGTCCGCCAGGTGACCGAAGCCCTTTTTAGAAGGAGACATCAATTCATCTCCTTCACCATGACCCTGGACAAGCAGCAGCAGCGTGCAGTGGGATTTGCAAGAATAGCGGGCTTCCCCATGGTGCAGGGCGCCATTGACTGCACGCATGTGGCTTTGCGGGCACCTCTGGAGCATGCCGAGGATTACCGCAACCGGAAGGGCTACCATTCCCTCAACGTACAGCTGGTGTGTGACCACAGGCAGCGCATCCTAGCTGTCAATGCCCGCTTTCCAGGCAGCAGCCACGATGCCTTTATCCTGCGACAGACAACTGTGGCTGACATGTTCCAGGCACAGCCTCCCCCAAGAGGATGGCTTATCGGGGACAAAGGCTATCTTTTGTGTACCTGGCTCATGACCCCGCTCCGCGCGCCCACGACCCCTGCTGAAGAGGCATACAACGAGAGCCATCAAGCGACTAGGAACATCATAGAACAAACAATCGGCGTCCTCAAGCAACGGTTCCGCTGTCTCGATCGCTCCGGGGGAGCCCTCCAGTATTCGCAGGAGCGAGTCTCCCAATTCGTCGTCGTTTGCTGCATGCTGCACAACCTGGCTATCCGCAGGACTCAGGCACTGCCACCTCACGTTGGACCCCCACCTCAGGAGGAGGAGCAGGAGGAGCATGAGGAGGAGGAGGACGAGGAGTACCAGCCCAGGAGGGAGGCACAAGGTCCAAGGGCCGCCCGTCGGCGGCTTATTGAACGTCACTTCTAGGCCCCCTGTCAGGGAATGGCTTGTGCCAATGAAAGAACATGATTGCAGCCGCTCCGCAAGCCCTCAGCCGGTTAAGGCAACAAACACTTCAAAGATCAAACATGGACAATGTTAATAAATAAAATGCTTTATTGTACAAACTCAGGGCCCTTCCCACATGAAAACCAAAAATAGACGAAACCCCCAAAAAACACTCAAACACATTACTCGCTCCCACAACCTGGAGAGGATTAACAAAACAGTGCAACTAAAATGGCCGTCATCCTCGGCCTTCGTAAAATACAAACATCACATCCTCGGCCTTCAAAAAACAAACATCCAATTCTCGGCCTCAAAAAACAAACATCCAATTCTCAGCCTCAAAAAACAAACACAACTGGCCACACATTCGACTTTTTGGCCCGCTAGGGCGATGCCTTGGCCATCTTTGTGTGGCCCCTGCCCGCCCTGCTGCTCCTCCTCAAAGTAAGGCCATTGGCTGCTGCAAGGCTGGGGGCAGGCTCCAGAGGGGCACATGTCGTGACGGCAGATGCCCTTGGGGGTCGGCCTAGTCGAGGTCTGGCCGTCGAGCGGGCGGCTGTTGAATGCTGCAGCTGTGGCTGGCCAGCATCAGTCGCTGCAGCAGCTCCTGGCAGCTCCACTGGGGGAGTGGCAGTGGCGGCTGGAGGAATGGGGGCAAGCTGGCGGATGGCAGGCGCTCGCTGGTCGCCTGAGACACTGGCACTCGCCCGGGCCAGCACTGCAGCATGCGCACCAATCTGCCGAGGGACAGACCGCTGTGCTGCTGCAGTGCGCCGGGTGCCCTGGCGATGCCTGGCTGACACAGCGAGTGTGGCAGCAGTGAGTGCCCGTGTTGACCTGTTCAGTGACCTCATCAGAGCACCCAGTGACTGCACGGCACCACTGATCAGCTGCCCACTCGCTGCCTGAGCTGCCCCGAATGCCGCCCGACTCGCTGCCTGATCTGCCCCGAATGCCGCCCGACTCGCTGCCTGCTCTGCCCTGAATTCCGCCAAACTGATGGCCTGTGAGGCCCCGACGTCGGTGACACTCCGAGAGAGGGACTCGATGGCCTCAGGCAACCGTGCCACTACCCCCATGAGCTCCGTGTGCCGGCGCTCCGAGTCCGCGGACAAGTCCTCGAGGCGTTCCATCTCCTCGGCGAAGACCATCTCCGGACTGGAGGCCGGACTCTCCCTCTGGGGAGAAGGCCGCGAGCTGGCCGACCCTTCCTGCGTTGCTGGACGCCGCTGGGCCCAGCAATTGGACTCCCCTCCGACCCTTCCCCCCTCTGGGGAGAAGGCCGCCAAGCTGGCACCCCCCTCCCGCGTTTCTGCAGGCCGCAGGTCCCATGAGCTCCCCTCCCCTCCGACACTTCCGCGACGCTCCCCTCCAGGGAAGACGTGTCCCCTACATTGGCATGGGTTGCCACGGCTGAAGGTTCCCCTGATGGGCCGCCTTCCTCTTGCTCCTCCTCCTCCTCCTCTTCTGAGGGGCTGTCACTGGCAAGTTCAGGGACCTCCTCCTCACCATCTGAAAGCAGGAAGGCACAAGAGTAGCTTTAGAGTGAGGAGAGGGCGTCAGCGAGGGATGCATGAGTGGTGGCATTCAGCGCATTGGTCGGACAGTGACAAAGGATGTAGATCTGATGCGCAAGTGGGACGAGAGAGGTCCAAACGTTGATGTCCTTACCATTGGTGCCCAGAACAGGGTCGGCATCTCCACATGCAACGGGGCCAATCACCCAGCCACCCATGATGCGCTCCACGCGATGTTGCAGCTCGGTGAGCGGCTGGATCTGGGGTCGGCCTCCCCCGGTCGCAGTCCGGCTCTTCTTGTTATTGGCCAGCTTGGCCTGCAAGAGAAAGGACGGCCTCTAAGTACAGTGTGTCGCCCTGATCTTGTGTGCACTGCCTCCCATGGTGGAATAGCCTGGCCAGTGTGTCGCCCTGATCTTGTGTGCACTGCCTCCCATGGTGGAATAGCTTGGCCAGTGTGTCGCCCTGATCTTGTGTGCACTGCCTCCCATGGTGGAATAGCTTGGCCAGTGTGTTAAGTGCAGAATGTGCAATTGATGTTCATGCCTGTCCCATAGCTGCTGGATGAGGGCTGGCCATTAGGGCTTTCAGGTCCCTTTGCCCATAATGTGAGGTGCACATGCAAGGATGAGGAGGTCACTGGAAAGGGTACTCACCCTGACAATCCGCGTGAGGTCATTAAACTTTTTGCGGCATTGGACACCGGTCCTGGAGACCTCGCTGTTGGCTGACACCTTGCTGGCGACATGCCTCCAGGCTCTCCGGTAGGCGCGGACCAGCGCCTTCCTGCCATTGTCCGGGTACAAAATATGGCGCCTCTTCTCCACACCACCAACCAGCACACTCAGATCACGCTCTGAGAAGCGCTGCGCTCGTTCACGGGCCCTCTGCATGGCTTCAGGCGCTATTTGGGTCCAGCAGCAGTGTTCAGGCCTAGCTGGAGGGCTCCACTATCCAGGGCGTGGCAGCAGACAAAGTCGACCCTTCCCCCTTAAGAGCTGGCCGGCGCCAGGGTGTCTGCTGTCAATCACGAGATGGCCGCACCTGCGCTGCGCCCGGCCTGGGCGCTCTCGCTCAGCACCTCCGGCTTAGCGCCTAAAGAGAGGCGTCCAGCGCCAGTTTTAGCGCTCGAGCAAACTCTTAGGGCGAAGCTAATGAATATCGGAGAAGTGGCCTCGATTTGGCGGCGGGCGCAAACTTTAGCGGCCGCCCGACTTTACCGCCCCAAAAGTGGCTACAATGAATTTCTAGGCCAAGATGTCTTACTGCAATTATAAAGGGCCCTGGTGAGACCACACCTGGAGTATTGTGTACAGTGTTGGTCTCCTTACCTAAGGAAGGATATACAGTACTTGCCTTAGAGGGAGTGCAACAAAGGTTCACCAGACTGGTTGTCCTATGAGAACAGATTGAGTAGACTAGGCCTATATTCTCTGGAGTTTAGAAGAATGAGAGGTGATCTCATTGAAACATACAAAATTCTTACAGGGCTTGACAGGGTAGTTGCAGGGAAGATGTTTCACCTGGTTAGGGAGTCTAGAACCGGGGTCACAGTCTCAGAATAAGGGGTCGGCAATTTAGGACTGAGACGAGGAGAAATTTCTTCACTCAGAGGATGGTGAATCTTTGGAATTCTCTACCCAGATGGCTGTGGAGGCTCAGTCATTGTATATATTCAAGACAGAGATCGATAGATTTTTGAATATTAAGGGAATCAAGGGATATGGGGATAATGCAGGAAAATGGTGATGAGGTAGAAGATAAGCCATGATCTTATTGAATGGCGGAGCAGGCTTGAAGGGCCAAATGGCCTACTCCTGCTCCTATTTCTTATGTTCTTATGTACTCTGAGTCAGAAGGTTGTGGGTTCAAGTCCCACTCCAGAGACTTGAGCACAAAATCTACACTGACACTTCATTGCAGTACTGAGGGAGTGCGCACTGTTGGAGGTGCCGTCTTTCAGGTTGAAGTAAACCATCCCATTGCACTATTTCAAAGACGAGCAGGGGAGTTTTCCCCGGTGTCCTGGCTAACATTTATCCCTTAACCAACATCACTAAAACAGATTATCGCATTGTGTTTGCGGGACCTTGCTGTGTGCAAAATTTGCTGCCGTGTTTCCTACATTACATCAGTGACTACACTTCAAATGTACTTCATTGGCGGTAAAATGCTTTGGGATGACCTGAAGTCATGAAAAGCGCTATATAAATGCAATTCTTTCTTTCTTTTTGCTTTTAGTATCTATTGTAAAACAAATTATTTTGGGGTAGGTAATCCTCCTATTTTCTCCTTGGGCAAGACTTTGTCCCAAAGCTCCAACCATTCCTTTCTCATTCCTCTTATCCTCTAAGTATGCCATTCTACATCTATTCCCTTTTCCCCATATCCTCATCATGTTGAAATCAAGATTATAATAGCCTCCTACTCTAACTATAGATGGGTACAATAGTCTAGTGGTTATGGTACTGTCCTGGCAATGTATAAGACATGCATTCAAATCCAACCATGGCAAGTTGTGACATTGAATTCAATAAATCTGGTCATCGGGTACCAGGAAAAAGAAAAGCTGCTGGATGGTTGTAAAATCCTAACTGGTTCACTAATATCCCTCAAAGAAGGCAACCTATGTGAATACATGTGACTGTGGTCCCACGTCATGTGGCTTACTCTTAATGCCCTTAGGACAACTGGGGAAGAGTAATAAATACTACCTAGCCACCCAGATCCAAGAAGAAGGAAAGATCTCAAAACTAAGGAAGTATTTACTTCCCCCTGCCCCCCAATCTAAAGCCTTTCAAACCCAATCTTGCCTTCTTTCCTACCATGTTTAACCATGGTGGCATGCCATGTACCAGGAACTTATGGTCTTCACCTATGTTTTTTTCAACCTAAAACCAATCTATCAACATTTCAACGTTCGATAGCAAAATACTGCGGATGCTGGAAATCCGAAATGACAACAGAAAACGCGGGAAGAACTCAGCAGGTCAGGCAGCATCCGTGGAGAGAGAAACAGAGTCAATGTTTCAGGTCGAAGACCCTTCGTCAGACGAAAGGTCATCGACCTGAAACGTTAACTCTGTTTCTCTCTCCACGGATGCTGCCCTGGCCTGCTGAGTTTTTCCAACGTTTTCTGTTGTTATTTAACATGTCAACGTTGTTTGGTATAGGGTGCTGTACCTTTGACACTAGTTGCCAGGAATCATGAGTGGTACAGCATTTCCTATTGCTGTGTGAGGTTGGTAGCCTTCAAAATGAAGATAGAAATCAGTGCAGAAAGAGTGATGTAACATGATTTTTTAAAAAATGAAAGATTTGCCTTTATATAGTGCCTTTGATGACCTCAGGATGTCCCAAAGTGCTTTACAGCCAATTAAGTACTTTTTTTTTTGAAGTCTAGTCACTGCTTGCTGGGTCCACCACACTGGAAATGTCATTGCTCCCTGAGCGACAATTGCACCAAGTTACACGGGATGTTACCCGGCTACCGACCATAGAGCACATATACCAGAAACGCTGTTTACGGAGGTCACGGTCCATCATCAAAGACCCTACCCACCCCAGCCACAGTCTGTTCGCCCTCCTGCCATCTGGGAGACGCTACAGATGCATTCGCACCCGTACGACCAGATTTAGGAACAGCTTCTTTCCCAGGGCTGTCATCCTACTGAACTCCACAAATAAACTCTAAAGCCTGCACATCTGCCAATGCACTTTATTAGGGTTATGTTAATGTATTACAAGCCAAATGTATGTTGAATGTTTAAATGTCTTAATCTAAATGTACACTCTCGGGAGCCGCAAGCCTACATTTCGTTGTACTGCACTTGTGCACTAACAATGACAATAAAATTGATTATTATTATTATTATTATTATGTCCACAAGCCAGCAGCCTGGTTTGTTCAAACAAATCGACTTACAATCAGGGGACTCTCCGAAGAGCTGGACCCCTGTTGATAGTTAATATATTTTTTTAAATGGAGCCTGAAACAGTAATAGGAAAGAAAGCCACACTCCATGAACCATTGTGCTGTGAGGTTGTAGCTGTTTTTTTAAATATATAAATATATATATAATATCAAATGTCTGAAGCTGAAGATAAAACAAAGCCCTGCAGGTGAATCGCCAGACCTCTAATCTGCTCCTTCAGGGACTCATTTTGGCACATCTCAACTTAATTTAATCTACATACTCAAGCCCTGCACCTGAGATAAGCAAACAATTTATCTTCTCATGTGCAACTGGCTTTTGAATCAGATTCCAATAGGCAATAATGTCATTGAAATGTATTGGAACTGTTCCCGAATTTGGAGGAGCAGTGGATGGTAGAAATTGTTAAAACAAGGCGATGACTGCACTGCAAGCAAGATAGCTCACTCAAAGCACATACTGCATTTAACTCACCTTCCTGTAGGTAGAATTAGAAAATTCAAGGGTCAGAAAAGGCGCACTTGATCCACTGCAACCTCCAGCCATATTTTAAATGATTTTGCCTCTACTGCTCCCCTGACAGATAATTCTAAGCAAAGAAATTCTTTCAATATCTGTCCTAAAACTACTTCGCACCGATATCCATTTATGTCCCCTGGTTCTAATTTCCTGGCTCAATTTATAGTCATTGCCTGGATTTACTCCAACTAGATGTACCTACATAAAAGTGCCCACAACACTTGAGACAGTATCCTTCAAAGTATTTTTTTTTCCCCCTGAGACTTGTGAAGAACTACAAGGTCCCTCTAGCATTTGAATATTTAGGTCGCTTCCCAAGCAGGACGTACATGAGCTGAGCGTCTTAAAGGGCCTCCACCAAAATAAAAATGTTTAAACATTTCCGGGGCGCGGTACATGCTCCGCTCATTTGTACCTCGAAACTGCGATCGGGGTCCGATCTACGCCATGCATATTACAGGTAGCCTCTTGCCTGAAACAGGCAGGTGCTCTGGCTGCCCATTGTGGGACCCTATCCAAGATGGCAGCGGCCAGAGCGCCAGCATAAACGGGACGGTATGTGACCCCAAAAACCATGTTCAATTTGCGACTACCCTGTTTACACCAGGTGGATAGAGCTAAAGTCAGCCTTATTGTTTCACTGCTCACGTAGGAGCATCTTCAGCAATGATTAAAAAAAACCTCCTGAGACAAGGGGCTAAATAACAGCAGAAAACAGTGTTACTAAAACAGCAACAGGTACTGAGGGAGTGCTGCACCGTCTGAGGTCCCAGCTTTCGGATGAGCTCTTAAACCGAGGTCCAGTCTGCCCTCTCAGGAGGACGTAAAAGATTCCACGGCACTATTTCGAAGAAGAGAAGGGGAGTTCTCCCCAGTGTCCTGGCCAATATTTTATCCCTCAACCAACATCAAAAAGAAAGACTTGCATTTATATACGTAGTGCCTTTCACAACCACTGGACATCTCAAAGCGCTTTACAGCCAATGAAGTACTTTTTGGAGTGTAATCACTGTTGTAATGTGGGAAACGCGGCAGCTAATTTGCGCACAGCAAGGTCCCACAAACAGCAATGGGATAATGACCAAATAATCTGGTTTTGTTATGTTGGTTGAGGGATAAATATTGGCCAAGGCACCGGGGATAGCGCCCCTGCTTTTCTTCGAAATAATGCCATGGGAGCTTTTACATCCACCTGAGAGAGCAGACGGGGCCTTGGTTTTAACATCTCCTCCGAAAGACGGCACCTCTGACAGAGCAGCACTCCCTCAGCACTGCACTGGGAGTGTCAACCTAGCTTTATGTGCTCAAGTCCCTGGAGTGGGTCTTGAACCCACAACCTCCTGACTCAGAGGCGACTGAGCCACAGCTAAAACAAATGGTCTGGTCATGATCACATTGTTGCTTGTGGGATCTTGCTGTGCGCAAATTGGTTGCCGAGTTTCCCTACATTACAAACGTGACTCCACTTCAAAAAAAAAGTACTTAATTGGCTGTAAAGCGCTTTGGGACGTCCGGGGGTCGTCAAAGGCGCTATAGAAATGCAAGTCTTTCTTTTCTTTTTCTTTTAGGAGTAATAGTCGCCGATAAATCCAATAGGGAATGCAGGAGAAACCTCTTCACCCAGAGAGCGGTGAGAACGTGGAACTCGGCAATACAAGGAGTAGTTGAGGCGAAGAGCACAGATGCATTTAAGGGGAAGCTCGATAAACACATGAGGGAGAAGGGTGGCATAGTGGTTAGCACTGTTGCCTCACAGCGCCAGGGACCCGGGTTCGAATCCGGCCTCGGGCGACTGTCTGTGTGGAGTTTGCACATTCTCCCCGTGTTTGCGTGGGTTTCCTCCGGGTGCTCCGGTTTCCTCCCACAGTCCAAAGATGTGCGGGTTAGGTTGATTGGCTATGATAAATTGACCCTTAGTGTTAGGGGATTAAATACGTGGGGTTACGGGGATAGGGTGGGATATGTGTTGGTGTAGGGGTTACAGGGATCAGGTGGGATATGTGTCAGTGCAGGCTCGATGGGCCGAAATGGCCTCTATCTGCACTGTGGGGTTTCTGTGATTCTGTGATATGCTGATAGGGTGAGATGAAGAGGGGTGGGAGGGAGGCTCGTGCGGGACGTAAACACCAGCATGGACCAGTTGAACCGAATACCCTCTTTCTGTGCTGCACATTCTATATAATAGATTGCAAATTAAGGTTGTTTGCTTATTTGCAATCCATTACATCTTTTGCTGCCCTTTTTTTCTGTTATATTAGCTGCTTTCCCCAGTAGTTTACCTCACTCCTGAAGATACCTCCTACAAAATTGGTTGTTTCGCATTTTTTTATCCCTTTTTCCATTGTTGTGACTTTTGAATTACCTTTTAAAAATAATTCTATCTTTTCCAATAACTCCCTGCTGAGACTCCTTTAAAAAAAAATGTATGTTTATGTGAAGTGTCTGGGAAAAGGGAATTGGATATATACTTGAAAAGGAAAAATCTGCAGGGCTATGAGAAAACAGCAGGGGGGAGTGGGACTAATTGGATGGCCTCCTTCTGCGCTGTAATAGTCTGTGATCTGCATCAGAAGTTCCACAGCCCAGTCGTTAAAAATAAATAAATTTTATGAATTAGAAGTACTTTATGTTTGTTACAGCCGTTTTCACCTTTCCTTTTTAGAGTGCACAAAGAATATTGCTGAGGTGTTGCCATGTGCTGTGATCAGGAATGATTCATCATGCCTCATAGTGCTTGCCAATTGCACTGTTTTTGGACAGAACCGCTCCGTCACACAGCCACTTGTCCATTCTGCTTTATTCAATCTTATCGGGCTGTAGTCTGATTAAAAAAAACCTGCATAAATACATCAAACAATTGCTCAGCTTTCCCTATTAGTATCTTATGTATGCGTTGGTTCTTGACTAGGGTGGGGATCGCATCATATAGAAGGTAAGTGTCTATACAGATAGCATTTGGTCCATGTGATCTCCTGGACCGGTTTCGATCGCCTGAGTGGGTTGGAGAGGAATTTTCCAGCTTATTTTTTTCCCTTATTGACCGTGGCTTTTTCCTCTTATTTTGCCTCTCCGAGGAGATTACATGGCTCGTGGGTGGGGCGGGTTAGGGGTGGGAGGGTGAGGAGGGAAGAAGTATTTAGTCATGGTGCTCCAGCCATCATGGAGTGGGGCAGGCTTGATGGATCACCTGGTCTTTTCCTGCCCGTCAATTTTGTACGTTGTAACATCCACATTTTTGAATGTCATTTGGTAATGAATAGAGGATTTAATATTCATCATCCTATTGTGTTTGCATGGACCTGTTATTGTGCTGTTCCACTACTGTTTGAAACTAGTACAAGCTTAAAGCATCACAGAGTTGATGTGTATCCTGTCCTTATAAAGCAGCATACCATCGAGCAATGCCATGGGCGATCCACTAGTAGTACAAAAGGTAAATCGTGCTTGACTAATCCACTGGAATTTTTTGAGGATGTAACTGGTAAAATAGATAAGGGAGAACCAGTGGATGTGGTGTATTTGGACTTTCAGAAGGCTTTTGATAAGGTCCCACATAAGAGATTAGCGTGCAAAATTAAGGCACATGGGATTGGGGGCAAGGTATTGACTTGGATAGAGAACTGGTTGGCGGACAGAAAGCAAAGAGCTGGAATAAACGGGTCGTTTTCTGAGTGGCAGGCAGTGACTAGTGGGGTACCGCAAGGATCGGTCCTAGGACTCCAGCTGTTCACAATATATATTAATGATCTGGACGAGGGAATTGGATGTAATATCTCCAAATTTGCAGACGACACAAAGCTGGGTGGGAGGGTAAGCTGTGAGGAGGATGTCGTGAAACTCCAGTACGATTTGGACAGGTTGGGTGATTGGGCAGAAACATGGCAAATGCACTATAATGTGGATAAATGTGAGGTTATCCACTTTGGTGGCAAAAACAGGAAGGCAGATTATTATTTGAATGGCAATAGATTGAGAGAAGGGGAAGTGCAAAGAGACCTGGGTGTTCTTGTGCACCAGTCGCTGAAGGTAAGCATGCAGATGCAGCAGGCGGTTAAGAAGGCCTTCGTAGCAAGAGGGTTCGAGTACAGGAACAAGGATGTCTTGCTACAGTTGTACAGGGCCTTGGTGAGACCACACCTTGAGTATTGTGTGCAGTTTTGGTCGCCTTACCTGAGGAAGGACATTCTTGCCATGGAAGGGGTACAGTGAAGATTCACCAGGCTGATACCTGGGATGGCAGGAATGACGTATGAGGAGAGATTGTGTCGATTGGGCTTATACTCACTGGAGTTTAGAAGATTGAGAGGGGATCTCATCGAAACCTATAAAATTCTGTCAGGCCTGGACAGACTAGATGCAGGAAGGATGTTTTTGATGGCCGGGGAGTCCAGAACCAGGGGTCACAGTCTAAGGATAAGGGGTAAGCCATTTAGGACTGAAATGAGGAGGAATTTCTTCACCCAGAGAGTGGTGAACCTGTGGAATTCTCTGCCACAGAGGGCAGTGGAGGCCAGTTCATTAACTATATTCAAGAAAGAGTTGGATATATTTCTTCAGGCTGAAGGGATCAAGGGATATGGGGAGAAGGCAGGGACAGGGTACTGAATTTGGATGATCAGCCATGATCTCATTGAATGGCGGAGCAGGCTCGAAGGGCCGAATGGCCTACTCCTGCTCCTATCTTCTATGTTTCTATGTTTCTATCTATGCTAAAGAGGTTCCATCTAGTCCAGCCAACCATTTGTGAATTTCTAATAAATGTTGCTTTGTGCCGGTTACAATTATGCAGGTTGCTGACAATCTGACCAATTTCACCTCAGAACAGTACTGCAGAGTTTGTGTCAATGCTTTATCAACTGTGCAACGTAATTGAACTGTTGTTAATGCCAATTTTCACGGGTTTTGTTCACCGGCACAGTCTTGTTACCACGTTTGCCCATTGTCTCCAGGGTTTGATTATAGGAGCCCGTTTAGAAGGCAGGCTTTCAGTTTTGCAAAATCTTTTGAGTGCTGTAAACGAACTGTGTGAGCGCAGCTGAATGGACGGTTTAGAAGACGTACGAGAGCTGGTTATTGGCGGAAGACTTGCGCTGCACTAACAAAAAACATGATTCCATTCCCAGTTTCTGTGTAAGGTTTTAAAACCTGGCGGTAGGAAAAATGTTAACGCTTCCAATTTTCACAAATGCTTGTCTATTTTGAATGTGCACAGTTAATGATGGCAATTAGTTTGCAATCTCTGAATCCAGCAACCTTTAGAGAATTTAGGTTGAGCAATGACTTAGAACATGCTTTCGCCTCCAGACTTGATGGGGCGAAAGCTCTTCTCCCAGCCTGCTGTGAGGGTCCTCGGTGAAAGGAGTTAATGACACGTCTCCCAGTATCCCACGGAAGTGAGAGACAATCATTTGACAAAAATCGCCACTATATTTGCAGTCGCAGTCAGAGAACCATAAGGATGGGAGATGAAAATGTCACATTGGTACAGCCTGAGGAGATTGTCTAAAGATAGGACAGATTAGAGGATCGAAGAGCGTCTAACCAGTGCCGCATCTGGCCCAGGAGCACTTGGCATTGCCACTGGGTGCCCTAAATAGAAAAGCGTTCCACTCCTTAGCACTGGCATGCTGCATCTTGAATACAAAACATTAAAACCATGAAACCAATTCTTTCAAATGTTCATATTATAATTGAAGCAAATTTAGGATAATGAAAATTTCAAGTTCGAAAAATTCAAATGTAACAATCTAGTTGCTGTAATTCCCAACCTTCAAATACAAATTTTAGAGGAAATAGGCTGTTAGGTTGAATCATTTCACTTATTACTTAAAGGCTAGTTGATGCATGGAAGGGTGATCCACTAATTGCAGTCAGATTGCTTTGATTCAGATCAGCTGTATATTTGCACCACTGCAATGACAATGTGGCGATGTGTGGCCAGTCACATTGTTTCATTATTTAAATACTAAAATGGCAGCACAAAACCGAACCAAATAGCAACTTTTGTACACAAACATAAAGATGCTGTAAAGGCATGCCTACAGCTTGCGAATAAAGGTTGGGGTTCTGGGATGATCTCTGTGACCCATATCGAGGTCAAGGGGAGACCTTCCATTATCACTATGGGCTGACTGTGTATTTTTCCCCTATCCTGTCCTCCTCCTCTCTTTCCTCCTAATTTCCTTCTCCTGCTCCATATCTATTTCCTCCTCGCCACCTACTCCTCTTTCCTCCTCGACTTCCACTTTTTATCCCCCTCTTTCTTCTCGCTCCCTTCTTAGCTTCTCCAACTCCAATACTCCTCAAAGCCTTTTCCTCCTCCTCCTCCCCCTCCTCCTCACTCCGTTCTCTGCCATTCCACGACCCGTCCCTCTCACTCACTGAGCCAAGCACTAATCCCTTAGCAGCATGGTTACCCCTCAGAGTCAAGCCACCAGTGTAGCACAATAACTGCTCATCTAATTTATAATTCATGCTTTATAATACATCATTTCTATGCCAAGAGCCAGCACTTGCTTGCCGGATAAGAGCATTATCGGTCCCACTGTCTGTTGTTGATTTATGCAGGTGTCACTGTTTGAGATAACATGATTATCTAGTTGTGCTTGATGCATACATGGATAGCATAAAGCTATTGTTTATATCATTAAATTTAAAACTGGAAATGTTTGAGTGAAACTTTTGGAGAGAAAGTGTGCAGATTGTTTTTCTCCATAGTTTATTTTGTCTCTTTCTGCCCTTTTCTCTACCTCCTCTCCTGATTTATGCTGAGGTAGATTCCACCGATGACTGACACCCTCCTATACTTGTAACTGTTCTTCATGTGCAAGCCTTCATATTGAGGTCCAGTAGCGTGTTCAGTTCCTCAGATAATGAAGCAGCAAGACCTGGGCAATGTCTAGGCTTGGGCTAAGTGGCAAGTAATATTTGCACCTCACACGTGCCAGGTAATGACCATCTCAAATAAGAGAGAGGCGGTTGAGGGCAGCTTCACAGCCAAGCCAGAAACTCTCCTAACCCAACTTCCACACACTTAAGTCAACGGAATAGGATCACGAGCAGCAACCATGGCCAGCTTTCCCCTCCCTATCCCAGGGATTCTGAGGTTACATGTCGCATCATTGCTGACAAACCACCTGAGATCCACTGACTCAGAATAGGGATCAAATCTGGTGCCTTCTGCTCACATGGCTCAGTGCTGCAGCAGACAATATATTCACCCACCAAACCATTGAGGAACTTCCATACCCGCGACCTCTACCACCTAGAAGGACAAGGACAACAGGCACATGGGAACACCATCTCCTCCAAGTTCCCCTGACTTGGAAATATATTGCCGTTCCTTCATCGCTGGGTCAAAATCATGGAACTCCCTCCCTAACAGCACTGTGGGAGTACCATCACCACACGGACTGCAGCGGTTCAAGAAGGCGGCTCACCACCACCTTCTCAAGGGGCAACTAGGGACGGACAATAAATGCTGGCCTTGCCAGCGACGCCCACATCCCTAGAACGAATTTTTTTTACTGTTTAGTTTCAGTGATAAATTGCCCAAGTAACTCATTGGATATGAAGTGCTTTGTAACATTTCTGAGAGATGCGATAAAGCGCTATGTAAGTACAAGCTCTTTCTTCAAGACCATCCACAAAGGTTACCTCTTTGACCATGTGTTTGGCCACTCCACCTCCAAATTTCAATCCGTCATCCTATACCAAGTCCCTGATCACTCTCCTCCATCCCTGTACAGTGCCTTTGGATGTTTTCTTATGTGAAACACGCTCTTCAAGTGCATTTTATTGAACTGGACAGTTTAATGGTATTTTCAAAGATTGCAGTTAACTTAAAAGGGCCTATGAGGAGAGATTGTGTAGAATAGGCCTATATTCTCTGGAGTTTAGAAGAATGAGAGGTGATCTCAGTAAAACATATAAGATTCTGAGGGGGATTGACAGGGTAGATGCTGAGAGGCTGTTTCCCCCTGGCTGGAGAGTCTAGAATTAGGGGGCATAGCCTCATGATGAGAGTCGGACATTTAAGACTGAGATGAGGAGAAATTTCTTCACTCAGAGGGTTGTGAATCTTTGGAATTCTGTACCCCAGAGGGCTGTGGATGTTGAGTTGATGAGTATATTCAAGGCCGAGATCGATAGATTTTTGGGCACTAAGGGAATCAAGGGATATGGGGATAGGGCGGGCAAGTGAAATTGATGTAGAAGATCAGCCATAATCTTATTGAATGGCAGAGCAGGCTCGAAGGGCCGTGTGGCCTACTCCTGCTCCTATTTCTTGTGTCCTATGTAAAATGATTTGTACGCAATCAAAACTGGGATTTTCATTTTGTAATTGTTATTAAACTGAACAAACTGATTGACGTAAGAAAACTAATAGGCACTTGGTCTGAGTATTAAACAAGGCTTTAATCAACTGTTTTTCAACATGGAGATCTAGTTGCGTCCTTCACTAGTTCCTGTTAAAGAATGTCCTGAGCAAGCTGGGCCCATGCCGAGTATTTATACTCTCCTTGGACAGCGCCACCAGCAGGCCGCCCAGTATTATTTCATAAGTCAATTTCCACATGAATGACAAGATTCATGTCACCGATAAGTTTTTTTCAGTGATAACCTGTCAAAGTAGAACTGCATTTATGCATTTAAGGGGAAGCTAGATAAGTGCATGAGGGAGAAAGGCATTGAAGGATTTGCTGATAGGGTGAGATGAAGTAAGGTGGGAGGAGGCTCCCACCTTAGATTGAAGCGTGAACACTGGCACAGACCTGTTGGACCAAATGGCCTGTTTCTGTGTTGTAAATTCTTTGTACTTCTGATTTAAACTTTTGATGATGGCGGTGGGATTGACAAGTTTACAAGTATCTGCTTCTGTAACAATACAATATTGGGTCTATCTACTGCTTTTGAACAGTCTGCTAACCCGCCTATTGCACTGACACAGGGAGATGTTCCGAGGACCAGTTTGCAGATGGAATTTGGAGACGGCACTGCGGTGACCTACGCTAATCTCAGCTCGGTCGAAGGAGGGATCAAGCACATCTACAAGCACGGCGGGACCTATCGTGTCATCGCTCGAGCAGTGAACAGTTTGGGATCCACCCGGGCCATCCTGTTCCTACATGTAACTTGTAGGTCAATATTATAAAGATAGAAATGTACAATAGAAACAGTAAAATGCTGGAAATGCACAATAACGTCAACATATTGCGTAAAGAACTGGCAGAGACTAATTGGGCCAAATGGCCTGTTTCCGTGCTGTAGATTTGAGGTAACCCCAGAGTCTGGCAGTCTTCCTGTTCTCATCCCCATCACTTTTCCTTCCATTCGGGATCCTGACTGACTCAGCCCTTTTCTGTTTCCAATGCTTTTTTCAAAATGGCTGGACTAAGACAATTTTTGTAACGTTATAGAGTAAGGCACTTTACATCCATCTCCAGCATTTCAAAGTCTACTTGCAGCCGACTAAACTCATGAGCTGCCTCTTGGTGTACGTGGTTAGAATGCGATTTGAGCTTGAGATTTACATGTTGCCCATTCCCATCCCAAAACACGAAGCTGTCTTCGGTCTTCCTGGCATCAACTGAGTGCACCTCCAGCATTTTCTGTTTTTATTTTGGGTTATTAATACAAACTTTTTATTTGTGGAATAACATAGCTGTAGTTGTGACATATGAGGAGAAAAAGAGCATGACTTCTATCAACGCCAGAATAGCAATAACACAGTAATGCGGTTTAAGTACAGTTTCATACCCTTAGACGCCTGCGGAAAGATCAAGTTCAGGTTAATACTGTAGCTCATCCATCCTGGCTGGCTGGGGATAGAGGAACCAATCTGAATGTTCACCACAGCTTTACCTGGGATATGAGAGGCCCATGTGTCCACTTGCAGAGCAGGCACTGTGAATACTGTACCGCTTCCAGAGCATTACTTCTTCTACCCAAAAAAAAAGGAATAATCCCTGACTTTTAAAGTCCTGGTGAAAGATTGCCACCCCAAACGTGAATCTGTCTTTTCTCTTTCCTGATGCTGGCATACCTGCTGTATATTTCTAACATTTTTTGCTTTTGTTTCAGATACCTTGATTTCTCCCTCGAACACAAATGTGGATTTGTCCCTCTCTTTCCTGTGTTTTAGGCCAGTTGGTTGTGAGGAGCTAATAGTCCTTCATTGAGATTTATCTTATGTGAGCCTGTAGGGCAAAATCTGGGTAACTGGAACAGCATTTCAGCTCTAAGATAAATAAATGACGCAAGGAGGCTACAAAAGGGATATAGATGGGTTAAGTGAGTGGGCAAAGATCTGGCAAATGGAGTATAATGTGGGAAAATGTGAAGTTGTCCATTTTGGCAAGAAGAATAAAAAAGAAGCATATTATCTAAATGGTGAGAGATTGCAGAGCTCCGAGATGCAGAGGGATCTGGGTGTTCTAGTACATGAATCGCAAAAGGTTACTATGCAGGTACAGCAAGTAATTAGGAAAGCTAATAGAATGTTATCATTTATTGCGAGGGGAATTGAATACAAAAGTAGGGAGGTTATGCTAAAGTTATACAGGGCATTGGTGAGACCACACCTGGAGTACTGTGTACAGTATTGGTCTCCTTATTTAAGGAAGGATGTAAATGCATTGGAAGCAGTTCAGAGAAGGTTTACTAGACTAATACCTGGAATGGGCGGCTTGTCTTATGAGGAAAGGTTGGACCAGGCTAGGCTTGTATCCACTGGAGTCTAGAAGAGTAAGAGGTGACTTGATTGAAACATAGAAGATCCTGAGGGGTCTGGACAGGGTGGATGTGGAGAGGATGTTTCCTCTTGTGGGAGAATCTAGAACTAGGGGTCACTGTTTAAAAATAAGGGGTCGCCCATTTAAGACAGAGATGAGGAGAAATTTTTTCTCAGAGGGTCGTGAGTCTTTGGAACTCTCTTCCTCAGAGGGCGGTGGAAGCAGAGTCTTTGAATATTTTTAAGGCAGAGGTAGATAGATTCTTGATAAGCAAGGGGGTGAAAGGTTATCGGGGTAGGCGGGAATGTGGAGTAGTCGGATCAGCCATGATCTTATTGAATGGCGGAGCAGGCTCGAGGGGCCGAGTGGCCTACTCCTGCTCCTAATTCGTAAGTTCGTATGTAAAATAGGTTCATGACTTACTTTCATTTTTTTTTTAATATGCATTTGCCAATTGTCCTTTAAGGATGGTGCAATGTCCCATTGTGCTTGGAGTGCACACACAGTTCAGTCCAAGGATGTGAGTCCGGTCTCAAATGTACCTACATTGGTGAGCTCATAACCTCAAGCAGAATGGAGGGACTTTTTGGTAGGGAGGAAGGGAAAATCGAGCACGTCCTCAGGCCGAAAGCAGCTTGGGCAAAGAACATAGGAATTGCTCGATGAAAAAAGACCAAGATCCACCTAGTGCGCCTTCTACCATCCTGGTAGTCGCATGACACAATGACAATGGAGTTGTTGACTGATCATGGCAATCAATCTGTGTCAATTAGTTGACAACAGACCCAGACAACAGACTCAGACGTGAGGCATGGAAAACCCACAGTGATCGAAAGCTTTGGGAACCATTAGGTCCAAAGTCACCTGTTCCTCCCAAGCGTGCTACCCTTACCAGAAGCCATGTCTCAAATCACTCATATACTGCATCCCAAAATATTCTTTTCTGAAAGAAATCCATCGAATTTGTGCAATAGCGGTGGTCTTTGAGGTGGTGGTGAAGTCACTTTGTTGTGGGGCAGTAGAAGGGAGCTTTACTTTGCATCTGACTGTACAATGCCTAACCTAAAAATTCTTGATTGGGATTGTAGGTGAAAGTGTTCCATAAGAGTGGCTTCCTCTGTCCTGGAGAGCATGGCCAAGTATTCCTGCCACTGGGACTGGCAATACCATGTGTTCCTAAGCTTACAAGGTTCAGTAATAAGCAAGATAGTACACTCACAGTACTATCAGGGAATGTACCTCAGACACTGACCCCAACATGCAGTCTTGAACCTCAGTAGGCGACGAGGCATCGATAATAACACAAGCAACAACAAAAAATTGCTGTCAGATAGTTTTACTGAACATAAAGAAGGGGAAATGGCCAAACCAGCCATTCTGGTTGTCCATGGTGCATTTTATTTAAAGGCGTAAATCGATCCAAATTTTGACTTTATTTACTCTTCAAGATAAAGAGACCAACTGAGTCTTTAAATTTCCCAAGCTTACCGTGTTTTTTTCAACTGCAATATCTAAACTTTGCTATATTTCAGGTTTCCTGATGTGCGGAACCCTGTATTTCTAAGCCTCCTACTGTCATTGAGTACAAAATAAGCTGGACACAGTTTGATGATTAATGTTTATGGCAATCAAATGAACGGATCATTGCTTCGTGACAAAAGTATTGGTGACTTTTGATTTAATTTGCTGAATCCCTGAGTTGAAAGCAGATGGTGTTTAGCTTCTTAAGCAGCTTGAAGGGGGGGGGCAAACACATTTATTTTGTGTAATAAGCAACATTTATGTATTCGACTGGACTTCTCTTAAGTGCCATAGAAACATAGAAGATAGGAGCAGGAGTAGGCCATTCGGCCCCTCGAGCCTGCTCCGCCATTCAGTGTGATCATGGCTGATCATCCAAATTCAGTACCCGGTCCCTGCTTTCTCCCCATACCCCTTGATTCCTTTAACCTTAAGAAATATATCCAACTCCTTCTTGAATATATTTAATGAATTGGCCTCTACTGCCTTCTGTGGTAGAGAATTCCACAGGTTCACCACTCTCTGGGTGAAGAAATTCCTCCTCATTTCTGTCCTAAAAGGCCTACCCCTTATCCTTAGACTGCGACCCCTGGTTCTGGATTCCCCGACCATCGGGAACATCCTCCCTGCATCTAGTCTGTCCAGTCCTGCCAGAATTTTATAAGTTTCAATTAGATCCCCTCTCATTCTTCTAAACTCCAGCGAGTACAAGCCCAATCGACCCAATCTCTCCTCATACGTCATTCCTGCCATCCCAGGTATCAGCCTGGTGAATCTTCGCTGAACTCCTTCCATGGCAAGAATATCCTTCCTCAGATAAGGCGACCAAAACTGCACACAATACTCAAGATGTGGTCTCACCAAGGCCCTGTACAACTGCAGCAAGACATCCTCGTTCCTGTACTCAAATCCTCTCGCTATGAAGGCCAACATACCATTTGCCTTCTTAACCACCTGCTACACCTGCATGCTTACCTTCAGCGACTGGTGCATAAGGACACCCAGGTCTCGTTGCACTTCCCCTTTTCCCAATCTATTGCCATTCAGATAATAATCTGCCTTCCTGTTTTTGACACCAAAGTGGATAACCTCACATTTATCCATGTTATATTGCATCTGCCATGCTTCTGCCCAATCACCCAACCTGCCCAAATCATACTGGAGTTTCTCGGCATCCTCCTCACAGCACACACGCCCACCCAGCTTTGTATCGTCTGCAAATTTGGAGATATTACATCTAGTTCCCTTGTCTAGATCATTAATATATATTGTGAATAGCTGGGGTCCAAGGACCGATCCCTGTGGTATCCCACTAGTCACTGCCTGCCACTCGGAAAAAGACCCGTTTATTCCAACTCTTTGGTTTCTATCTGCCAACCAGTTCTCTGTGCCGAGTGTGGCTTTCAACTTGATCTGACTTCCCAAGGCAATCATGCAGGGTCTGGTGAAAATGGCAGCTTTATTGATGCCGAGGTTAATAGTGAGACCCGAGTTACAGGGTTCGGTTTTAACCTTCTCCCTTCCTCCGCTTCTCTTCCCTCCTCTCACAAAGGCCCCCTTTGACTCTTGCTGGGATCTCCGGTTCCACTGGTGCCGGCAATTCTCGGGTGCCTCACCCAAATACGCTGAGCTTCGGCGGGCTATTCAGCACAGAGGGCGTCACAGCGAGCCCAACCCTCTCCTGGCCCGACGTTTGCACTGGGATTCTTGCCAGCCAGAATCATTGTCATACGACTAGAAATGGGAACCCCCCACCACCCCACCTCCAAGTGATTTTTCCCTTCCTAAACCAGGGGTGCTGAAGACAGTTGGAAAATCCCAAGTACCAGCTTAAGTCCAAGTCCTTGGAGGCTGGTACCACTCACAACAGCAACTTGCATTTATATAGCGCCTTTAAAAAAAGAAAGCTCCCACGAACAGCAATGTGATAATGACCAGATAATCTCTTTTTGTTATGTTGATTGAGGGATAAATATTGACCAGGACACTGGGGAGAACTCCCCTGCTCTTCTTCGAAATAGTGGCCATGGGATCTTTTACGTCCACCTGAGAGGGCAGACGGGGCCTCGGTTTAATGTCTCCTCTGAAAGACGGCAGTGCCGCACTCCCTCAGCACTGCACTGGAGTGTCAGCCTAGCTTTATGTGCTCAAGTCCCTGGAGGGGGACTATGAACCCACAACCTTCTGACTCAGAGGCGAGTGTGCTACCCACTGAGCTACAGCTGACACTGACACTTTAACGTAGTAAAACGCCCCAAGGCACTTCACAGGAGCGTTATCAAACAAAATTTGACACGAAGCCACATAAGGAGATATTTGGAGAGGAGAGGTAGGTTTTAAGGAGCGTCTTAAAGAAGGAGGGAGAGGTAAAGCGCCGGAGCGGTTCAGGGAGGTAATTCCAGAGCTCAGGGCCTAGGCAGCTGAAGGCACGGCCACCAATGGTGGAGCGTACCTCAAATGGCATACTGCCCTCCCCAGATACGCTGGGTCCCTGGGACTTGATCCTGATCTGTGCAGCTCAATACGACATAAGGCAGTGCCCACAAAGCATCGTGGGCAATCTGCGGGTTAGTTATAAGAGGTCTAATTACTATAATAGGTAATTGCAGAGACTGGCATGGAATGCTCCTTTAAGCTAAAAAAGGATTATATGATAATTAGGACCCTCCACTGTGCCACCACAGTACTTACTGTTAAATGGAATAACTGGGCAGCATTAATATTTAAACTGCATTCGACTGAGTGTAATTTGTCAGTATGTGTCGTGCATTGTGAGCTGGATAGACCTGTGAATTTGATTAAATATTATCTGATTTTGTTTCTGACAATCACTTAATTTTAAACAGATTTTGATAGGAATTTGTGAATACATTCTGAAATAAAATCGCGATTGTGCTTAAATTCAGTGGAATAAATCGCTAGTTTATGCTTGTTATTATGTGGGAGCGTGGCGTAGTGAATTAGCACATTGTCTTAGCATCTCTCTTACCTGGGTTTGAATCCAGTCCGGATTAATAGAAACAAACTTCTTTTCTCTGTAATAGGTGGAAATATTCTGCGCAAAATGATTTGGGACAGTTTCAATCGGACATGAGCTCGTAGCACAAGACTGCCCATGATTTGTTCTCATTGATTAAAATGGCAGGAGCGATATTTCCCCGGGGTTCCGCGGATGTCCCACTGTAACAGTGGAGAGCTGGTGCAACCTCCGCCCTAACCCTGCCCGCCCCTTATGAGGCAAATGTTGTTGGGAAGGGGGCAGAGCCAGGGGGCAATGACTCACCCTACCAGGAGATCCCACTCCAGAGACTCGGGCAGGACCCAGCATATCTGGGGAGAGCATTGTGCCAGCGACGCCCACATCCCATGTGCTCATGAAGCTGAGAGAAGTCAATTTAAAATAACTGCAAATGCTGGGAATACACAGCAGGTCTGGCAGCAACAACAACAACTTGCATTTATATAGCGTCTTTAAAAAATGAAAGCTCCCACGAACAGCAATGTGATAATGACCAGATAAACTCTTTTTGTTATGTTGATTGAGGGATAAATATTGACCAGGACACTGGGGAGAACTCCCCTGCTCTTCTTCGAAATAGTGCCCTGGGATCTTTTACATCCACCTGAGAGGGCAGACGGGGCCTCGGTTTAATGTCTCATCCGAAAGACGGTAGTGCCGCACTCCCTCAGCACTGCACTGGAGTTTCAGCCTAGCTTTATGTGCTCAAGTCCCTGGAGGGGGACTATGAACCCACAACCTTCTGACTCAGAGGCGAGTGTGCTACCCACTGAGCTACAGCTGACACTGACACTTTAACGTCGGTAGCCATGCCTTCGACTGCCTAGGTCCCAAACTCTGGAATTCCCTCCCTAAACCTCTCCGCCTCTCTACCTCTTCCACCTCCTTTAAGACGCTCCTTAAAACCTGTCCTGATATCTCCTTATGTGGGTTGGTGTCAACTTTTGTTTGATAACGCTCCTGTGAAGCGCCTTGGGACGTTTTACAATGTTAAAGGTGCTATATAAATGCAAGTTGTTGTTGTGAGCGGTACCAGACTCCAAATGGGTGCATGTGAGCCCCATGGTGGGGTCCAAGTCAGGGAAGCAGCCTTGGCCTACAAAGAAAGAGACCAATCTTTTACACCTTCCCCTGCCCCATCCATAAGGGGCAGGTCAGTGCCAGAAAAGCATCAATGGTGGCACTTGTGCTCGTCTGCTCCATGCTAATTCGGTGCCCTCACGGTGAGGACTCAGTGCTGGCGGGCACGATGCCAGCACTAACAACCAGGATTGCGTCCCAGAGAATTTCAGTCCCTCGGTCTCGCGCAAAAGAGACTGCGGGAATGGACGGTGTGGGAAACGGAAACGCCACACTGCTGTGGTAGAGGGCGCTCTTCTGAATTAGAGCTGGGGGTTGCAACAGAGGAGAATTTACAGGAAACTCTCTTTTTACCGGCACCTAAATAACCGGAAATCTCTCTTAACCGGCAAAATTCAGGAGTAGGTTCAGGTAAGTTTTACTTCATGTTAGTGGCCGTGTATCCGGGGTTCCTGCACCTGTTGCCATGCAACAGGGACGCCTGGATCTGTGGCCGTGTACGGGGCTCTCGTGCCTTAGTAAGTATACCTCTCTGTAATCCGGACTTTTTGATCAACCGGCACCACGCCGGTCCCGTCGGTGCCGGATAAAAAAGAGTTTCCTGTACTTTCCATCTGACTCTTGCTGTGCCTGATATCTGACACCCAAAAATCCCCTGGAAATGCACAGCAGGACTGGCAGCCTCTGCAAAGAGAAACAGACCGGTTAACGTTTCAAGTATTAGTCAATGTTGACTGCCTTTTCTATTTCCAGATGCTGCCAGACCCGCTGTGTATTCCCAGCTATTTTAAATTGACTTCTCTCAGCTTCATGTGGGCGTCGCTGGCAAGGCCAGCCATCCCTAACTGCCCTTGAGAAGGTGGTGGTGAGTCACCTCCTTGAACCGCTGCAGTCCCTGTGGTGAAGGTAGTATACTTCTTTGTAGCGGTTTGCTACAACTGAGTGGCTTGCTAGGCCATTTCAGAGGGCAGTTAAAAGTCAACCACGTTGCTGTGGGTCTGGAGTCACACATATAGGCCAGACCGGGTAAGGACGGCAGATTTCCTTCCCTAAAGGACATCAGTGAACCAGATGGGTTTTTACAACAATTCGGTAGTTCCATGGTCACCATTACTGATACTCACTTTTTTATTCCAGATTTATTTAATCAACTGAATTTAAATTCCCCAGCTGCTGTGGTGGGACTTGAACTCTGTCTCAGGATCATTAGTCCAGGCCTGTGGATTACTAGTCCAGGAATATAAACACTATGCTACTGTACCCTTATTGCTGTTGTAAAGTCAGTGAAGAATAAATGAGAGGATTTAAGATTAAGATATTGGTGATTTTGTCTTCTTCCCCCATCCCCCAGGTCCTATTGAGCACGTGCATTTGACTCTACCTTATGTTGCGATCACCAATCAGAAGGTGAATATGACAGCAGTGGTGTGGCCCAGTACCGGCGGTACACTCACCTACTTCTGGTGGCTTGAAAACAAGACCGAGGTTAGTGAACATTACTGTGAGCTTCAACACCAACGGCTAAACTTCACCACAACTGCCTGCTATCTTTGGAATTCTCTACCCCACAGTGCCATCGTTGAGTATATTCAAGACAGAGATTGATAGATTTTTGGGCACTAAGGGAATCAAGGGATATGGGGATCGGGTGGGAAAGTGGAGTTGAGGTAGAAGATCAGCCATGATCTCATTGAATGGCGGAGCAGGCTCGAGGGGCCGTTTGGCCTACTCCTGCTCCTATTTCTTATGTTCTTAAGGCAGAGACTATGGCACCATTTGAAAAGGAAGTAGATAAGTATATAAAAGGAAGAATATAGAAGAGAAGAGGGAAAAGGCCGGAAGAAATGGAATTAGGGTAGACAGCCCCGAACAGACAGAACAGAACAGAACAGAAACCCCACAGTGCAGATAGAGGCCATTTCGGCCCATCGAGCCTGCACCGACACATATCCCACCCGATCCCTGTAACCCCTACATCAACACATATCCCACCCTATCCCCGCAACCCCACGTATTTAATCCTCCTAACACTAAGGGTCAATTTATCATAGCCAATCAACCTAACCCGCACATCTTTGGACTGTGGGAGGAAACCGGAGCACCCGGAGGAAACCCACGCAAACACGGGGAGAATGTGCAAACTCCACACAGACAGTCACCCGAGGCCGGATTCGAACCCGGGTCCCTGGCGCTGTGAGGCAACAGTGCTAACCACTATGCCACCGTGCTGCGTTGAGTTGAAAGAGACACGATGAGTTGAAAGATGGCAGAGACTGGTCTATCTCCTATTTTCTGCTGCACTCCAGCATTGGACCTTGGTCCTGCCACTTGATTCTTTGTCCCTAATATTAACATCACTAGGCAAAGGCATCCTGTCCAGCCTGTGTTCCAGCGTCCTCTCCTACATTTGATTGAGCAAATCGCCTAAGCAATTTTTATGAGAGAGAGCTGGAAGGACTCGCTGCACTGCCCCTGTCAGTTATTGTATGTCACTCAGGCTGATGACAGATGCAAAAGCTCCTCTACATAAATAAGATTTGGCAACCAAAAGGGAGGCTGGCATTGAAATAAGTCAAACTGCAACTTTACATTTTATGTAATTCACTTACACTGCTTGTAACGGTTATAAATCACAAGAGTGAGTCAAGATATTGTATTAATAACAGTAAATGGGCTATTATGGCATTATTGGCTCAGCACATTCTAACATCCGCCTTGCACTATGCTTCGCTGGCACAGATCGGCTAGGGCTGTTTCCTTCCATTCCTGCTCGATAATGCTCAGCTTTCTTATTTCTTGTTGTTTATTGCAGCCCGTCATCACCCTGGAGGAGAACGCCTCCTTTACATTCTCTACAGAGGGGATAAGTAGCATCACAGTGCAGGTGGCTGCTGGGAATTCCATTCTGCAAGACGTCAAGAGTATAGCTGTATTCGGTGAGAACAAAACACACCGCTTTATGGATACCATTACGGAGGAGATAGACACTCAGTAAAGAAATTCTTCTTTAGCTAGTTGGGTGGGCGTGTGCGCTGTGAGGAGGATGCCGAGAAACTCCAGTATGATTTGGACAGGTTGGGTGATTGGGCAGAAGCATGGCAGATGCAATATAACGTGGATAAATGCGAGGTTATCCACGATGGCATCAAAAACAGGAAGGCAGATTATTATCTGAATGGCAATACATTGGGAGAAGGGGAAGTGCAACGAGACCAGGGTGTCCTTGTGCACCAGTCGCTGAAGGTAAGCATGTAGGTGCAGCAGGCAGATAAGAAGGCAAATGGTATGTTGGCCTTCGTAGCGAGAGGGTTTGCGTACAGGAACAAGGATGTCTTGCTGCAGTTGTACAGGGCCTTGGTGAGACCACACCTTGAGTATTGTGTGCAGTTTTGGTCACCCTATTTGAGGAAGGATGTTCTTGCCATGGAGGGAGTGCAGCGAAGATTCACCAGGCTGATACCTGGGATGGCAGGAATAATGTATGAGGAGAGATTGGGTCGATTGGGCTTATACTCGCTGGAGTTTAGAAGAATGAGAGGGGATCTCATTAAAACTTATAAAATTCTAACAGGACTAGACAGACTAGATGCAGGAAGGATGTTCCCGATGGTCGGGGAGTCCAGAACCAGGGATCACAGTCTAAGGATAAGAGGTAAGCCATTTAGGACAGAGATGAGGAGGAATTTCTTCACCCAGAGAGTGGTGAACCTGTGGAATTCTCTACCACAGAAGGCAGTAGAGGCCAATTCATTAAATATATTCAAGAAGGAGTTGGATATATTTCTTAAGGTTAAAGGGATCAAGGGAAATGGGGAGAAAGCAGGGACAGGGTACTGAATTTGGATGATCAGCCATGATCTCATTGAATGGTGGAGCAGGCTTGAGGGGCCGAATGGCCTACTCCTGCTCCTATCTTCTATGTTTCTAAGTTTAATCATTCTTTGCTCCCGTTCCATCCCCGAAGATTCCTCGCCTTTATGCCATTTTCCTTTATATTCGGACAAAAATACAAGCTCACAAGAGCTTCATATCATCTCCCTCTGCAGCAACGCTCATTTACTCTGCAGCAAGATTTACCGAGGAGAGGTTTTCCCTCTCAATGCTGCCCTGGTTTCAGGCAAGCGAGGGTGAAAAATGCGGGGGGGCGGTAGGGGGGGGCAGTGGGGGGTGGGTGAGGACCTCTTTCGCTGGATCATTTTTACGGTGGTCAGATTTTCTGGTGTCACTTTTTGCCGGGTGCCGGAATCGCCTGCCCAAATATGGGAAGGCATATTTAAATGAGCAGGTAATGACAGTCTGATGTCATTCCTGTCAATATGGCCTCAGCAATGCTGGCGGCAGCTCACGTCTGTACGCAACAGGTGTTCAGCATCACTCGGCAATGGGAACGGCGGAAGTGACTTTAAGTGGCCACAGCTTGGCACTTTGATGGGGAGAGAGGGATGCACCATGTTATTTTCTTCAGTGCTGAGCCTTCAGTGTTTGAGGGGATGCAGCTGTGAAGCCACAGTTGGGAATGCTGCCTGGCCCTTTTACGCTGCGTCCTTCCGCAGCGTGCCATTCCCCCTTCGCCAGGTGGTAAGCTCCCCAAACGGAGGCAGCATTATCACCAGGAGCCCACCTTATTATTCAACTGAAGCTGACCGGCCAGAATTTGCCAGGATGGACACCAGGTCACTTGGACATAAGAGCATTAGAAATAGGAGCAGGAGTCGGCCATTCGGCCCCTCGAGCCTGCCCCGCCAATCAGTAAGATCGTGGCTGATCTTCTACCTCATCTCCACTTTCCTGCACTATTCTCATATTCCTCGATTCCCTTAATATCCAAAAATCTATCTCTGTCTTGAATATGCTCAACGACTGAGCCTCCACAGCCCTCTGAGGTACAGAATTCCAAAGATTCACCACCCTCTGAGTGAGGAAATTTCTCCTCATCTCAGTTCTAAATGGCCGACCCCTTATCCTGAGACTGTGACCCCTGGTTCTAGACTCCCCAGCCAGGGGAAACATCCTCCTTGCATCTACCCTGTCAAGCCCTGTAAAAATTTTGTATTATTCAATGAGATCACCTCTCATTCTTCTAAACTCTAGAGAATATAGGCCTAGTCTACTCAATCTCTCCTCATAGGGCAATCCCCCCTCATCCCAGGAACCAGTCTGGTGAACCTTCGCTGCACTCCCTCTATGGCAAGTATATCCTTCCTTAGGTAAGGAGACCAAAACTGCACACAATACTCCAGGTGTGGTCTCACCAGGGCTCTATATAATTGCAGTAAGACATATTAATGTGCGGAAGTCCCACCCTGCCACACTTCCACCAGCAATCTCACCATCGAGGACAATGTGGGCCACCATGTCAGTACTTTCCTCCCTTGCAAAGGGAATCCTCCACCTAAAGGGTGGGCCCAGAATGGATCACAAGCGTAGCCAATCACCATTGGCGGCTAGGCTGTAAGCTCTGGAAATCCCTCCCTAAACCTTACCACCTCTCCACCTCTCGCTCCTCCTTTAAGACCCCCCCTCCCTTTAAAACCTGCTGCTTTGACCAAACTTTTGACGACCTGTGCTAATGCCTCCTTCTCAGGTTCGGCGTCAATTTTTCTCTGATAACGCTCCTGTGAAGCAACTTGGAGATGTTTTACTACGTCAAAGGCGCTATAGAAATGCAATTTGTTATTGTTGTTGTCGCAAGATGAATTGACTGGAACGCTACAGGCTGTGAAATTTAAAAAAAACCAGATAAAATAGTTGGAGCAAGGGTTTACATTGATCAAAGAAAATTGGTGCGTGACATGATCAAAATAAATGCCCCAAAGCAACTTCTGAAAATGAACAGGGAAATCATTTAATAGCAAAATACTGCGGATGCTGGATGTCTGAAATAACAACAGAAAACGCTGGAAATACTCAGCAGGCCTGGCAGCATCCGTGGAGAGAGAAACAGAGTTAACGTTTCAGGTCTGGGACCCTTCATCAGAACTGGAAAAAGCTGGAGATGTAACAAATATTAAGCAGGTGCAGAGACCGGGTGGGGGGGGGGGCGGGGAGGTGGGGGGGGGTGGTGGAGGGGGAGGGGAGGAAGGAATTGAAGGAACATACTGTGCTTTTGTAAGAGGCAGGAAAGATAAAATGTTGCAAATGGGAATGGCAAAATCATACAGCATGACAAATGGAGGCAGGGGTTATAGTTTGAAATTGTTGAACTCAGTGTTGAGGCCAGAAGGCTTTAAAGTGCCTAATCGAAAGATGAGGTGCTGTTCCTCGAGCTTACGTTGAGTTTCATTGGAACAATGTAATAGGCCAAGGACAGAGAGATCAGAGTGGGAGTGAAGCGATGAATTAAAGTGACAGGCGACCGGAAGCTCAGGGTCACCCTTACGGTCAAAACGGAGGTGTTCCGCAAAGCGGTCGCCCAATCTGCATTTGGTCTCCCCAATGTAGAGGAGACCGCATCATGAGCAGCGAATACAGTATACTAAATCACAAGAAGTACAAGTAAGTCGCTGTTTCACCTGGAAGGGGTGTTTGGGGCCCTGGACAGTGGGAAGGGAGGAGGTAAAAGGGCAGGTGGTGTATCTCCTGCGCTTGCATGGGAAAGTGCCGTGGGGAGGGGAGGGGCTGTTGGGTGTGATAAAGGAGTGGACCAGGGTGTCGCAGAGGGAGCGGTCCCTTCGGAATGCTGAAAGGGGAGGTGAGGGGAAGATGCGTTTGGTGGTGGGATCACGCTGGAGGTGGCGGAAATGGCGGAGGATGATCCGTTGAATGTGGAGGCTGGTGGGGTGAAAGGTGAGGACAAGGGGAACCCTATCGTGGTTCTGGGAGGGAAGGGAAGGGGTGAGAGCAGAAGTGCGGGAAATGGAACGGACACGGTCAAGGGCCGTGTCAACCACAGTGGAGGAATAATTTTCTTGTTTAGTCCAAAACTTACTCTGATCAAAACCTGACCGAAATGTGACCCTTCAAGCCATGATTCTTTTAACAACGTCCTCTCGTCTCCACCCTGCAGATACTTACCGCTCATTACTGCTGTCGTTTACACCGAACTTGGAAGATCACAACCCAGACATTCCTGAGTGGAGGCACGATCTCAGTAACCTTGTCAAAAGAACTCTCGAACAAGTAAGTTGGAGACAAAAAAAACCACACCACACACTGGAGGGAACGAATTTCCTCGGAACTGCTCCCACCGTAACTTCGCCGGAAGTGCGATGTAAACCCCGTTCACGCCGCGCCTCCGGCCAAGTTACGGCAGCGGGAGCAGCTCCGAGGAGATAACTCCTTGCACAGGAAATGCCAGCAGCTTATAAATTGACGTTTCACCTGTGAGTCCTAGATTGACATCGGGCCAAAGAAGGAGATGTTAGGAGATTCCTAGTGGGTTTGCGAAGTCTTGTCATTCGGATGTCGGCAAGAATACCAAGTGAAATGCTACCTGAGCACCAGCCCATAGCACAATACTGAAATAATTCACCACTGCTCGGCACAAAATGGCAGTCTCATTATTATCTGAAAGCGTGGTTGGCATTAGAAATGGAAACATCACACTTTACAGTTAAAGGTGTTCTTCTGGGGTCAGATATCTCTCAACTTAGCCCACCTGTGGGGGAGTCCAAAACTAGGGGCAATAAATATAAGATAGTCACCAACAAATCCAATAAGGAATTCAGGAGAAACTTCTTCACTCAGAGTGTGATGAGAATGTGGAACTCGCTATCACAGGGAGTAGCTGAGGCGAATAGCAAGGGGTATAGAGCAAGGGGAAGTTAGATAAGCACATGGGGGAGAAAGGAATAGAAGGATATGCTGATGCAGTGAGATGAAGAAGGGTGGGAGGAAGCTCATGTAGACCATAAACACCAGTTGAGCTGAGTGGCCTGTTTCTGTGCTGTAAATTGTATTTAATTCTATGTAATAGTTTTAACCCATACCATACCACAGCTCCTTAGCACTGACACAAACAACAGTGTGTGCAAAATTCCCAGGCATTGACGTCCTGTTACAAATATCTTCCCCAACGTGAGTTTCCTCTTCCAAACATATTTTCCAAGTTACAGGAAAAACTATAAAATGTCTGGGCCTGCTAACAACAGCACCAGCTGAACGTCCAACCCGATTTCTAGTCTATGTGGTATGTGGTACTTGCTTTATGATTTCAGACAGAACCCTTTGAAATTAGTTTCAAGCTGTTTCTGTTAGCTGGGTGAATTTTTTTTTAATTTGCTTATGGGATCAGGGCGTCGCTGGCAAGGCCAGCATTTATTGCCCATCCCTAGTTGCCCTTGAGAAGGTGGTGGTGAGCCGCTGCCTTGAACTGCTGCAGTCCATGTGGTGAAGGTTCTCCCACAGTGCTCTGTTAGGTAGGGAGTTCCAGGATATTGACCCAGCGATGATGAAGGATCGGCGATATACTTCTAAGTCAGGATGGTGTGTGACTTGGAGAGGATCTTGGAGGTGGTGATGTTCCCATGTGCCTGCTGCCCTTGTCCTTCTAGGTGGAAGAGGTCGAGGGTTTGGGAGGTGCTGCCGAAGAAGCCTTGGCGAGTTGCTGCAGTCCGTCTTGTAGATGGTACACACTGCAGCCACAGTACGCCGGTGGTGGAGGTAGTGAATGTTTAAGGTGGTGGATGGGGTGCCAATCAAGCGAGCTGCTTTGTCCTGGATGGTACTGAGCATCTTGAGTGTTGTTGGAACTGCACTCATCCAGGCAAGTGGAGAGTATTTCATCACACTCCTTACTTGTGCCTTGTAGATGGTGGAAAGGCTTTGGGGAGTCAGGAGGTGAGACACTCGCCGCAGAATACCTAGCTTCTGACCTGCTCTTGTTGCCACAGTATTTATGTGGCTGGTCCAGTTAAGTTTCTGGTCAATGGTGACCCCCAGGATGTTGATGGTGGGGGATTCGGCGATGGTAATGCCGTTGAATGTCAAGGGGAGGTGGTTAGACTCTCGTTTGTTGGAGATAGTCATTGCCTGGCACTTCTGTGGCACGAATGTTACCTGCCACTTATCAGCCCAAGCCTGAACGTCGTCCAGGTCTTGTTGCATGCAGGCATGGACTGCTTCATTATCTGGGGAGTTGTGAATGGCGCTGAACACTGTGCAGTCATCAGCAAACATCCCCATTTCTGACCTTATGTTGGAGGGAAGGTCATTGATGAAGCAGCTGAAGACGGTTGGGCCTAGGACACTGCCCTGAGGAACTCCTGCAGCGATGTCCTGGGGCTGTGATGATTGACCTTCAACCACCACAACCATCTTCCTTTGTGCTCGGTATGACTCCAGCCAGTGGAGCGTTTTCTCCCTGATTCCCATTGACTTCAGTTTTACTTTGCTACAAAGTAAGGTGACCAAATTGAAGTCCAAGGATTGAGATGCCCGAGTGGAAGCACTCATTGCCATTACTATCACTGCTGACTTAAATGTGCCATTAAATATATTCCTTGTGCGTGAATGTGCCGATTAGTCGCATCGCATTCAGCAAATGTAAGGAAGAGCCAGCTAGGTATTCCAGCAAGTCTCTGAAATAAAGGGATGGCCTATAAAGCGTGATTCTGAGAAGCTGTGCTCCTGGTGTGGAGACTCGTTAGAAGGGAGCAGGTCGGAGATAGGACTATGGCACTATTGAGCGTTGCTGCCACCTTCGTCCGCCTGGCAAGGCTCCACATAGCTACGGAGCCTCGCAAAATTATCTTTATCCTGCGCCATATGGGATTTGAACACAACCTCTGATTTGCTAATGTCTGGGACCGTAAGGCATCGAAGGACACCTCTAACTCTTAATTGTTAACTTGGCTCAACAACCGCCAAGTTCCTCTCTGAGTCAGGAGATTGTGGGTTCAAATCCCCAACTGCAGGACTTGGACAAAGAACTGTCGGGGAGTGCGGCCTTCTCAGAGGCTGCGACGTTAAAACCGATGCGAGGTGCAGTGGATGTTAAAGATTCCGTTGCACTATTCAGAAAGGAGCAGAGAGTTCTCGTTCTCTCAGTTACTCGACTATCAAGTCTTCCTCCAAGCAGCACCATCAAAATAACAGGCTGTTTTTTCTCATTGCTGATTGTGGGATCTGGTAGTGCAGCCACAGTGGCTGCTTCAGTCACGCTGCACTTCAAAGTAACTCAGTGTATGTTCCTGTAAGATCTTGTATAAATGCAAGTGTTTCTTTGTAATGGTGGAAAGTTCGTTTATTTATTTGTTTGGCAGTGGCAAACACCACATTTCATGCCCGTCCCTAATTGCCCGAACAACTGTGGCTTATCAGGCCACTTCAGAGGGCATTAGGCGTCAATGACATGTCATAGAGTCATAACGGCACAGAAGGAGGCCATTCGGCCCATCGAGTCCGTGCCGGCTCTCTGTAGAGCAATCCAGTCAGTCCCACTCCCCCGCTCTATCAATAACAACAACAACAACTTGTATTTATATAGCACCTTTAAACATAGTAAAACATCCCAAGGCGCTGCACAGGAGTATTTTAAGACAAAAAAATTGACACCGATCCACATAAGGATAAATTAGAGCAGGCTTGGTCACAGAGGTAGGTTTTAAGGAGCGTCTTAAAGGAGGGAAGAGAGGTAGCGAGGCGGAGAGCTTTAGGGAGGGAATTCCAGAGCTTAGGGCCTAGGTAACAGAAGGCACGGCCACCAAAGGTTGAGCGATTATAATCAGGGATCCTCAAGAGGGCAGAATTAGAGGAGCACAGATATCTCGGGGGGGGGGGGGCGGGGGTTGTGGGGCTGAAAGAGATTACAGAGATAAGAAGGGGCGAGGCCACGGAGGGATTTGAAAACAAGGATGAGAATTTTGAAATCGAGGCGCTGCTTAACTGGGAGCCAATGTAGGTCGGCGAGCGCAGGGGTGATGGGCGAACGGGACTTGGTGCAAGTTAGGACACGGGCAGCCGAGTTTTGGATCACCTCAAGTTTACGTAGGGTGGAATGTGGGAGGCCAGCCAGGAGTGTGTTGGAATAGTCAAGTCTAGAGGTAACAAAGGCATGGATGAGGGTTTCAGCAGCGGATGAGCTGAGGCAAGGGCGGAGACGGGCGATGTTACGGAGGTGGAAATAGGCGGCCTTTGTTATGCTGCGGCTATGTGGTCGGAAGCTCATTTCAGGGTACATGCATGTGCAGGCCAGACTAGGCAGGAATGACAGATTCGCTTCCCTGAAGGACATTTGTGAAACAGTTGTTTTTTGTACAACAATCCAGCAGCTCTCAAGCTCACTGGCTGCCTAATTACCAGATTTGTTACGTTCAATTTTACAATTTGCCATGGTGGGATTATGAACACAGTCTCTGGGTTGCTAATCCACTACTATAACCACTACACTGCGGTTCCCTTGCAGTTAGCGCTGTCACTACAAACAGGAAATAATGTACAACAGGGGCTAAACAAATCCAGGTCGGTTGCACAGAAGGCAATGTTCTTTCAAATATGTAAAACCTCATCAGCATTTTGAAAATGGGCAAGTGCCACATGCAGCATTTTCATTGTAATTTCACCAGTCGAAGTTACACCAAGTGGCACCGTACTGGAGTATTTAACAATAGGAAGTGATCACAAATCTTAATTCCCTGAAATGGTCCCAAAAAAGAGAACCTTTATTATGGAGCCAATAATGATAAAACTAGCTGGAAAGATTAGGCCACGCAGCGCCCGTTTTCCCGGCACTGAAATGGCCTTCCAAGCCTCCAACATGGCGGACAGGAAGTGCATGATTGTTACGAGCCGGAAGTGCGCCACCCATCGATTGGGCGTGCAGTGCCCATGCCTGAAGCAGCTCCAGCCCCCATCTTCAATCACACTTTGCCAGCGAGCTGCCTGCTGCTCTCCGCAGCTTGCGGGTGCGATGGAAGTGAGGCCCGAGGCCCAATATCGGGGGGCACCCCGGGCCTCACCGGTCAGGTGCTGAGGTTGATCTCTGCGCTGCCCCACGGAATCTCCAGGCCATCAAGTTTGGTTTGTCATCGAGCAGTGATGTGAGGTAACAAACATGGCAACAACTCGTATTTCCATAACACCTTTAAGGTAGAAAAATGTCTCAAGGCGCTTCGTAGACGCATAATCAGACAAAAATTGACATCGAGCCAAAGAAGGAGGTATTAGGAGCGGTGACTAAAGGCTTGGTCCAAGAGGTAGATTTTAAGGATAGTCCTAAAGGAGAAGCGGGGAGGTTTAAATTGGGAATTCCAGAGTTTAGGGCCCCGACAACTGAAGGCACGGCCACCAATGGTGGGGCGAAGGGAGTGAGGGTTGCACAAGAGGCCAGAGGTGGAGGAACACAGATTTCTTGGAGGGCTGGAGGAGGTTACAGATACAGGGAGGGGCGAGGCCATGGAGGGATTTAAAGAGAAGGCTAAGAACTTTGCTTTGGAGGACCGGTAGCCAGTGTAGGTCAGCGAGCACAGGGGTGATGGATGAACGGGACTTGGTGCGGGTTCGGGTACAGGCAGCAGAGTTTGGGATTATCTGAAGTTTATGGAGGATGCTAGGCCGGCCAGGAGAGCATTGGAATGGTTAAATCTGGAGCTGATAAAGGCATGGATGACATTTTATCAGAAAGGCCATCAACTCTGTGTTAGATCACGACCTCCAGTGTGGTCAGAGTTAACAACCAGCAAGAGAAGAGCCACTCATAACTCATTCAAATCTTGGCCTCTTTATATCTTCTATTACATAGTGCACCTTGTCCATGGGACAAATAGTTACTTTTAGATAGTCAGCCAACTTCATTTAATACATTTAGCTGTAAAACCATTGTAACTTGATTACTATAAGCAGTGGGACCTTTTGTAGTGCTAGTAAATTTTAATGTTCATTTATTAAGTAGTTCAAAAAATCTTTTCAAAGCAAAATAATTCTAAGTGTGTCAAAACCTGGCCTTCCTTACCCTTCTGGTCTAACTAATCCCCCAAAAACAAGACCAACCAAACTGCTTCAACCCCTTCACCTGTTTTGCTCCCAGCACAAGCACATTGCGATGAAAAGAACAACCATGATATAGTAATTCACTCCTCTTGCAAGCAACAACAACAACTTATATTTATATAGCGCCTTTAATGTAGTAAAACACCCCATGGCGCTGCACAGGAGTATTTTAAGACAGAAAATTTGACACCGAGCCACATAAGGAGAAATTAGGGCAGGTGAGCAAAAGCTTGGTCAAAGAGGTAGGTTTTAAGGAGCGTCTTAAAGGAGGAAAGAAAGGCGCAGAGGTTTAGGCAGGGAATTCCAGAGCTTGGGGCCTAGGCAACAGAAGGCACGGCTACCAATGGCTGAGCGATTATAATCAGGGATGCTCTAGAGGACAGACACCGAGCAATCAAAATGTACAATGGCTTTATAATATATATATTGTGGCTTCACATTTCTACAGAATGTCTATGTGATATAAATGAATGTATACTTTGAAGAAAAGTAATTAAAAATGATAAACAACCGCCAGAGGTGAAGTGTGTCTGTGAGATAATGAAGTGCGGCTGTGTGTTCTATAGGTTACAGCTTTACCTGAGCAACAGATGTTGCTAGCCATCCTCCCTGGTTTACCGACGGCAGCAGAGCTCTACATCCTCCCACACCGAAATGCCGTAGAAGAGAAATTAAATAGTCTGAATTTAGATCAGGTGAGTCGCAATTCGTTTAGGTAAGTTTTTAGCCTTTTCACAGGCCAGGTAGTGAATCACAGGAAAGAAAGAGGCAGCTAATGGGTTTAATAGTCTAGGAATAGACCTGAAGGCTGCAGTTATTTGGCACTTTGGCGTCAATGTGAGTATTAGAGCCGGGTGCCGATTGGCCTCCAGAATGCACTAAGTCCCCTTAACGACGCTGTCTCACAACATTTCCGGTGATTGAGGACTCCAGGACAAGGGGACATAGATATAAAGTGAACTGTAAGAGATTTAGAACAGAGGTAAAGCAGGAGAAATCTTTTTACACAGAGGGTTGTGATGCTGTGCTATGCATTGCCTGAGGTAGTGACTGAAAAGAGACCATCTCAATATTTAAGAATAGGTTAGATAGGTGGTTGAAGGACATGAGAATAAAGCGTCATGGGATCAGGGCGGGCACATGGGATTGCAACAGTGACCACACTTCAAATGTAGGACTACTGCTTGTGTGAAGGATAAACCCCCGACCACAGATTGCTTGAGCCGAACTGTCTGTTTCCATGTTGTAATTTCAATGTAATCAATCTAACATCGTTCAATCTTTGACTTCTTCCAACATATTTGCATTTATATAGTGCTCATCACATCAAAACATCCCACGTCTCTAACATCTCTTTCGGATGAGACGTTAAACCGAGGCCCCATCTGTCCTCTCAGGATCCCATGGCATAATTTCGAAGAAGAGCAGGGGAGTTCTCCCCGGTGTCCAGGCCGATATTTATCAACCAACCAATGTCATTAAAACAGATTATTTGGTCATTATCCCAGAGCTCTTTGTGGGAGCTTGCTGTGCACAAATCGGCTGCCACGTTTCCTACATTACAACAGTGACTACACTCCAAATGTACTTCATTGGCTGTGAAGCGCTTTAGGACGTGCTGAGGAAGTGAAAGATGCTATATAAATTCAAGTCTGTCTTTCTTGGTACTTCACACAATTAATTACTTTTGAAGAGCAGTGTCTATTGTTATGTGGACACCTGCAACAGCCGAGCTGCACTAGCAACTTCCCTACAGTTGGCCTGGATTACTACAGGCCTGTAGTCAAGACTGGACTCCAGCCATAGCAGTCTAGCACATGCAGTATCACTTTTTCTGTTTTGTCCATCCTCTCGTGAAGACAATGCATCGCAGAGCGCAGCTCTCTGCTGTCTCATCCAAGTGGCCATTCATCATGTGTAAGTCTAGGCTTTGTGCGTCAACAGGCGATTTGACCAAACGTCACACACAGCCAAATGTGATCTGATTCTCCTCCAACTCTCCCACACATACTCTTCCCAGCACGGGCAGTGATCCAAAGTAGGAAGCTGGTTGATTGGCACCCCCACTGCCATCCACCTGAGATCAACTAACTCAGCACTGGCCAGAGATGGAATTATATAAAATTACAATTACATAGACATTACAACACGGAAACAGGTCGTTCCATACCCACCAGTGCATCTTGACATTTATCCTTCATATGGGCAGTAATCCTATTCCCATGTGCCCACCATGTTCCCATATCCCTTTATTCCCCTTCCCTTCAACCCTCTATCTAATCTATTCTTAAATGTTGCTTCAATCATAGGCCCCACTAGTCCATTCTACAGCCTCACAACCCTCTGTGGGATAAAGTTTCTCCTGCTCCCTTTCCTACATTTCTTACATAATCTTGTATCTTTGCCCCCTCATTCTAGACCCCTCAATCACTGGAAATGGTCTGTTTCTATCTACTCTGTCCCATCCCGTCATAATTTTAAACACCTCGCTCAAATGACCCTATAATTTTCTTAACGAAAACAACCCCAATTTTTTGAGTCTTTCTTTGTATTTGTATTTAGTCAAAGCAGGTGGCATCCCAACAAAAATGAAAATGCCTCTCTCATACTTCAACATCCTTCCTATAGTATGGAAACAGCACACAGTACTCCAATTAATAAGGCTTTATATAGGTTCACCATTACAGCTCCACTTTTAATAAATATACCGTTTGTCATAAAACCCAGTATGACATTAGAATTTGCAGCAAGCCTTTGGCTTAGCGGTAGCATTCCTGCCTCTGAGTCAGAAGGTGCAGGGTTTGAACCCCAAGCCAGACAGCCCTGGCAAGTCTGAATTCTGGGCTGACATCCAATGGGATACTTGAGTCCGATGGGTGTGGTTGCCACTTTTTTTTGCCCGTTCGCCTGTTAAGATCGCTTTGCAGCTTCCTTTGGTCCTCAGAATGATATCCTGTGCCTTCTATTTTTGTTACATTTGGGCGCCGTTCCTGGGAACTGGAGAATGTCCTGATCTAGGTGGCTCACAATCGCACTGGGTAGTGCACTTCCACACTAACCCACCGGGGGAGCCATATCCATAGCATATTAGATCATCAATGCCTGTACATATCCTTGTAACCGTTAGACCCTTTCACAAGCAGATATTGGAATAGACACACAAAGTGAATTTAGACTGTGACATTACTTAACTATGGAAAGTTTAAGATTGATGCACTGGGGAGTTCTCAGGCAGAAGAACCTGAAACAGCCGATGTAACAAGTGAAATACAAAAGGAAGAAATCAGTGGTGGGAATGCAAATCGTTTTTATGATTTCATGAAGAATTCAAATTAATGTCATATCTTTACGGCTCTTGAAGGGTATAGTCACAATGAGATCAAATTAATGAACTGTAGAGTAGAGTAGAAGGCGTTTTACTCAGTATCTAAATCATGCTCTACCTAATCAAGAAGTCCCTGATACCGACATTGGAGCCCAAAATGGGAATGGAAAATAACATTTTGGGATATAGTATATGGGTGATTTGAGACATGACATGTGGTGAGTTCAGCAATGCTTGGGAGGAAAAAAGGTGACTTTGGACCTCTGGTACCCAAAGCTCTCCAACACTGGGGTTTTCCTCATGTCATGTCTGGGTCTGTTGTAGACTCATTGATGGGCATTGATTGCTATGGCTCGTCAACAACTCCATTGTCATTGTGTCGTGCAACTACCAGGATGGTAGAAGGCGAACTAGATGGACCGTGGTCTTTTTTCATTTACCAATTCCTATGTTCCTAATTGTTCTATTTCCTAGCACTAAGTCACTCACCTTAATGAGTTCAAAATTCACACGAAAATGGTCATTTAAAAAACCATGAGCACTATCTTGCTACACTTAAAGCATAGATTTATTATTCCACGAGGAATATCATCTTCATTACACCTAAATTTCAATATGTAAGTTAGTTTGATTAGAAAACAAATTGTCCCTGACAACTCAAGTCTGTAAAGTTCCGACCGTGATATTTATTGGGTATGAATCATTGAGCTTTTAGGGAGGAATGCATTATTGACAAATATTAATTTGATCCAATATACAAATATATTCAAAGTAAATTTATTAACATAGACATTCCCCAATAACTCAAAATCCTAATAAGTCCCTGGGTATGAAACTTTTAGAGATGAAAATGATAATGCAATCAAGGAGAATCTGCTAAAAATAATAATTTTACCTAATTTACACATTCAAATTAAATCAATCTAATCTGTAAATCATAAATTGCATTTCCTACCTGGTTAGTTTAATTGGGAAATAACATTAATTGATTATCTAATTTACATATGACAATTAGACCAATGACAAAACAGACTTTGTCATATAAGAACATAAGAATTATGAGCAGGGTAGGCCATTTGGCCCTTCGAGCCTGCTCCGCCATTCAATAAGATCATGGCTGATCTTCGACCTCATCTCCACTTTCCTGCACTATCCCCATATCCCTTGATTCCCTTAATATTCAAAATCTATCGATCTCTGTCCTGAATATACTCAACGACAGAGCGGGATTAAACGGAGTGGACTTGAACAGAGTGTTTTATTTGGGAATTTGGGAAGAGCGGGAATTTGGAGAAGAGGGGGAAGGAGTTGCTGCTTTTTGCCTATACTATTTGTAGCGCTTTGTGTTACAGGTAGATATTTAATTTCAGAACCCTTAACTTAATCTAGATCAAGTAAGTAGTCAAGAAACTACACTGTAAACTAAGTTACCTAATTACAAATTTAATTAAATTTAATGAAATAAAACAAGGTCATATAGGGATGGCAGTGCAGGCGGTGTGCCGCCTATATAACTAAAAAATATTTTGGCTTTGTAAAAGTTAGTCTCAGTAAGGCACTTGAGAATAATGTGTTACAACAGATTCTTTTTAATTAAAAGCTACTTTTATTAAAAAATAATATACCTTTTATATGTCATTGTCAAACAGGATGAATCCTACTCAAACACCTGTAACACAGGCAAAGTACCACAGTAATAGTTTGTTCAGCCTATAACTCTCTCAATGATGGTCTTCACTGAAAATTAGTTGGTTAATCAACAATGAAAGTAGTTGACCTTGATTTTCCAAAGTATTGCTGAACATATATTTGAGTGTACGAGCATAAGAATGCAAACATGTTTGGGACCTGGTAAAGAATTGTAGGCTCAGTAAGACCATCCCTATTTGGTGGGTTATTCCCCACCTACCCATATTCTCACCGTAACTCTTCTCTTTAGAAACTCATCGCATTGTGCCTTGCAGACATCTATACCGTCCACTTCAATGGCCTTCCCTGGTAATTTATTCCAAAATAATGCTTACAATATGAGTCTAATAATGCAGTAAGCTTGCTCAATACTGGTGAGAATCAGCAGTATACAACAGCCAGCAAGTTAAGAGATTGGTTTAACTTGGCCAAGTCCATTGGGCTGGATTTTCCGATCGGAGGCTTCCTGCGGGCGGATGCCTCCAATCAGAAAAAATCGACGAACTTACCTGCTGACTCCGTAGGTCCCGAGACTTGTGAACCCTGGGCCTCTGCTCTACGAAATGCGCAGAGGCCCAGGTATCCCAGGAGCGCAGGCAGTTCGCAAGCGTCCCTGGGATCACGTGGGCCATGGGGAACCAATCAAAGAAGGGAATCCCCCTTCACACTTTTGACAGTTCTCTCCACACGGATCTGTCAAAAGTATGAATGGGGATCGCTTAAAAAACACAGTAAAACATTAAATAATTTTTTTTAAATCACATATTTAAAATTAGTTAAAATTACATTAAATAAAATATTTTAAACAAAAATTTAATTTTTTGAAAAAAATAATTTAATTTTTTTTACAGAGCTAAAAATAAACTTACCATTTTTAAAAGTATTTTAAAATTATGAATGAGTGGGGAAATATTTTTTTTAAACTCTTATGCTGGTAAAAGCAGGCCTTACGCCTCTCTGCCCGCAGAGGCCCTTTTCCTGGGCAGGGGGATGATCGAATTCTTGACAGATCGGAAGTGCCGGGTTTTAGCACATGCCTAAACCCGGCACTTGTGAGGCCCCTACGGGTGCACGCACACCTCATACCCACCTGTGGGGGTTGGAAAATCCGGCCCATTACTTATGGGAAACAATGGACTACAGGAAACTCTCTTTTAACCGGCAAAATTCAGGAGTAGGTTCAGGTACGTTTTACTATATATTAGTAACCGGGGTTCCTGGATCTGTGGCCGTGTAACCGGGGTTCCTGGATCTGTGGCCGTGTAACCGGGGTTCCTGGATCTGTGGCCGTGCAACCGGGGTTCCTGGATCTGTGGCCGTGTAACCGGGGCGCCTGCACCTGTGGCCGTGCACAGAGCTCTCGTACCTTGGTAAGTATACCTCTCTGTAATCCGGACTTTTTGATCAACCGGCACCACACCGGTCCCCTCGGTGCTGGATAAAAAAGAGTTTCCTGTATTTAAATAATGAGTCGACGAGTTGTGCGAGTTAATATTCTTGACAACCTTGAGAGTACAATGCTAATCAACCGGCTGCTGAAGCACTTTCACGTGTGTTACAGATTGCAAGCAAGTGATTCATTAAATCGGCCCAAGTCAGAAAGTGCACAGGTGTCATGCAATGGTGGGATAATTCACATACCAAGAACCAATAATAATGGGATCCGATTATATATTTGATGTAGAATACCATGTTAAAGATTCCCCTGTTTACATAAGACTACAAAGCAGAAGCCAGGCAATTCATTGATCAAAGAGCTTTGTAAATAGAAATATGCATATCCAGTATGTCAAGAAAGTTTAGAAATATAAATTCTAATACTTGAAAAGGAAACATTTGCAGGGCTACGGGGAAAGAGCAGGAGAGTGGGACTAATTGGATAACTCTTTCAAAGAGCCGGCACAGGCACGATGATCCGAATGGCCTCCTTCTACGCTGTCTGATTCTATACTGCTGACGGATCATTCAGAATCAGTGTAGATCACAGTGACCTGAAGTATCTGTAACAATTCACACCTTAATGCTTCCTGTTACATAATTAATCATTTGGCAACAATCCCATTGCGGCTCTTGGTTTGGGGCAGATGGCAGATGGAGTCTTTGTTACAGCTGTCCAGACAGTATGAAGTGATGATTCAGTGGCAGCCTGTAGTGTAGGGCCCTCCCAACAGCAGACTGCAGAGTAAGTTAAGATAGTAGAAAAACTAAAGATGTACCATCCAAATCTGCACTCTGCAGCCATGGTGCGCCGGTGGTGGAGGTAGTGAATGTTTAAGGTGGGGGATGGGGTGCCTATCAAGCGGGCTGCCTTGTCCTGGGTGGTGTCAAGCTTCTTGAGTGTTGTTGGAGCTGCACTTATTCAGGCAAGTGGAGAGTATTCCATCACACTCCTTACTTGTGCCTTGTAGATGGCGGAAAGGCTTTGGGGAGTCAGGAGGCGAGACACTCGCTGCAGAAAACAGCCTCTGACCTGCTCTTGTTGCCATAGTATTTATGTGGCTGGTCCAGTTAAGTTTCTGGTCAATGGTGACCCCCCAGGATGTCGATGGTGGGGGATTCGGCAATGGTAATGCCATTGAATGTCAAGGGGCGGTGGTTGGACTCTCACTCGTTGGAGATAGTCATTGCCTGGCACTTCTGTGGTGCGAATGTTACCTGCCACTTATCAGCCCAAGCCTGAACGTCGTCCAGGTCTTGTTGCATGCGGGCATGGACTGCTTCAATATCTGAGGAGTTGTGAATTGAATACTGTGAATACCAAAGCCCAGGGATTGAAGCACCTCTTTGCCTTTAAGGTATTTGAAAGCAAGCAAAGCATTCTATTTTCTATTTTAAAACTCCTGCCTCGAACATAGGAACAGGAGGAGGCCATTCAGCCCCTCGAGCCTGCTCTGCCATTCAGTGAGCTCATGGCTGATCTGCGACCTAACTCCATGTACCTGCCTTTGGCCCACATCCTTTAATACCTTTGGTTAACAAAAATCTATCAATCGCAGGTTTAAAATGAACAATTGATCTAGCACCAATTTCCTTTTGCGGAAGAGAGTTCCAAACTTCTATCACCCTTTATGTGTAAAAGTGTTTCCTAATTTCACTCCTGAAAGGTCTGACTATACCTCCTAGTCCTAGAATCCCCAACCAGCGGAAATAGTTTCTCTCTATCTACCCTATCTGTTCCCCTTAATATCCTGAAAACTTCGATCAGATCACCCCTTAACCTTCTAAATTCCAGGGAATACAACCCTAATTTGTGTAATCTCTCCTCGTAACTTAACCCTTGAAGTCTGGGCCCTTACAATCCAACTAAGCTAAGGAAGGGCTACTGATTGTTTTTAACAGTACTTTGGTAACTGTGTATTTGGTGTTGCTATGACGTGGATGTGGAAGGATCTCACACTAATGCTTCTCCCTCAGATCTCAGACATGGTGATTACGGCACTGAATCAGAATCGGGTTCGGTTTGAGTTAAAGCCTGGTATTCAGATCATTGTTTCTACTGCTCATCTTACATTAGGTAAGTGTGTCATTTACACAGCACACCACCAAATAGCAGGCTTTATTGTGCAGTGATACTGATGCTGTGCTCTTCGCAGACTGACAAAATTGGCCTCTGAAGCCAAAGTTTTTTTTTTAATGGATTTTTAAAAATGTAGGTAATGAGCACCTTGTGGGGCCTACATCACGGACCAAGTTTCTGAAAGCAGTGTTTAGGCTATAATTCCATGATTCGGGGCATTACTAAGGATTATTTGTGTTGTGGCTGTACCCTGATATCCGTTCTTTAATTTTTATTTTGACCCGAATACAACATAAGAACATAAGAATTAGAAACAGGATTAGGCCATACGGCCCCTCGAGCCTGCTCCGCCATTCAACATCATGTCTGATCTTCGACATCAACTCCACTTTCCCGCCCGATCCCCATATCCTTTGATTCCCCATGAGCCCGAAAATCTCTCTATCTCAGCCTTGAATATACTCAATGACTCAGCATCCACCGCCCTTTGAGGTAGAGAATTCCAAAGATTCCCAACCCTCTGAGTGAAGAATTTCCTCCTCATCTCAGTCCTAAATGGCTAACCCCTTATCCTGAGACTATGCCCCCTAGTTCTAGACACTCCAGCCTGGGGAAACAACTTTTCAGCATCTACCCAGTCAATCCCCCTCAGAATCTTTTCTGTTTCAATGAGATCACCTCTCATTCTTCTAAACTCCAGAGAGTATAGGCCCAGTCCTTTCTTGCAGTTGAATAGCTCAATCAGTGATAGTGAGGCTCCTCTCAAACAAATCCTCTTATTTCTTGGACTCTAGGTAGGCCAGCTGATTTTACAACATTTCAGCTCACACTGTGACACGGAAACAAACTCAACTCAAATATCAGGAGTATCTTTATTACTGGAAAATTAACGCCTAAACTACAGGAAGAACAGGAATAGCTTTACTACCGTAATAACGCTAAACTACAGGAATATTAGGAATAGTTTTATTACTGGAATATTAGCCCTAAATTTAAAAAATAACTACCTGAAATAATTCTAATTAAAATGAAATTGCTTAGTTTAATTCCTTTCTCTGTTGTTGCCCTTTCACCCCTGCTCCCTCCTTTTTGTCCCACTTTTGTCCTAGTAATTAGGACTTAACACGCCATTAAAAATTCACTTGCACTTGAATGGACAAGCTCTAACTTTTCTGGCAGGTTTATTGGGAATCTATCACGTAAGTGCCCCAACTTCATGCCCTTCCATGTGTTTCAGTGTCGAGTCTCTCGGCGGGATACTGTTATAACACAGCTTCTGGACATATAAACTGGCCAGAAAAAGCAGCAAACCTGAGGATTGGGAGCAGTTTAGGATTCAGCAAAGGAGGACAAAGGAATTAATTAAGAGGGGGAAAATAGAGTATGAGAGTAAGCTTTCAGGGAACATAAAAAATGACTGTAAAAGCTTCTATAGATATGTGAAGAGAAAAAGACTGGTAAAGTCAAGCGTAGGTCCCTTGCAGTCATAATCAGGGGAATTTATAATGGGGAACAAAGACATGGCAGACTAATTAAATACATACTTTGCTTCTGACTTCACAAAGGATGACACAAATAAACTCCTAGAGATGTCGGGAACATAGGGTCTAATGAAAGGGGGGAACTGAATGAAATCAGTATTTGTAGGGAAATGATGTTAGGGAAATTGACGGGATTGAAGGCCGATAAATCCCCAGGGCCTGATAATCTACAACCTAGGATACTTAAGGAAGTGGCCCTAGAAATAATAGATGCATTGCTGGTCATCTTCCAAAATTCTATAGACTCTGGAACAGTTCCCATGGATTGGAGGGTAGCTAATGTAACCCCATTATTTAAAAAAGGTGGTAGAGAAAAAACAGGGAATTATAGACTGGTAAGCCTGACACCGGTAGTGGGGAAAATGCTAGAGTCCATTATAAAAGATGTAATAGCAGAGCACTTGGAAAACAGTGACAGGATCGGACAAAGTCAACATGGATTTACAAAAGGTAAATCATGCTTGACTAATCTACTGGAATTTTTTGAGCATGTAACTGGTAGAATAGATAAGGGAGAACCAGTGGATATGGTGTATTTGGACTTTCAGAAGGCTTTCGATAAGGTCCCGCAGAGACTAGCGTGCAAAGTTAAAGCACGTGAGATTGGGGGTAAGGTACTGACTTGGATAGAAAACTGGTTGGCAGACAGGAAGCAAAGAGTTGGAATAAACGGGTCTTTTTCCAAGTGGAAGGCAGTGACTAGTGGGGTACCGCAGGGATCGGTGCTAGGACCCCAGTTATTCATAATATATATTAATGATCTAGACGAGGGAACTAGATGTAATATCTCCAAGTTTGCAGACGACACAAAGCTGGGTGGGCGTGTGTGCTGTGAGGAAGACGCAGAGAAACTCCAGTACGACTTGGACAGGTTAGGCGATTGGGCAGATGCATGGCAGATGCAGTATAATGTGGATAAATGCGAGGTTATCCACTTTGGTGGCAAAAACAGGAAGGCAGATTATTATCTGAACGGCAATAGATTGGGAAAAGGGGAAGTGCAACGAGACCTGGGTGTCCTTGTGCACCAGTCACTGAAGCTAAGCATGCAGGTGCAGCAGGCGGTTAAGAAGGCAAATGGTATGCTGGCCTTCATAGCGAGAGGATTCGAGTACAGGAGCAAAGATGTCTTGCTGCAGTTGTACAGGGCCTGGTGAGACCACACCTTGAGTATTGTGTGCAGTTTTGGTTGCCTTATCTGAGGAAGGATGTTCTTGCCATGGAGGGAGTGCAGCGAAGATACACCAGACTGATACCTGGGATGGCAGGAATGACGTATGAAGAGAGATTGGGTCGATTAGGCTTATATTCGCTAGAGTTTAGAAGAATGAGAGGGGATCTCATTGAAACTTATAAAATTCTAACAGGACTAGACAGACTAGATGCAGGAAGGCTGTTCCCGATGGCGGGGGAGTCCAGAACCAGGGGTCACAGTCTAAGGATAAAGGCTAAGTCATTTAGGACAGAGATGAGGAGGAATTTCTTCACCCAGAGAGTGGTGAACCTGTGGAATTCTCTACCACACAAGACAGTTGAGGCCAATTCATTAAATATATTCAAGAAGGAGTTAGATATATTTCTTAAGGCTAAAGGGATCAAGGGATATGGGGAGAAGACAGGGACAGGGTACTGAATTTGGATGATCAGCCATGATCCCATTGAATGGCGGAGCAGGCTCGAGGGGCCGAATGGCCTACTCCTGCTCCTATCTTCTATGTTTCTATGTTTTCTGGAGGAGCAGGGCAACTCAGACAGCAACTTCCTGATTTCCACGTTTAGCTGCGCGTGTGCGGTCACCTCACCGTTATTTTTACTGCAAAATCCAGGCCAATGTTAAAATACTTGCCTCCTGGCTACTTCTTCCTGGCTCCTGGGTGTCCATTTTGGAGTAAGGAACAACTTAAAAAAAAATTGGGGTTGATGGGCTAACAAAAAAAAAACCATGTTGAAGGAGATCATTTTTAAGACAGTTGAGAAGCAGGAGAGTGAAGACTGGCACCGTCACATCATAGTCGAGCTTTGACCTGTCGATGCTGGTCGGGTTGCTGATGACTTGAGTATAGCCATCACTGGTTAACGCATCCATCTTAACTCTTCCTGGGCCCTCCTGTTTTAATGGGTAACTGAAGACTCCTGGATCGGTTACATTTAAAAAAAAAAATCTGGCTCCTAGATAGGAGCTGCAGAAATCCAGCCCCACTTCATTAACTGGCATGAGGAAGATTCGTTTTTTACATAATGCTCATTTTCAGATTCCTATTTATATCATTTTGAGGCAACTGGGGGGTGGCGAGGGGGAGGATTTTTGCAAGTTCACTATTTATTGTCTGAAGTGTTTGTTATACATGTGTTTATGATTTTGTTATAATTAAGAAACAGTGAAGTATTTAAGAAACAGTGAAGTCTTTCCCTATGTGACATTGCAGCATTAACTGCTCTAAGGTGTCCACAATGAGGCAGTAAAACATTACAACAATGATTAAATACCAATCAATTATTTTTAACAACCATTATTTGTCCCATCTGCTAGATTTACCATCATTGATCATTATGGAAAACTAGCTTCATCATCCAGAACAACTGTAATATTTTTCTAGATGGCTGACCTGAAAGAGGCCAAAAATCCTACCTCGTCGGTGCTTATGATCTTGTGAATCATTTCATTGGGCCTGATGTTTGGTGGTGAGGTGCATTCTTACCATGAGTCTTATATCAGGACAGATGTCGCTATAATTTTCATCAACGGTTGATGGGAACTAGAGAGAAAATGATCATTCCTTTGCACTTCTAGTTTGCCAAGAGAAAACGTGAGTCATTTTTGTTTTCAGCACAAGTAGTTGGATTCAATCAGAGTTTGACTTGGTCTTCAGGCCATCCTAAAGTCAAATCATGCGAATCAGAATCTGAAATTCTCGACTCCCCCCCCCCCCAGCCCCCCAAAAAAAAGGTCACGTTTGGCAGAAAGAGCTCGTCTGGACCACTAGGTTAACAGATTCCTTGGGTTCTGTCTCCCGAGATTACCCCAAAAATGGACAGTTTGGATGGATAGGTTCATCTTCCCCGCTGCCCACACCCACCGCACCCCCCCCACACCCCACGCTGCAGCCGTACAGCAGGGGAAATGGGCATGTAGATCAGCACTGGAGTGGCCACCAGGCAGAAAGAGGAATTGGACATCTACAGAGTAACAGACTTACAAGAAGTAACAGCTGATGTCAGTCACTTCCTTCCAGGATGTGGAGATGCCGGTGTTGGACTGGGGTGGACAAATGTAAGAAGTCACACAACACCAGGTTATAGTCCAACAGCTTTATTTGAAATCACAAGCTTTCGGAGCGCTGCTCCTTCGTCAGCTGAAGTGAAGAGATGCATATAGGCACAGCATATATAGTCAGAGAATACTGCCAGATGATTACAGGTAATCTTTCTAACTGCCCTTTATCACACCTCGGCAGAGGGATAATCACAGCAATCAAAGGTGTGAATGGTGTCCAAACAGGTCAGTCAGGAAAACATTACATCAAAGAACAATGAGGTGGGGTCACAAGGGGTCCAATGTTGCAGATGCTGGGGTCTGTATGAAAAACAAAAAACAAACAAAAAACTATTTTTTTGCTGGAAATCACAGCAGGTCCGGCCGCATCTGTGTAGAGAGAACAAGCCAACGACGACTCGAGTCTGGATGACCCTACGTCAGGTGGGGTTACATGGAGCGTGACATGAACCCAAGATCCCGGTTGAGGCCGTCCTCATGAGTGCGGAACTTGGCTATCAGTTTCTGCTCGACGATTTTGCGTTGTCGTGTGTCTCGAAGGCCGCCTTGGAGAATGCTTACCTGAAGATCGGAGGCTGAATGTCCTTGACTGCTGAAGTGTTCCCCGACTGGGAGGGAACACTCCTGCCTGGCGATTGTTGTGTGGTGTCCGTTCATCCATTGTCGCAGTGTCTGCATGGTTTTGCCGATGTACCATGCTCCGGGGCATCCTTTCCTGCAACGTATGAGTTGGACAACATTGGCCGAGCCACATGAGTATGTACCATGTACCTGGTGGGTGGTGTCCTCACGTGTGATGATGGTATCTGTGTTGATGATCTGGTATGTCTTGCAGAGGTAGCCGTGGCAGGGTTGTGTGGTGTCATGGTCGCTGTTCTCCTGAAAGCTGGGTAATTTGCTGCGAACGATGGTCCATTTGAGGTTAGGCGGCTGTTTGAAGGCGAGTAGTGGAGGTGTGAGGATGGCCTTAGCGAGGTGTTCATCGTCATCGATGACATGTTGAAGGCTGCGAAGAACATGGCGTAGTTTCTCCGCTCCGGGGAAGTACTGGACGACGAAGGGTACTCTGTTGGTTGTGTCCCGTGTTTGTCTTCTGAGGAGGTCTATGCGATTTTTCGCTGTGGCCCGTCGGAACTGTCGATCGATGAGTCGAGTGTCATATCCCGTTCTTACGAGGGCGTCTTTCAGCGTCTGTAGGTGTCTATCACGTTCCTCCTCGTCTGAGCAGATCCTGTGTATTCGCATGGCTTGTCCATAGGGGATGGCTTCTTTAATGTGGTTAGGGTGGAAGCTGGAGAAGTGGAGCATCGTGAGGTTTTCTGTGGGCTTGCGGTAGAGTGAAGTGCTGAGATGTCCGTCTTTGATGGAGATTCGTGAGTCCAAGAATGAAACCGATTCTGAGTAGTAGTCCATGGTGAGTTTGATTGTGGGATGGAACTTGTTGATGTTATCGTGTAGTCTTTTCAGTGATTCTTCACCGTGGGTCCATAGGAAGAAAATGTCGTCGATGTATCTGGTGTATAGCGCTGGTTGGAGGTCCTGTGCAGCGAAGAAGTCTTGCTCGAACTTGTGCATGAAGATGTTTGCGTATTGGGGTGCGAATTTGGTCCCCATGGCTGTTCCGTGTGTTTGGGTAAAGAACTGGTTGTCAAAGGTGAAGACACTGTGGTCGAGGATGAAGTGGATGAGTTGTAGGATGGTGTCTGGAGATTGGTTGTTGTTGGTGTTGAGTACTGAGGCTGTCGCAGCGATGCCGTCATCGTGGGGGATACTGGTGTAGAGTGCCGAGACGTCCATCATGGCGAGGAGTGTTCCTGGTTCAACTGGTCCGTGGGTGCTGAGTTTCTGTAAGAAGTCTGTAGTGTCATGTCAGAAGCTGATGGTTCCCTGTACGATGGGTTTCTGGATGCCCTCGACATATCCAGAGAGGTTCTCACACAGGGTTCCGTTGCCTGATACGATAGGACGTCCAGGTGTGTTGGCTTTGTGTATCTTTGGGAGGCAGTAGAAGTCTCCCATGCGGAGAGTACGTGGGATGAGAGCGCGTAGGATGCTTTGAAGGTCTGGATCGAAGGTCTTAATCAGTCTGTTGAGTTGGCGGGTGTGTTCTTTGGTCGGATCTGTTCCTGGTTGTCCAGTTGTCGGTATGCTTCTTTGCAATAGTCCGTTCTGTTCTGTATGACGATGGCTCCTCCTTTGTCTGCTGGTTTGATGACAATGTTGCGGTTGGTCTCGAGAGCGTGGATGGCGTTGCGTTGTGCTCGGGTGACATTCTGGACTGTCTTGTAAGTGCGGCTGATGAATCTGGCGTTGATGCATCTCCTGACAGCTTGAGCATACATGTCAAGCTTAGGGCAGCGACCCTCCGGAGGGGTCCAATTTGACTCTTTCTTCTTCGGTTGCTGCACTGCGGATCCCTCTGTCTGCTGTTCCGGATCATTGATTGTCTCAAACAAAATAGTTTTTTGTTTGTTTTTTGTTTTTCATACAGACCCCAGCATCTGCAACATTGGACCCCTTGTGACCCCACCTCATTGTTCTTTGATGTAATGTTTTCCTGACTGACTTGTTTGGACACCATTCACACCTTTGATTGCTGTGATTATCTCTCTGCCGAGGTGTGATAAAGGGCAGTTAGAAAGATTACCTGTAATCATCTGGCAGTATTCTCTGACTATATATGCTGTGCCTATATGCATCTCTTCACTTCACCTGATGAAGGAGCAGCGCTCCGAAAGCTTGTGATTTCAAATAAAGCTGTTGGACTATAACCATGTGTTGTGTGACTTCTTACACTTCCTTCCAGTTGGGAGCTCCCAAAAATCAATTAGAGTTGATTTATTTTAAGTGTACTATAACTATAACATTACAATTTAGTGGAAAGCAATATCCGAAACCAACTTTTTGACCTGAAATGGCAATGGTCTCTCGCTTGAAAAATAAACATGACATGAATTATCCGTTTTTTGCCAAAAGTGCTGATGTGCCCTGAAGGCTATTTTAACTGGAATTATACTTTAGGTTTGTGTTTTTTTTTCAAAATATCTTCACATGGAAAGTATTAGTCGGGGTGGAATAATTCTGTCTTTCTACCCAGTATCACAAAAATTGGAGCACTGAAGCATGTTGTTATTCACTGATGTGGCATGGTCTGCACAAGGACTGAATTATTGGGCCCACCCATGTTGCTCTGGGGAGGCACAAAGTGGAAAAAGCTGGAAGCAACTTTCTGTCAGAGATTTTTTTAAGTCTCCAATGCCTTTGGAACGGCTCAATATGTATTGCATTCAGCCTCACTTATTTGATGAATATGTACCATTTTAGATTTATTTCAAACCAGCTCCTTGCCTAATTTCTCTGCTTCAAGAAATGTGAGGCAGTTCAGTCCCTCGACATCTCAATGAATGCCTTTAATAACACTCCTTTCCAGATGGCAAACGTATCTTCCCAGCCAACTTCATTCCCTCTGACAGATCAATCTGCTGAGCCGTGTTGAGATTGGTACTGAGGATGTGTTTATCACTAGAAACAGGCACTAGATTGAATGAAAAATTTGAAATTGGACATTTTGGATTAATTTGCTGTATATCAGAATTTGACCCAATTGATACACTTTGGATTTGGATGTAGAGTTGCCTCTCCCCATCTTCTCAAAGAAGGTATTCACTGAGGGACAAGCAATGCCTCTGCACATGTGCCCACATCATTTTACCTATTGTCACAAGTTGTGTCACATGCCTGTTGTCTGTGAGTGGCAGCCACCTGTGATGGTCATAATAGGAACAAAGGTAATTTAAGAAAATTAGATTCTGGCTAATAATTGAACAGGGCATCCAATTCCTATTAGTGTAATATGTGTATCCCATTAATGTCCATATTTGTCTGTCTGGCCACTGGTAGTCTACTGGGGAGGGGACATATGACCCAGTGGTGTGTGTACAACCATTCATTCCCTTCAGCATGGGGGAAACCAGTCTATTAGATCAATTTCATTTATCCTAAGGAGTTCCAAGTCAAAAGGGCTAATTTTCCTGACTTTGCTCAAGGGGGACCTGATTGAGGTGTACAAAATTATGAGGGGCATAGATAGGGTAGATAGAAAGGAACTTTTCCCCTTAGTAGAGGGGTCAATAACCAGGGGGCATAGTTTAAAGGTAAGGGGCAGGAGGTTCAGAGGGGATTTGAGGAAAAACTTTTTCACCCAGAGGGTGGTTGGAATCTGGAACTCTCTGCCTGAAAGGGTGGTAGAGGCAGGAACCCTCACAACATTCAAGAAGCATTTAGATGAGCACTTGAAACGCCATAGCATACAAGGCTACGGACCAAGTGCTGGAAAATGGGATTAGAATAGATAGGGCTTGATGGCCGGCGCGGACATGATGGGCCGAAGGGCCTCTTTCTGTGCTGTATAACCCTATGACTCTATGCTCCCTCAGCCCGCCAGGTACACATATCGGAAATGCAGGCTGTGCATGATTCTCCAACCACTTAAATAATGCTTGAAAATTGCATGCTTTTTGTGCCTGAACTCCAGTACGTGTTCCCAGTAGGCCAGGCTTCTCACCAACAGCACAAAGTTAGAAAGTTGCGACTAAAGTCTCTCAACTGCAGATGTTCTTATCAATGCTCCTTAGCCCGACTGTTGTATTGCAGCAAACTCCCTTCAGCTAAGAAATGCCAGCGGGGATAAATTTCCAACATTGCTTTGCTGGCATTTAAACAAACGGTCAGAAAATCATGTGCCTGAGGTTCAGACCCTCCAAAGCTGAAACTGAATTAAAGGCCTCCCTTATCTGAAAGGACCCAATATAGAATGCACCGATATCTTAAAAGAAAGCATCTTATTTATCCTCATGCGCCACTCTTCAACTCCATTTCTTTCCAATGAAAATTTGGATGTTATATATTGTATATATCTGTTCCCTGTAAACTTTCATGCCAATAAAGCATCTGAATTGAATTGAATTGAATTGTAACTTTGTATGTGCAGAAATGGATTTTGATGAAAGCTGTTATATTACAGAATGAGGGAGTGATGGAATCCCAGATGTAATTTGATCAGGTCGAATACACTTTTGGAAATACTCTAAAGGAATTCTTCAAATATTCTCAGTTAGCGCACATCCTCGCTTCACAAAGTAGACCGCATCCCTGATCTTGAGCATTTTTCTAAGGAGAAATCCAATAACAGACAGAATGGACTGCCAGATTTATGGAAAAGCGTCCATGATTGCAGCTCGCACCATGTGGTTGGGCTGAGGTCGCTATTAGTGAAAAGGTCAGGTGTTGCCATTTCTGGGCCTCAATGGCAGGGCAACTCAAGAAGCAAGAAAAAAATCCGCACAGCTAAAAATGGACGTCACAGATGGGCATTTGTCTTGTACATGTTTTCTTTTTACCATGTTGCACTCCTTATCTGTTGCATCCATTTTCTGTGGTGATCTTGGTTCTGTAGGCCTTTTTCTGCGGCTGTTCCCTGGCAGTCTAGTAGAGGCTCCCCAACCAGATTTTGGATTCCCAACTGGGTTTGGGCCTTCTGAACTAACTTTTGCCTTGCCGAATACTGTAAAAAGAAAATCCAGACAGTTATCACAAGTGCAGTGCTGAGTGTCTTAAGGGTTAATCTAAATGCTTCTTCCTGTTTGATACTTTTCTGAAAGGCATTCAGTTGTATAAGATGTATGTATCAACTTTTCTTTTCCGCAGCCCCTCTTGTGGATTCTAGTCCAGGACACAGTGGCTCTGCCTTATTGATGCTGTTGTCTTTGGCCTTTGTTGGCCTAGCTGTTTTTGTAATTTACAAGTTTAAAAGGTAAGTATTGCTGCTTGACTGTATGTGGTACGCCAGTAAGTGCAGTTTTGTTTAAATAGATTATGTGAGGCAATTTGGAATACTACATTTCCAGCATGGCTTTGAAAAAGATAAGATTTCACAATATAATAATGTAATTAGCTGATTTACGATCTTATTGGACGGTAAGTGTACTAATCGCTACAACTAAAATACATAAGTGATAATATTTTTAAGAAAATTAATTGATGCTTCAGCTCGGTTGCTGAAGGGTTTGTAATGTAGACGTTACAATGCAGAAAAAATAATATTTATGAAAAAACGTGTTGAAATATGTTTTTCAATTAACACATTTTGTATTTTATTTTTCTGTGTTTTTTGGAGGTAAAGGGATGAAATTCCTCTTTTAATAAAGAGGAAAATGCCCATTTTTCTGTGTAACTGACGACCAAACGAAATTCACGGGAACACTTTGAAATCCGCGATTCGTTTGGTGAGTCGTTAATTACTGAGAAGCAAGTGTTTTCTTGATGTGTCCTGAAAAGAGGAATTTCATTCCCGTTAGATTTCTTTGGTTTAATAAATTGTGGGGTTGATTTTCACCTCTACCGCCTGGGTATAGAGCATAGAAAGGAAAATCTGCAGGAGAGGATCGTGCATCCCTTACAGAACCCGCCTGATATTCCTGCCACTGAAATTAATGGAAGGAAAATCAGACGGTTTTTGTTGCACGATCCTCTCTGCCAGATGTTTTCCTTTTGCATTCCGCCAGGGCGATGCTTCACACCCAGGTGCTAAAGACGAGCCTCAACCTTTTTGTGATGTGAAATCAGGTCAAATCACGTCGCCTGCGATTTAAAACAGTTATCACTGCCTGTTATAATAGGGGGCCTTGACCTCAGCTGAATATTCCAAAATATTGTCGCTTGCTTTTCTGTCACACCTGACCGGACTGACTTACTAACATTACCTCTAATCTAACCCCCTCCTCCACGTGACTGACTTGTGTCCCAAGCTGGCTTGTGTGACTGTCCAACTTTTTCTCCCAGCTCGTGCGGCAACGACCACCTCAACCTCCCATCTCCCTCATCAAACACACACCCAAGGGGGCAATGCTCTTGCAAGGGTGAGGAATTACCAACTTAGGGCTTAATATAATTATTCGAATAGAATTAAAAGATCTGGCAATTGCTTCCTATGGCCTCCGTCCTAATTATCTTGATTATAAATCAATGCAGGGAGTTGACTAAAGAAATTGCCCTATTCCTAATGTAAGGTAGCCTGTTATTGTCAATAGTAGTTAATGACTGAGTGCAGTAATGCAGCTCATAAACAGCGGTTGGCATATTCCAGAATCACTAATGCAGGAAGAGAGGGCGAGAGCAGATTCTCGCTGTTAATAATCATTAACGTGGCAGCACAGACGGTGAATACATTTGTGGTTCTTATTGTTTTGTACAGCGAGTGTTTCGAACTGCAGGAAGACCATTGGCATTCCATGGATTGGCTGGGTGCAGTGAATAGCGGAAGCGGGAGGGGGCAGGTCACCCCCCCCCCCCCCCCCGTAAGGAACCCACCCAATTTTCCTTCGGTTCATTTCAATAGCAGTCAAATTTGGCAGGTGTGAGTTCTGACCTGACTGACTTTCCGATATTAAATGCGCCCAGGCGATCCAATCTACCTGAGCGTGCAGACCTAAGGAAATCTCCCCGGCACCATTTTGAAAACTTCTCTCTCGGCACAATACAGTGGGGATCATTTTACCTTTTGGCGAGCGCGTACAAGAGGTGATGCAGGATCGACCACCAGTTACATAGCGTCGCCAACCCTGGTTGGACGTATTGCTGGAGGTCCCGCCATTGCTCACCCCGCTCCCGCCATTGCTCCCCCACCGCGTCCATCCTCACAGCGCACCGCCTTCCCACACCAATTGGGAAACGAGCAGTCTGTTCGTTACCGGATTGAATGATTCTTGACTCTCGAGACAAACAACCTCTTTTCCCCCCCAATCTCCAATATTTTTATAATAACTACAGTAAACTCTTGTTTAAATGGCACTTGATCATCCGGAATTCTTTAATAACCGGCAAAATAGATAACCGGTAATCTTGCCGAATCCATCCATTTTTCCGAATCCGAGTTTCCCGCGGTAGTCCGTGGTTTTTATTTTTGTTTGTGTTAAAAATTGCCTACCTCTCTTATCCGGAATTTTTCATCAACCGGCACCATCCTGGTCCTGTAGGTGCCGGATACGAAAGAGTTGACTGTCATTTGTTTGTAATGCCCCAATGATTTTTATCCCGGTTTTGCTCACACCAGCGTCCTGGAGATTTATTTTCAATTCCCGGAGACTCCGGGTCAATCCAGGAGAGTTGGCGACCCCTCGTTGCACATCTCTCCCGATTTTCCTTTCAGTTGGCCATCGAACACTGTGGGCAAACATTAAACTCCCCCCAGTGCGTGGCACATCCACGACTGCTGTATACTGTTCCTCACCTCACACGGGAAATGGCCAACTTCAAAATGATCGTTTTCACTCAGGAGTGCACAGGCTTTCTGTCTTTCTGGGACAGGTCGGCAGGTTCCCAGGGCTGGAGCTGACCCACAATCTACAGTTTAGACATCCCCGTTACAATGTCGATTGTGGAAAAACTGGCATGTATCTACTTTACCAAACAATCAAGGCCGCTAATGTCTAAACTTGCAGCTGGTTCTAATATTGCTAAGGCCAAGGCACATCCCACATCATACTGATACCTGGGATGGCAGGAATGACGTATGAGGAGAGATTGGGTCGATTAGGCTTATACTCACTAGAGTTTAGAAGAATGAGAGGGGATCTCATTGAAACTTATAAAATTCTAACAGGACTAGACAGACTAGATGCAGGAAGGATGTTCCCGATGGCGGGGGAGTCCAGAACCAGGGGTCACAGTCAAAGGATAAGGGGTAAGCCATTTAGGACTGAGATGAGGAGGAATTTCTTCACCCAGAGAGTAGTGAACCTGTGGAATTCTCTACCACACAAGGCAGTTGAGGCCAATTCATTAAATATATTCAAGAAGGAGATAGATATATTTCTTAAGGCTAAAGGGATCAAGGGATATGGGAAGAAAGCAGGGACAGGGTACTGAATTTGGATGATCAGCCATGATTTCATTGAATGGCGGAGCAGGCTCGAGGGGCCGAATGGCCTACTCCTGCTCCTATCTTCTATGTTTCTATAGAACCTTTACCTTCACAGCTTGGACCCAGTTTTACACCACTTCCTGTATAGGAGATTGGCAACACTTACACCACCCCCCAAATTACAATTAATATAGGTTGAAACAGCGCTGTGTTGTTAGTAGCTTGTTAGTATGTATGATGCTGTGTGTGGCTAGTAGTTTGTTAGTAGCTTGTTAGTATGTACGATGCTGTGTGTGGCTAGTAGCTTGTTAGTATGTATGATGCTGTGTAATGTTAGTAACTTGTTAATATGTACGATCCTGTGTTGTTAGTAGCTTGTTAGTAACTCCTTTGTCCACAATTTTAACAAAGGCATTAAGTTATTTATCTTAAACACTGCAATTGGAAGTCAGTATCTGCATCATCTAATATCTGTGCCCGTTAATGTTAAATTGTGCACTACCAGCTAACTGTGGACAGTGATTTTTTTTGTATGTTTTTTTAATGGAAGGAAGTCAAGCCAAATGCATTAAGGCATTCATTTCTAATATTGCACAACGCTGTTTCAACCCATTACATTTTTAATTGTGTTACATTTTTGCTTACGTTTAATGACCCAAGTAAAACATTGTTAAGATAGTGAAGAATTACAGTAAAATTTCAATGGCAGTGGAACTTTCTGGGTACAGATGTGAATGGACTCGCTGGGTACAGATGTGAAGGGACTCACTGGGTACAGATGTGAAGGGACTCGCTGGGTACAGATGTGAAGGGACTCGCTGGGTACAGATGTGAAGGGACTCGCTGGGTACAGATGTGAAGGGACTCACTGGGTACAGATGTGAAGGGACTCGCTGGGTACAGATATGAAGGGACTCGCTGGGTACAGATGTGAAGATGAAATGTCTAATGGCCTCACTCTAGCATCCAAAAATCCTGTAAGTAGTGTGATTACAACAGCCAGTGTTCAGAGACAATAATCTGTGACATTAAATGGCATTTTAGTTTATCTACAATTAAACTGCCCCTTTCTATAACACACTCAAATACGGCAATTTTTAACGTAACATGTCATTAACAGCTTCCTCATCAATAGAAGCATTTTTAAGTAACAATCTCATTTACATATTCAAATATACAAAGGCTCAGGGAGGAGTGACAAGGGCTCTACAGCTGAGGATTCAACGTGGCGACTTGATTTTCTTATTTTCCTTAATGAAAAAAATGAGCCATATATAAAATGAATTTGTAATTTAGCCCATTGCTGAAATATATACGTATATAGGTTTTTGTTTGCTCTTTTTATTTAATCTTTCCAGACCCAGGCGAACTTAAAAGAAACTCAATTCTTCCTCTTCGGTTCAGCCACCATATACAAATAGGACCTTCTGTTATCCCTCAGGAGAAAACCACCTGGAGACACTGACTCTGTGCTTTGGATGACCTCCCTTGTGTATCACATCTCATTCTTGACTGCATTCTCGGTTCCTTTTCCAGATCTCTGCTGTCTCCTGCATCAGGAAAAAGTTCAAATCACTGTTTCCTCAGTTTTGTGTTGGTTTTTCACCTCTGCGATGAATCTTTTTCCAATATGCCGTTTAATGGGATTTTGTTAAGGTATTGGGAAGGTTTCTTTGTGCTGTGTCATCAATGCCACCTTGGACTGGCCGGCACTAACGTATCCCAACGGTGAGGCAGACAGCGAAATGCCATTTTCGCAAGGCTAACGGGGCAACTGGGACAGCGACTCTTGGATATTTGCATTTAACCGCACATCCGCTCCTCGTCTGAAGTTGCTGTACCATTTACACAGAAATAACGGTGAGCGCCATTAGCCTCACCGTTATTTTGACTGGAAATTCTGGCCCATTACAGCCTGCCTCGCTCAGTTCCAGACTAACCAACCTCTGCTTGATGCCAGCTCCCAGTTTTCAAAGTCTGAACGGGAAGCTATTTATCCTCCCAACCGACTGAATACTTGTCGTTCTTGCTTTCCACTTTCTGAGGAGTGACTCCTGCTCAAAACTTAACACAAGGGCTCAATGCATTCCAATGTCAAAGCTGAATTCTTCTCGGTGGAGAACCCTAGGTTCGTGTTCTTTGCATAAGCCTCTCTCTACTCCTGGGTCAGCTCCCTCTACAACCACCACCCCCCCCCACACCATTGCTGGACAGGCAGAGACGTGAATGGTAGTTCGCAACATTTCTAGAAACAGCCCAACAAAAAGTATGCATCAAACAAGCCATGTTCCAGTTTAACCTGCACAAATGGGCGGGGTCTGTTATGTTCATAAATAAATAGACATTATCATTATGAACAGCTAGCTTAGAGCTAGTCACTTTATTCAGCCATGTGGACTAGTGTACAGGCATCCATCTTGACTACTGCCTTGTGGGTAGCCTAGTGCCTCGTGGGTAGCCTATTATTTAAACATACAGCTCCACCTAGTGTACCATTCTATAATGACATGTTACTGATCATTACATCCCCCTTTGAGGTTAAACAAAATCAATATCAAACAATATCAATCAATCATAACGACATAAACATCTTCACAACAGTCAATACATTTTCAATATAGTTTTCTTTGTATTCAAAGATTAAGTCTATCAGGCTTTTTTACTTCACATGTGGATCTTCTCAGCACAGGTAAGTCTGATGTGTTTTCATGAGATTGTTCTGGTGGTGACTGACAAGTCTCACATTCGCCTATCATGTTCTCAATATCCTTACTTATGCCAGGCCAATAAACAGTGTCCCTTGCTCTCCTTTTGCATTTTTCAATTCCGAGGCGTCCCTCATGAATCCTTTTGAGCATGTCTTCACGTAGAGCCTGTGGAATGACTATTCTGTTCAGTTTTAGTAATAGTCCACTTGCGACACTCAACTCTGACCTGATGTGAAAGTACTTTGGACAGGAACCTTTTGGCCAACCATGATGAATGTTCTCTATTACTGTTTGTAACACTATGGCCTAGAAATTCGGTGGGGTTAGCGCCCAATTAGAGGCGTTAGAGGGTCTTGCGCCGGAATTATAGCTGGTAACGAAATTGCGTTGGGCCCTACCATCGGCGTTAGCCGGTAGCGCTGCGCCGGCACCGATGACGTCATCGGTGTGCGCAGCGTCCCGGTTGCCGTGGTAACCCGGCCCCAAGCCCAAATTCAGTTGCGGCCGCCTCGCCCGTGGCAGCCGCAACCAACGATTGTTGAAAGGGATGTTACACACCTTTGCGCCGGCGCATAAAGGTGGAGCGGCGGCCGGCCGCTTTCCCGGCAGCCGCCTGCCCGCACCTCCCTCCCCGGACTCCTCCACCACCCCCCCGCGGCACTGATGTGTGTGGCCCGCGAGCCCGGCTCTTCCCCGAGGTGCCGGGCTCATTTGTTGGGCGAATCGACCGGCCAGCGGTCGGCTGCAGGCAGCTCCTCCTTAACAGAAGGAGGAGGCCTGCAGTACCCCAGCCTGCCGCACCGCCTTGGGTGCCGCAGCGGGGGATTAGCGCCTCAAAACTGCACTGAACGCCCATAGTGAGGCGCAAAAACCCTCCATTAGCGCCCGCCGCTGTCTGGGCCCGGGGCAACCGAATTTTCGGCGGGCGCAGCGGCATTAACGCCGGCGCAAAATTTCGGGCGCTAAAGCCCTGGCGGACCCACAACCGAATTTCTAGGCTTATATCTTTTACTGTTTCTTCTGCTATTTGCTTTGATTTTGTGTCTGACACGGGCAGCGCAGCAGTGACCATACTCACATGAACATCCACGTCTTCTTCAGTAGAGCTCACATGACTCATTGTGGGTGCTCGGGTTAGTGCATCTGCTAACACTATGTGTTTGCCTGGTGTGCAGATCAGTTCAAAGTCGTATCTTTGCAGCTTCATCATGAGTCGTTGAATCCTTGGAGACATCTCATTCAGATTTCTTTTTATGATGGCAACCAGTGGGCAGTGGTCTGTCTCAACTGTGAAGGTGGGAAGTCCATATATGTAGCCATGGAACTTTTCTAGTCCAACTACCAAGCCTAGACATTCCTTTTCAATCTGGGCGTATCGACACTCAGAATCAGTCATAGACCTGGAGGCATAGGCAACAGGCTTCCAATCTTCACCCTCTGCTTGTAGCAAGACCGCGCCTAGGCCATCTTTTGATGCATCCGTTGACACTTTGATTCTCTTTGTTGGGTCAAAGAAGGTGAGTACAGGTATGGTTGTCAGCACTGTTTTGAGGTTCATCCACTCTTGTTCATGTCTTTCTGTTCATGCGAACTCATTTGTTTTATGTAGCAGGTCTCGCAGACAGGCTGTCTTGGCTGACAAGTTAGGAATGAACTTTCCAATGAAGTTTACCATCCCCATGATGCGTAGCACTCCTTTTTTGTCAGTGGGTCGGGGCATGTTGAGTATGGCGTTTACTTTTTCCATATCTGGCTCTATCTCCTAGGAAAGTGACTTCCTGGACGCCAAACTGACACTTGGCTTTGTTGAGCTTCAGTCCATTCTGGCGTATGCTCTGTAGCGCTTTAGTCAGTCTCTCATTGTGTTCTTTCAGTGTGGAGCCCCAGATGATGATGTCATCAACATAGACCCGAACTCCTTCCAGACCTTCAATTATGTGTTCCATCACTCTATGAAAGATTTCAGATGCAGATACTATCCCGAAAGGCATTCTGAGGAAACAATACCTGCCAAATGGTGTGTTGAAGGTACAGTATTTGGTGCTCTCTTCATCCAGTTTTAGTTGCCAAAATCCTTGTGAGGCATCGAGCTTTGTAAAGTATCTGGCACCTGAAATTTCACTGGTGATTTCTTCTCACTTGAGAATCTGGTAGTGTTCACGTTTTATGTTTGCATTTAAGTCCTTTGGATCCATGCATATTCTTAGATCATTGTTCTTTTTCTTTACACATACCATGGAGTTAACCCAGTCTGTTGGCTCTTCGACTTTCCTGATGACTCCTAATGTGGTCATTCTGTCCAGTTCATTCTTGAGCCGGTCACGCAGGGGTGCTGGAACTCTCCGTGGAGCATGTACCACTGGCTGAGCATCCTCCTTTAGCTGGATCTTGTAAGTGAATGGTAGAACTACAAATCCTTTGAACACATCCTGGAAATTACTCACTACAGAATCCACTGAGTCATCTGGTCTGCTTATGGCACAGTTTATACGGTAGACTCTCTTGACCAGTTCTAAGTCCTCACAAGCTTTGTCACCTAGTAGTGAATCAAGTCCTTCAGCCACAACAGAAAACATGAGATGATGCACTTTGTCTTTGACTGTCACTTTAAGTCTGCATACACCTAAGCTATCTATTTTCTGTCCATTATAGTTCTTCAGTAGTACTGACTTTTTCTGTATTTTGGGCTTTTCGTTCATATTTTTTATGTCACTCATACTAATTAAGTTTGCTTTTGCCCCAGTGTCTAGTTTCAATGTAACTAATGCTCCATTTACCTGCAGTGACATCATCCATTTGTCCTATTTTACTGCATTAACTTCATGTTCAGCATTGTCCATTCCTGAGGGCTGCACATTTTCTGTATCCTTTTCGATATTGTCACATGACACCATTCCTACAAAAAATGTCTCACTTAAATCAGTGTCCTCAATCACATTGACTTGTTGCCCTTTCTTTGTTTTTACTTTTGAAAAGCATTGTCTGGCAAAGTGATTCTTTCCATTACATTTTGTGCACATTTTTTCAAACGTTGGGCATTGTCGTGACTGGTGTTTGTAACCACAGCGCTTACAATTAAAAATTCCATCCTCCGATTGCTTTGCATTTCTGTTCTGCCCACGTTTCTTCCCCTTGTAGGACACAGCACCGACAGCAGCACTATCACTTACTACAATCGCACCACTGTTAATTTCACTGAAAGTCTTCGCGTGCTTTTGAGCTAACTCACTGGCATGGCATATTTTCACAGCATCCTCCAATGTTAGTTCGGTTTCTCTCAACAAACGTTCCCTGACCTTTTTATCATGAATACCAAACACAATCTGGTCACGAATCATGGATGATTTCAGTTCAGAGAAATTACATGTCTGTGCTTTCAGTTTCAGATCGGTCACAAAGCTATCAAAAGTCTCATTTTGCTGCTGTGTCCGTGAACAGAACACGTACCTTTCATAGGTCTCATTCTTTTTGGGAGAACAATGTGCATCACACTTCTTTAGCACATCTTCTATTTTTTCTCTGTCCTCTTGATCAAATATAAATGCATTAAATACCTCTATTGCCTGCGGGCCTGCAACTGTGAGCAGCAACGCTATTTTCCTTGCGTCTGGCTTCATACCGAACCCGATGGCAGCAATGTAGAGTTCGAATTGTTGTTTGAAAGTCCGCCAATTGCAGTCGACATTCCCTGTGAGTTTCAAACCCTCCGGTGGCTTCAAATTCTCCATGTCGTGTTTCACAATATTCAGCAGATTTTACCACTCCTGGTACCATGTTATGTTCATAAATAAATAGACTTTATCATTATGAACAGCTAGCTTAGAGCTAGTCACTTTATTCAGCCATGTGGACTAGTGTACAGGCATCCATCTTGACTGCTGCCTTGTGGGTAGCCTAGTGCCTCGTGGGTAGCCTACTATTTAAACATACAGCTCCACCTAGTGTACCATTCTATAATGACATGTTACTGATCATTACAGGGTCCTCCAGAACCCACACAACATCCGTCAGTGTCTGACATTACTTTGTCCAGTCTGCAGGTTTGATAAGCATTCCAATGTTGTCTATCGCCAGCCCAGTCATGTGACTAAGTCTCTGACTGGAACTCAGACTAAACTTTTAACGGCTTGCAAACATTGAAGGAACTCAGCGAATCAGCATTCATCGCACAAGCCGCCAGCTTGTTCTGCTGGCCCATTATTCTCTTGGAAAAGAACCGCGCCTCCTGACATAAAATGGAAACATTGGCCGCGGTTTTCCCTACCTCAGCGGGTCCGTGGCGGGCGACGGCGGTGGCGGGTCCTGATCCCATTGCTGGCTCCAGCCCGCTCTAGAATGACTTTCCCCTGATTGGGCTTGTTAAGCCCCCCCTAGCGTGTTTCCCGGCCAATGAGAGGAAGTGGGTCTGGAAGTGGCTGAGTGAGTTGCAGTGAATGGTGAGACATAACGGCACCCCCCCACCCCGTAATGCTGATGAGTGTAAAAGGAATGTCTTGGGCATTGTAGGGGTGCTTTATGTTGTTGGTGTGGGGTGGTGCCAAACTGGCACATCATGTGGCAGCCAGGGTGTACAGCATCAAGTGAAGTAAATCTGGCTATGGTGAGGCCATCCCTGGCCTCCCAGGCAGCAATGTGCTCAGGTGCAGATGCCCTCTGTCCTGTGCAGCATCAGGTGATTGCGGAGAAGGTTGGTGTAGTTGTTGTTGCTGCTGGTGTGCCTGGTGCTGCTGGTGTTGGGGTTGATTGTGGTCAGATTCTGAGGACCAAGGTGAGAGTGTATAAACAGTACCCATGCTGGTGGAATAGATGGCAGGTGAACTTGAGATGACAGAAGCAATCTGTCAATGGTGAGAGAGGTTGTTCCAATAAGGTGACACTGGATAGAGAGTTTGCTCCAAACACTTGCCACCTGCATAAAGCTCAATCTGTCTTCCAAATGCAGTAAGCAACAGCTTCTGAGCTTGGAAAGTGAACAGCTGTGAGATGGGAGCTTTTATAGCACATTTCAAGCTGTCAAGTAATGAGATGATTCCATGGCCATTCAACTCCCACCCAGCTTAACAGACGTGATCCCCGAGCAGCGTGGACCCCGTTGGTGAGCTGGTAAATTCTAAAGTTGAGCTCATTGTTGTTAATCCTCTGTTAACAAGGTCATAATGACCTGAATTGCCTCCCCTGCCGCTGCCAGTCGGGTCTACTCAGCACTGACAGACCCGACATTTGGGAAAGGCGCATGGCGACGGGTTGACAGCGGGGTCTTACCCGCTGTCAAAAAAATACTTTTCCACCCGATCCGCCACCGATCGCACCCACTGACCACCCCCCCCTCGGAAAATCCCCCCCATCGTGTTCATTGATCTCAGAACTACTGGGAATGTGATTCACAGATTTGTAAATGCTGCCAGGTTACTGATTTTTGCTGGGTTTGCTACAAGTTGATGTTCCTGCCACTTGTATCTATATGAGAAGCCCCTTTGGTGTCCTTGATTTCCCCTGAGATCTGAATTTAGTTCTGAGCAAATTAATGTCAGAACCTTTTGAACCCAGGCCAAGTAGGAAAATAAAATCTGAAAATTCCTCTCCGACCCCCCTTCGGTGATGGAAATTAGTCCAAGAGACCACTCTGGACCTGATGAAGGTCAGACAGTCCCTGCCTCTTGTAGAAGGTGATCTCCACCCCAGCCAGAAACCGCTCCAGCTCTCGCTTAAAGGAACTCAGCGAATCAGCGTTCATCGCACGAGCTGGCAGCCTGTTCCGCTGGTCCACTATTCTCTGGGAAAAGAACCTAGCTCCGGCCTCACAAAAGGTTTACCAGGAAAAAAGTCAGCAGTCAATCTATTCATACAGTGACGACTTCTTGGGCCAATATGTAGAAGAATCCTCTTGTGGCTTTCTGCAAGGCAACTGACTGCAGCAAATTGAATGTGTTCGCTAAGTGTTCTTGTCTGGGTTCAACAGCATAGCTGTTTGCCACTGGTGTCTTCCAATCTGGCCTGAAGATATTGGTCCTCTGATGCCCATTGCCAGTTTTTGTACAGCTCTGGTCTATTCCTGTTTGTATGTGAAAGTTGAACAAATAAGGAACAATGTTAGTATACCTGTCTTGGGTGTGGCCTTTCTTATTCTTAAAATGAATCATAGAATGATACATCACAGAAGGAGTCCATTCGGCCCATCGTGTCTGTGACAGCTCTTTGGTAGTGCTATCCAATTAATCCCACTCCCCTGCTCTTTCCCCATAGCCCTGTAAATTTTTTCTCTTCAATTATTTATCCAATTCTCTTTTGAATGTTACTATTGAATCTGCTTCCACCACCCTTTCAGGCAGCGCATTCCAGATCACAACAACTCGCTGCGTAAAAAAATGTTTCTGCATGTCGTCGCTGGTTCTTTTGCCAATCACCTTCAGTCTGTGTCATCAGGTGACCAACCCTTCTGCCACTGGAAGCAGTTTCTCTTTATTTACTCTCATCAAAACCGTTCATGATTTTGAACACCTCTATCAAATCTCCTCTTAGCCTTCTCTGCTCTAAGGAAAACAACCCCAGCTTTTCCATTATCGCCACATAACTGAAGTCCCTCATCCCTGGTACCATTCAATAAATTTCCTCTGCACCCTCTCCAAGGCCTTGACATCCTTCCTAAAGTGTGGTGCCCAGAATTGAACACAATGTACCACATCCTCCATACGTTAAGCTCACTCCTGAACGAACCCTCTTCTCTCTTTCTAACATTACTTGCTCTTGGAGCTGTTTATTTTTTTACTGCATATGCATCCATGTTGCCCCATTACTTGGATATCAGCTCATCTGGCAAAAGTGAAGCCTTCTATCCGTCAAAGTCACTTGACCCAACTATGGTGAGGAATTCTTAAAGGGGCTCTGTCCTCAGGTGATTGTCTTTGGCTGTGCGATGACCGAAGTTCCTATTTGTAAGTGGAGGTTGAACATCATTAAACTAATGAGGAAGACCGTAGTCAAGGTAGGTAATCTAGCATTACTCTACGAGCACTAATCTTTTCTACCTAAAGCCACCTTGACATCATGCTCATTTACGCCCCAGTGTAATCCTAGCTAGAAGAACACTTTATAGGAGCATTTTGCCACTCGCTCACTAACAAGCTAACATACCCTCTAAAAACAGGCTAACGCATCCTTATCTAGACTCTACATTAAAACAAAAAACTTCTTCCGGTATATATTTTTTAATTGGCTGTCTGTCATTTTATACAGGAAGATACCAGGGATTAACGTTTATGCCCAGATGCACAATGAGAAGGAGCAGGAGATGATAAGTCCAGTCAGCCAAATTGAGGGCACCCCCAACATCACCCAAAGTGAATTAACCAGCCCTGCGGAATTCACTGATGATGAACTTGACACACAGAATTTAGGTAAATAAACTAAAATAACAATACATTCCACACAACACACACACACACACACACACACTCAGAGAAAAAATAACCCCAGCTCATTTTATAGGAATTAGTTTATTTTATATTCACTTCTCTCTCATTTTGCCACCCGCCCTTCCCCCATCAAACGTCCGCTGTGACTCAGTGATTCTGGTGTTAGGACTTAACTTCGGGCCTCCCGTTGACGACTCTACATAATCTGAGGCCCGGTGTATTTATAGAGCAGAGTTTTTTTGATCTGTCAAAGCAAAGGTGGTGTCAGACATGATTGAGCAGTTTTCCCCAATCTTCTCCCTCCCCTCCACCCTCCCCCGCCCCCATTTCACTGCCTCTTCACCTGAAGCTGTTAATTCATGTTGGGGCATAGGTTCTGATGGGTGCAGAGCTTTGGGCATTCTTTAGGTGGCAGCCTAGACAATTGAATGTCAGTGTGATGTTCAGCTGGTGATATGGAAGGCATCAGATCCCAGCCCAATCATGTTTACCACCCAGTGTCTGCACTAGCACGCACTTCCCAGAAGTCACTGAAGACGGGGTAACCAGGAGCGGGAACCCCAGCTGCCACCAAACCATCAGGTAACTCAACCCGCTGAGTGGATCGACCCTGGGATGATCCTGCTTTGGATGGTGCAGTAATATTGGACAGAATTGAGTTCAGTCATACAATAAATGTCACGCCTTCCATCCCGTTAGCTTGTTCCAGTAGTTCTACTAGTGCGGCTGGTCGAATTGTGAAATGGCCCATTAATGTGAGCTGCCACCACCTTTACCTAGAATGGAAACACTGCCCTACCAGTAGCCGGGACCTCGCAAAACAAGGATTCTTTGTTTATATGCAAGAACTTCCTGGTTACAATGAGGCCTCGACAACCTGTGGCTTCTGTGCATTTGCCGGATCCTTCGTCAGTTATTGGTGTCCGTCCTGAATTGGCGGATGTGTTGCCCAACCTGCAAAGAGGCGAGACTGTTTTTTTGCAAGGGGTGGGGGGGGGAGGATTCCACAGAGATACATCCCACGGCCTCCTAACAGCCTGACTGAAAACCGACTGAAACCAAAATGGCAGACTGAAGCATCAGGACTTGACTGTGACCGCTGGGATGTGTGACATTGCTACTGCCGCCACCCCTCTCCCTAAAGGAAGGACCAAAGTAGCCAGTCCGAGAGGCAATGTGCAGTGAACTCCTCATCTCGAATTTCAAAAGTTTTGGTTTTTTTTCTCAAAGTGAGGTTGAAAAGATTTTAAAAAAAATCAGGCCCAATTTTATTGGAACTTGTCGCAATCCTGACAAAGTCGAGCTCCGTTAAATGCCTTGAGTGACGCCCCTGTGGCAAACTGTCGTTTTTACTGCCTGCTTCGATGCGGAGCGAAAGCTGCAGGCAAATGAAATGTAAATGTGTCTTGCAGTGCTCTGAGCAGCCTTATCCACCATGTTGGAGGAACCGCCAGGGAGGAATGGCCATTACGTGCACCTGGTGAGTACAGGGCCCATCCCTCCCCCCCTCCCATATCTTTTACTTTATTTTGTAACGGCTGTTTTTTTAGAATGTGCGTTGTGTTGCTGTCAGGCTCTTGAGAGACAGAATTTTGTTTGAAGAATGACATTTGTTTTCTCTCACCATGTCCCACTAAAAAAATATACGTTGTTTTGTGGTTTCACGCTCATTGTCTTTTTGTGCGTGTGTGTGTTGGTGAAAAACTGTCTCCTTTTGCAACAAATGTTTCGAGGGAAACGATTGCCTGAGGCAAACAAGAGCAATGACCCGCCCTGCGTCGATTCAGCACTTTGTCCCCCTACCTCCCTTTAAAGTGCTGCAGCGCCGTTGCCAACAAAGGAATAGACGATTGTAAAAATGTTGCATATTTGTCCCATCATTGCAGTTCCAAACAATCTCATCTAACTTGGTTTGGTCGATGTGTATCGTGTGTATTTCTGAATTTTTCAATGTCCCCCTGTGCGCCCCCCCTCAAAAGGCCGTGGCTCAGTGGGTAGCACTCACGCCTCTGAGTCTGACGGTCATGGGTTCCAGCCTGACTCCAGAGACTTGAGCACAAAATCCCGGCTGCCACTCCCGGTGCAGTACTGAGGGAGCGCTGCACTGCCGGTGGTGCCGTCATATAGATGAGACGTTAAACCCAGGCCCCGCCTGACCTCAAGGGTGGATGTAAAAGATTTCATGGTACTATTTCGAAGAAGAGCAGGGGAGTTATCCTGGCCAGCATTTATCCCTCAACCAACATTACTGAAAGAGATTATCTGGTCATCGTCACATTGCTGTTTGTGGGACTTTGCTGTTTTAGCTGCCGTGTTTCCTACAAAAGTGCAAAACACTTCAAAAGTTGGTTGTAAAGTGCTTTGGGACATCCTGAGACCATGAAAGGTGCAATATAAATGCAAATTATTTCTTTCTTAAAAGTAAAAACTAAAATCAACTTCTGTGTTATGTGGGCGATTACCATGTTGTTGAAGTTCATTCTAAAGGTTTGTGCAGGACAGGATCAAAAAATCTGATAAATGAGGCCTGCTGGATATGTCCCATTCCCAGCCATTGCGGCTTCCGGTCTGGAAGTTCTCAGTGGTCAGAGGCACAGAACTAAAGAGAACGAAGAAGAACGGGATCAATTTTTGGAAGCGTTGTAAATGGCAAAGCCTGCTAACATTTCCTCGTTGTGTCACATAGATTGTTTTTTTTTGCTTTGTTTTGATTTTTCAATTCTGTTTCTGAAAGTCTTGAGTTCCATTTGTATTCCCAGAGGTCATCAGAATCTCAGTACCAAACAAGGCCATTTGACCCATCGTGCCAGTCAGTGTGGGTTCCTCCACTGGAGCTAACCACTTCCAATCCCCATTTTCTTGGTCTTTCCCTGTATTTTTCTTCAAAGATTTATCTAATTGGCCCTTAAAAGTTGTGATGGACTTGGCTTCAATAGCTACTTGTAGAAACAGTCCTATATCTTAAAATTGCTTCTAGCTCCCTATTTATACATTTGTGACAGTAACTTGCAGATATATAGCACCACTAAGGAAGGAAAACATCCAACAGTGCTTCACAGAGGCGTAGAGGGTAAAGTAGCTGCCAAAGCTTCTTCATTGGCGGATTTTAAGGAGGGCTTTATGGGATAAAAAGGAAGGAGAGAAGCAAAAGGGTTTAGCGAGGGAATTTCAGAGCAGAAGGCCTGGGTGGCTAAAGGCACGTCCACCAATGGTGGGGCAAAGGTAGGGAGGGGAACGCAAGAGGCCTTAGAAGGAGAATTGGACAGTTTTGGGGTGGGGTTGTAGCACTGGAGGAGGTTGTAGATAGGGAAGGGAGAGGCCATTCCATGAAGGAATTTAAACATAAGTAAGGCCATTTAAAATTTAGGGCTTTGGGGAGCCGGAGACAATGTTAGTCAGCGAGGGCAGGGACGGTGGACTGTAGAGTTTTGGATGTGAAGTTTCTGGAGGGTGAAGGACAGGAGGATGGCGAGGAGAGCATTGTAATTGTCAAGTTCGACGGTGATAAAGGTGTAGATGAGGGGTTCAGGAGCCAATGGGCTGAGGTACGGGTCGATACGGGATGTTATGGAGGTGGAAGAAGATCGTTTTTGTGATGGAGAAGATATGAAATTGAAAGTTCAGAAAGGGGTAAAAAAGAACACCTGAGGTTGTGAACAGTCTGGTTCAGCTTGAGATAGTGGCTGGGGCAGGGTCTAGAGTCAGTTGGGAGAATAAAAAGATTGTGAAGGGGGCCAAAGATGATGGCTTTGGTCTTCTCAATGTTCAGCTGGGGGGAAACTGGCATGGTGGCAGTGGAGAGGTGGTGGAGAGGTAGAGCTGGGTGTCATCAGTGTCTGAGGATGATGACGCTAAGAGGCAGTATGTGAATAAGGAAGAAGAGTGGGCTAAGGATAGTTCCTTGGGGGTCTCCTGAAGTGACGGTGCAGATTGTGGGAAGAGAAGCCATTGGTAGGAATGCTTTGGCTATTATCGGATAGGTAAGAGAGGAACCAAGCAAGGGCCATCCCCTTGAGCTGGACAAAGGTGTTAGAGGAGGATGCTGTAGTCGACAGTGTCAAAGGCTGCAAAGAGGCCCTGCTTGGGCCTCAGGCCTTTTCTAGGGCCTTACACCTTAACTCCCACTAGAGATACAGCAAGAGCTCATTGGATAGCCTGCAAATAGTGGCACACTGGCAGGGACCATCTACAAACCCTGATACCCTGCCTTGACTTCCAAAAGACAGTGTCAGCTTCCAAAGAAAAACATTGGGGGAGAAATTCGGTGGAGCCGCAAACGGGGCGCCAAGCTCGCCTGGGTGCCGGAATTAGCGCAGCAATCGGAGCAGTTGCGACCACCGGAAATTCCGCTTGAACGCCCCAAGAGGGACACAAGGCGAGGCTCGAGGCACTCCGCGTCCCTCTTAGGGCGCTGAAACTGAATATCGCAGCGCAACGTGCCGCAGCGCCACACGCTGCGGCACAGCGCGCTGCGGTACTGCAGTCCTTCCTCCTATTCTTAAGGGGGTGGGGCCTGCACCAGCGCGATCGGAGATTGCGAGTGTCGGCAAAAGAGCCCGGCACCGAGGAGAAGTGCCGGGCTCTCGGAAAACAGCCGGCACTGCCGCGGGGGGAGATCAGGAGGCCGGGGACGGAGGTGCTGGCAGGCGGCCGCCGAAAAAACGGCCGCCCCGCACCTCCACCTTAATTTGCGCCACTGCCGCCACAGGTAGGCCCAGTGAACCGGGCGCGATTTACGAACGGCGCTACAGAGGCGGGCGCTACCGAATATCGAGATCGGGGCAGTAGCGGGGCGCTGCGCACACCAATGACGTCATCGGTGGCGGCACAGTGCAATAGGCTAACGCCGCCATTAGCGCCCCAGCTAAATATCGCGGGAGGCGTGGCCAGTGGCGCTAAAGCCACTGAGTGCCCTCTTTAGGTGCTAACTGATGGCGCAGCCCACCGAATTTCTAGGCCATTGACTTTTTAAAAAATTTATTAGTGACAAAAATAATATACGAGTATGTCAACAAAGACGGAAAAATTTTAATCCTAGGTGTGGAAAATAATATAACAAGCTAGGGGTGGTTTTACCTTTTAGCCATTAAAATCAGCTAAATCACTATTTGTCTGGATCATTTAGTGTAGGATAAAAGTACGCCATGTTAGTGCCGTTGTATTACATTACTAACAGTGATAATCTGCAGTATTTATTGCAGTTCTGCATTCTCCACATTTGACTTTCATGAGTTGATTTGAAATTCTTTCCAAATCTGGACATAACTGCAGCAGGTTTGGGAAAAAAAAACACACTGCCCAGACACACTCATGACCACGTTTGTGAATTCAGAAATCTCTCGTCTGAATTGAGTATTTACCTCATTAAGTGACGCAGGAGAATCCATCCCCAATTTCTAAAGCCCTGCCGGTGGAAGTCAAAGTGACTGTAACAGTCAGTTCTTCTGCCCAAGGCTCCTTCTGGTCACCTTCAGAGGTTTTATGGGGCAACAGAATACATTGAATTGCATTGAGAAGGTGACACGTGGAGTTCGGAAAAGGAGGCTTACTAAAACCTCCACAAGTTACTATCCAAAAACAACTTTATGCCATTCATTACATTACAACATGGAAAACACTTCAAAAATACTTCAAATGGCTGTAAGGCACTTTGGGCATCCTGAGGTTGTGAAGGATGCTATATAAATCCAAGTTCTTTCTATCTTTTTCTATTCCCCGTGTCCCTGGAACAGTGGACCAGAATTTGAGTCCTCAAGGTGAAATGGTACTGGAAACATCGGGCCAGAAATTCGGGTCCCCATGGGTGAGTACGCGCTGTGTACTCACGCGTAGGGCCAACGAAAGTGCCAGTTTCGTGCATGCACTGCGCATGCGCTGGAAACCGGAACTTCTGTTCCCTTGAAGGAAGGGGTTCACAGGTCAAACGCGTGTGCCGGAGAGGCAGCGCATACACCTGGAACTTCCATTTTTTTTTACAGGTTTCTCCGGGAGGGTAAGTCTCTAGCAGCTGCATGTTTAAAAAGCAGTCGCAGGGCCTGCTTTTAACAAGGTAAGTGGTGAATTAAGTAAAATTAAAACATTTTTTCCACATGTTTATTATTTTTAAATACTTTAAAGAAAGGTAAGTTTATTTTTAGTCCTGTTAAAAACTGTAATTTATTTTTTTTAAATTTAAATTATTGTTTAAAATAGTTATTTTATGTAATTTATAGTTATTTTAAAAATATGTTTTTTAAAATTTATTTGAAGTTTTACTTAGGTTTTGGGGCCGATCTCTATTCATAGATTTGACAGGTCTTCCTGTCAAATCTATGAATAGAGATTCCCTGCTCCCCATGGCCCACGTGATCCCAGGGGACGCTGCGAACTAACTTCGCCGCTGGGATACGCGAGCACTGCGCGCCGGCAGCTGCAGGAGGCCCAGGATCGGAATCCCACGCGGCCCCACAGCTCAACGGCCGGCGCGCTATGTAAGTGCACAGTGTACTGCTTCTTCAATATGGAGGTTGTTACCAATGCAAATCATGAACTTGTGAAGGTGACTTCCAGTCTCCCTGGCTCAATATCTTTATTTTGTCGGTACTGCCATGACTGCAGGGGCAAGGGGGCCAAGGATGACTCCTCCCTAGAACGTGGTAGTTGCCTAAGGGTACAGCTGCTGACCACTCTGCACAACTCCAAGCCATCAAAGTAGCAGAGTTAGAATGAAACACAGCCAGACAAAAACTTTATTCAAATACTCTACCCACCAAGGATCAAGAGCTGTGTTATTTGAATCACACCAGAGCTGTTGGGATCGATGTAGTGAGCACGTCACTGGGTCTGTAAGATTTCTACTGTGTATTGCATGCTCCACAAGCTCGATATCTGGGAGGTAACAACAAGCAAAATCTGAAGAAAATACAAAAAGTTCAGGAGCCAACCTAGCGAATCCCTGACAATGTTCAGGGATAACCAGGACCAATCTCGGTCATGAATATATCACCTGAAAGGAATTGTTAAAAATTGTTTTTTAAAAAATCCCCTGCGATTGGAGACCTCACTAATCCTACTGCATGCAATGGTACCGACATGTAACATTTGAAAACTATTAGAAGCAATATTACAGCATGAATCATTAGAACAGGAAAGAAATTATAGTATGCTGACAAATTTAATGTCCTTAATCTAAGTGACTTTAAAGTAGCCAGTCCGTGCAACCACAAGCACCATGAAATTAGTAAAACAGATCAATACCCTCAGATCAATATACAATGACCAGAAAGTTCACACAATAATATCTGGTGCAAATGTGTTTATCTACACAAAGAGTTGACTTTGTTGAACCCTATCTGTTGTATTTACTGGGTCTACCCTCTGAGGTCTCTTTCTTGATGCCTCCTCAGTTGGTATTATCAGCAGGGATGATGCTCAAGGAGCAAGCAGAAGACACATGCAATCCCCACATTGAGAGAAGGTGACCTGGGCCTGACGGATGAGATAATGCCATTGACTGTTGCTTCTGCCTCAGGAAGAAGAAGGATTTCTCTAATCTCATTGTGACATAAATGGTTTTTGTTGTTGTTTTCATTGACGTGTTCTTCATCTTTGACACCTCCTCCTGTCTGAAGAGATTAGGACTTCCAAATCAATCTGCACAGTATTTTGCAAAACAGCCGGATGGTCATCGGTGTCATTGACCTCCTGAACATCTTAATCCTCGGCACATAGTACAGACAAGTATCTCCGATCTCAGACAAAGCAACACTCAGCACTGAATGGATTCCAGATGTAAGCTAGCTAAACCCAGACACAATACAGGTTATACTTCAGCATCGCTGCCACTTGAATTTAACAGCGAAAGCAGATTATAAACCAATGGGTACAGCTGACTACAAGATTACACCCTTGCTGCCTGCAGTAAGCTTCAGGGTGAATTGAAATCCTGTGAAGGGGAAATCCGGTGCACCACATAACTCTATTAAGAAGCTTTGTGATCGTGGCGTAACTGTCTCCATCATCGTTGCAGATTATTTGTGAGGAGGGTGAAGACCCTGCATCGCAGCTCATACATTCCCCAGATCACATTTCTGGATCTAGTTGACACCTCACAATTTCTTTTAACCTGAAAGGAGTTGGGGCACTTCTTGCCACCCACGTTCATCTGTCTCCAAATTCTGAAGGAGGACAAGTAGGTCTATTACACAGAGTCACTGTTTCTAGCAGAGGTGATTGCTCATGCTGTGGCGGTTTCGTGGTGGATTGTTGTAAATCCTGGTGCTGTTACTGGGTCTACAGAATAATCCAGTGCAGATGTTGACCCTCCAAAATGGAAAGAAAAAAACTCAGAGATTGTAATGCTTCTGCTACTTATCACATATGAAACATCAGAAAATGATTGCACAATATTCATAGCTAAATATATTTTGTCATTTCATGTTGTGTTTTATAGGCTGAGGATTACGTTTCATATAGAACAATTGTTTAATTAAAATGGAGATTCTGACTCCGGTGATGGTCCCACCAGGATCCCCCCATGCACCGTGCGGAGAAGAGAACAAGCATTGTCTCCTCTGCAGGTGTGAGCTCCTTGAGGTTCAGTGCTCCTCCTTTGCTGTTTGTACAAGTCCAAGGCCACTTTTGTTCTTGTCCATGCCATTAAAATTATTTCCCGCTGTCCCGCTAGCTTAATTTAAGCAAGTGACTGCACTCGAGCACCAGCTAATCTCACCCCAGGATTTGCGACCTGGGGTCGAGGGAGGGGGTGGGGGCGGAGGATTATGCTGGTCCCAAATTTTACAGATTTCCTCCTCAGCACTTCATTCCCAACTCAACCCATTGAGTGGGCGTGGGCGTGGCCCTCCTTCTTCTCATCCACAGGCTGAGCATTTCTACAATCGCCTGCTGTTATTGCCAGTAACCTCAAGGGGTTATGTCCTCCCTTTTCCAGATTATTAAGGCTGTGAAAAGGATTAAGGAAACAGTTTTCAGATTTATAATCTTAATTTTCTATCAGGATAAATTCATCATGTGGGAAGGTGGACAATATCATACTTATGGCACAGGGATCTCGCTCTTGCCCCCCCGCCCCTGCCCATCCCTCACCCCATGAGTCATAGAGTCATAGAGTTTTACAGCGCAGAAAGAGGCCCTTCGGCCCATCGTGTCTGCGCCGTCCATCAATCCCTGTCCAGTCTAACCCCATTTTCCAGCATTTGGTCCATAGCCTTGTATGCAATGGCATTTCAAGTGCCCATCCAAATGCTTCTTGAATGTTGTGAGGGTTCCTGCCTCTACCACCCTTTCAGGCAGTGAGTTCCAGCTTCCAACCACCCTCTGGGTGAAAAAGTTCCTCCTCAAATCCCCTCTAAATCTCCTGCCCCTTACCCTGAATCTATGCCCCCTTGTTATTGACACCCCTACTAAGGGGAAAAGTTCCTCTTTATCTACCCTATCTATGCCCCTCATCATTTTGTACACCTCAATCAGGTCCCCCCTCAGCCTCCTTTGCTCCAAGGAAAACAACCCCAGCCTGTTTAGTCTTTCTTCATAGCTGAGGCGCTCCATCCCAGGTAACATCCTGGTGAATCTCCTCTGCACCCTCTCCAAAGCAATCACATCCCTCCTATAGTGAGGCGACCAGAACTGCACACAGTACTCCAGCTGTGGCCTCACCAGCGTTTTGTACAGCTCCATCATAACCTCCCTGCTCTTATATTCTATGCCTCTGCTAATGAAGGCAAGTATCCCATATGCCTTTTTAACCACCTTATCTACCTGTTCCGCTGCCTTCAGGGATCTATGTACATGTACACCAAGGTCCCTCTGACCCTCTGTACTTCCTAGGGTCCTACCACTCATTGCCTTATTTATCCGTCCAAAATGCATCACCTCGCACTTTTCAGGGTTAAATTCCATTTGCCACTTTTCCGCCCATCTGACCAACCCGTTAATATCATCCTGTAGCCTGAGGCTTTCCTCCTCGCAATTTACCACCCCACCAATTTTCGTGTCATCCGCGAACTTACTGATCATACCCTTTACATTCTCATCCAAATCATTAATGTAGATCACAAACAGCAAGGGACCCAGCACCGATCCCTGAGGTACCCCACTGGACACAGGCTTCCAGTCACAAAAGCAACCTTCGACCATCACCCTCTGCCTCCTGCCACTCAGCCAGTTTAGGATCCAACGCGCCAAGGCCCCCTGGATCCCATGGGCTCTTACCTTCTTGACCAGTCTCCTATGCGGGACTTTGTCAAAAGCTTTACTGAAGTCCATGTAAACCACATCCACAGCATTTCCCTCATCCACACACCTAGTCACCCCCTCGAAAAATTCAATCAGATTGGTCAGACATGATTTACCCTTGACAAAGCCATGCTGACTAGCCCCGATTAATCCTTGCCTCTCCAAGTGGAGACTAATTTTGTCCCTCAGAATTTTTTCCAATAATTTCCCTACCACAGATGTTAGGCTCACTGGCCTGTAATTCCCTGGTTTATCCCTGCTACCCTTCTTGAATAATGGTACTACGTTAGCTGTTCTCCAGTCCTCTGGTACATCCCCTGTGGCCAGAGAGGTTCTGAAAATTTGTGTCAGAGCCCCTGCAATCTCCTCCTTTGCCTCACACAACAGCCTGGGATACATCTCGTCCGGGCCTGGGGATTTATCCACTTTTTGGCCTGCTAAAACCGCTAGTACCTCCTCCCTCTCAATGCTAATATGTTCAAGTATGTCACAGTCCCCTTGCCCGACTTCTATGTCTACATCGTCTTTCTCCATAGTGAACACAGAGGCAAAAAATTCATTTAAAACCCCACCTACTTCATCTGGCTCTACACACAGCTTGCCACTTTGGTCCCTAATGGGCCCTACCCTTTCCCTGGTTATCCTCTTGCCCTTAATATACTTATAAAACATCTTAGGATTTTCCTTTATTTTGCTCGCCAGTGTTATTTCATGGCCCCTCCTCGCCCTCCTAATTTCCTTTTTAAGTATGCCCCTGCACCTTTTATACTCCTCTAGGGCTTCCTCTGTCTTTTGTCTTTTGTAACTGCCAAAAGCCCCCCTTTTTTTCCTAATGCATTTTTGTATATCCCTTGTCATCCAAGGTTCCCTTTGCTTGTTGGTCCCACCCTTGACCTTTACAGGAACATGTTGGTGTTGTACTCTCTCTATTTCCCTTCTGAAAGCCTCCCACTGTTTTGATGTGGATTTTCCTATAAGTAGCTGCTCCCAGTCCACTTTGGCCAGATCCTGCCTTATCTTATTAAAATCGGCCTTCCCCCAATTTAGAACCCTTATTTCCGGGCTGTCTTTGTCTTTTTCCATGACCACCTTAAATCTCACCGAATTATGGTCACTATCGCCAAAATGCTCTCCTACAGACACTTCCACCACCTGCCCGGCTACATTCCCTAGAATTAGGTCCAGTACCGCCCCCTCTCTTGTAGGACTTTCTACATGTTGGCTCAAAAAGCTCTCCTGGATGCACTTTAAGAATTCTGCACCCTCTAAGCCTTTCACACTCTGACTATCCCAATTTATATTGGGGAAGTTGAAATCCCCCACTATTATTACCCTATTATTTTCACACTTTTCTGAGATTTGCCTACATATCTGTTCCTCTATCTCCCCCTGACTGTTTGGGGGCCTATAGTACACTCCCAGCAAAGTGCTTGACCCCTTTTTGTTTTTAAGTTCTACCCATATGGCCTCATTAGAGGAACCCGCTAATATATCATCCCTCCTTACAGCAGTAATTGACTCCTTAATTAATATTGCAACACCCCCTCCCCTTTTACACCCCCCTCTGTCTCGCCTGAAGATCCCGAGGTTGCGGTCCTTTAGAGATTGTGACTAATCTTTGGAACAGTCATGAACATATTTACCTGTAATGTAAACAGGAGTATTAATTCGTCTCCAATTAAACATTAGAGTAGAAATTGTGCTCGGTGCTGTTCTTATATGAACACTATTTTAGGATCATTGGCAAAAGAACCCGAGGTGAGATGAGAGTGTTTTTTTTTACACCTAGTTGTTATGATCTGGAACTCGCTGCCTGGTAGGGCGGTGGAAGCAGATTCAATAGTAACTTTCAAAAGGGAATTGGATAAATACTTGAAAAAGAAAAATTTGCAGGGCTATGGGGAAAGAGCAGGGGGAGTGAGACTAATCGGATAGGTCTTTCAAAGCCCTGGCACAGGCGCGACGGGCTGAATGGCCTCCTGCTGTGCTGTATGATTCGATGGCTAAGTGTATTGGTAAACCTACATTAGATTAGCCTGGAGAGGTATGAGCACACCAAGTCCTCAAAAGGAACATCACCGATCATAATTTTGACTCTATTATTTCTCAGTAAAAACCTCTCTGACTAACAATTGATCGCATTACATCCTGCAGAAGTGTTTCACTGGTATACCATATTCCCTCTTCCTATCACAAGGCGCAGCAGCCACATTGAAACAATTTGCCAGGTGTAATGGGGACAGCTACCAGGGGAAAAATACAAATGCAGGTAACCAGATCCTATCCCAGTTAACTAAAAACAAGAACTACCATAGCTTTGACTCACAGACCTCAGATTTATAATTGGGTCCAGATTTTGGTGACAGAGTAGCTAGTTCCAGGTGTGAAGCTAGCACTGGCACAGCCAGGCTGGATGACGCCCTTCTGTCCTACGATTCCTATAAGTCCTGAGCGCGGAGACCTGAACCAAAACGCAAATTCTGAATGAATCCGCAATCTCTGGTTGGGTGAATTTTTCAAGGCTGTAAGACAACCGAGGTGCCCCAGGTTTGCAAGTTGAAACAATGGTACTTCTGACTCATAAGTGAGACAGGTCTACAAGGATAACAAGAGGTTGGCATCTGCAACTTCAGCTACCATTGCTGTCTGTCACCATTATGGTTGATGGATTTTTTCTATGTGGCTTCACATCATGTGACGCCCAACACCACAAGTGCTGTAGTCAATCTTCACTCTCACATCAGCCAAACCCCTCGAGCACTGCGCAGCAATTACTACACTTCCAGTCATCCATTATACAACCACATAATTTCAAGCATAAAAAGTCAAGATGGCAAAAGAATCTGAAAGCTCTAAACATTAAAGGGAAAACAATCTCCATTGCACGAGTACACTCTTACCTGGGAGGAAAACATTTTTTACCTGTTACTCGTCTCAAGGCAGTTCCAAGGAAACCAAGGGGTAAAAATGTGGTTGCTTTGCGCCTCCCGTTAGTGCCCTAAGAGGGTGCTGGCGGGGCACAAAGCAACTAGGGCCTGGGCGCGGCGCCGCCCATGCCTCCTGCGAAATTTAGCGGGAGGTTAGCGGCAGCGCTAACCGGTAGCGCCCTGCAGCGCTACACCGCCAGCGATGACATCATCGGCGTGCACAGCGCCCCACTCGTGATCTTCGGGGGTGCCCCCTGACTTACCGCCGGACGCTATGTCCGACGGGTTCCGGGGGGCCTACCTGCGGTCGGGGAGGCGCAATTTAAAGGCGAGGTGCGGGGCGGCCATTTTTGTTGCTGGCCGCCTGCCTGCGCTCCCGTCCCCAGCCTCCTGAACCGCCCCCACCTCCACAGAGTGCCGGCTGCGCTCCAAGAGCCCGGCACTTCTCTTGAGTGCCGGGCTCTTTTGCTGGCACTCTGATCCCCGGTGGCACAGCTAGGCCCCGGGTCGCGCTGCGCAAGGCCCCTCCCCTTTAAGAAGGGGAGGAAGGCCTGCAATACCGCGGCACGTAGCACCGCGATATTGACTTGCAGCGCCCCAAGAGGGATGCGGGGCGCTCCCAGTAGCGCCCCACTTCCCTCTTGGGGTGCAACCACTCAATTTCCACACCGGGGCACTACTCAATTTTTAGCCCCAAGAGTCTAAAGTCAGGACTGAGTAGCTGTCAGCAGCGAGCAGCTCTCAGAGTTCGAGGTGGTTACCTTCCCACATAGTCATGGATTTTTATCGTGGCATCAACAATTTTAAAATTCAGGACCAGCCAGGTATGGTGCACAGCAGTCAGCTGATTAGCATCATTTCCCCAAAGATATTGGAATTAGGACATTATCTCTCATAACGGGCACAGGCATGCTGTTTCTTAATCTGGATCTTAACTGCAGTCTCCCAGAAATGGCACTTGGTTTTAGTTCTAAATTAAAAGTGTGGGATTGAAAGATTAACATTAGCCACAGCACCAGTGCTTGACATGAAGCCTGACACAAGCCACCGGCCTACAATCAGAACAGTCATCAACACAGCAGAAAGTAAATATGGAGTTATGATCAAGCACTAATGCACAGATCGGTACAATCTGCATCCATGCATGCAGTTCCCCACATGGTAAGCCTAGAACCTCCGATGGTCTGTCATGGGGATAATGGAAATGAGTGGGATTAGCAAAAAAGCAGGAGCAAAAGTTCAAGGGCAAGTCAACCTGAGTTGTTCTTCCAGATTCCTCATGACCACTTGTAAAGAGGTGCCAGATATTTGGGAGCAACCTTCCCTATCACTCTCTTGACTGGGGATTATGAGATGAGATGAGGAGAGGAGGCAAATAATTTGTAATCAGTGATGGGGAGAAATCTGAAAACTTAAAAGGTGCTATAAGCTTGAAATTTAAATTTAAGTTTAAAAGGAACTAACGGAGGTGTTGGGCTCCATTTTCTGACTAACTTTTCAAAATAGGTACTGTACAGTCGAGCCCAGCAGTGCTGCAGTGTAATCCTCTGTGTCCCTCTGTACACGACACCACAACAACAACTTGCATTTTATCTACAGCGCCTTTAACGTAGTAAAACGTCCCGAGGCGCTTCACAGGAGCGTTACAAGGTTTGAATGTGAACAGGCAGGTTTCTTCCCTCATATTAATCTGTATCAGTGAGCAGAGCTGGGGAAAAGATGTATTCGATGCAGAAGAGGGTCCTTGAACCGTTTAAAAGTCGTGCACAACCTGTGCCCATTATTTCTTCAATATTTTATGCGGACAGCAAACTTACTGAGGCATCAGCCAGCAAGAGCGTTGATTGATTGACACATTCTTTCCTCAGTTACCATTTTTCCCTTTCTCCTGTCACTCAGTGTTCTTGCCACCCGATGCTTCAGTAAGCTTTGCCAACCCTTCCGAAATATTAAACAAATGTGAGACAGCAAGGCAGCTTCTACTCGCTCCAGGGCTCATGCCCCTGCACTAAATTTATCTTTCTCAATGCTCCGAGTGTTCCACTTTGACTTTTCTCGCAACTCCAGCTTCTGTTGGTGTTAATATTTATCAAAGCACCGCCAGTGCAGCGTTCCCATAGCACCCTGCCAGAGTCTCATCCCTATTGGAAATCTGGAAAACACAAATCCAAGCAGCTTCAGGGTGTTATCAGCTCTCGCGCTATACGGGCCCCTCTCACTGACAGACTTTCAAAGAGGCAAAAATAACTGTACTGAGATTCTTCAAATGTAAATACAGCGAGGAATATCAGCTGCTGTAGAATCATCGAACATAAGAATTTGGAGCAGGAGTCGGCCATACGGCCCCTCGAGCCTGCTCCGCCACTCAATAAGATCATGGCTGATCTTCGACCTCAACTCCACTTTCCCGCCCGATCCCCTTATCCCTCAATTTCCCTAGAATAGAAAAATTGACCGATCTCAGCCTTGAATATACTCAACGATTCAGCATCCACAGCCATTTTGAGCAGAGATTTCCAAAGATTCACAACCTTCTGAGTGAAGAAAATAAAATTGGGTGGGGCGTAAATCGGGCAGGGGTGGCGATCCCAACCCGTCGATTTCCCACTTGGGCGGGTTAGGTTAAAGTTACACACACACACCCACCCCCATCCCCCTCCCCAGTGAAAATTATATTGCCGACACCACTTTTTAAATCAGACGATTAATCGCGCTTAAAGTAACAGTGAATCACAGAAACCTCACAGTACAGATAGAGGCCATTTCAGCCCATCGAGCCTGCACCGACACATATCCCACCCGATCCCCGTAACCCCACGTATTTAATCCCCCTAACACTAAGGGTCAATTTTTATCATAGCCAATCAACCTAACCCCGCACATCTTTGGACTGTGGGAGGAAACCGGAGCACCCGGAGAAAACCCACGCAAACACGGTGAGAATGTGCAAACTCCACACAGACAGTCACCCGAGGCCGGATTCAAACCCGGGTCCCTGGCGCTGTGAGGCAACAGTGCTAACCACTATGCCACCGTGCTGCCCAGTGAGTTCTACATCATTGCACGTTGTTGCCAGATCAGAACCCATCTTGTGCTTTACGTGACTTCATATCACAGTGGCACGATTGTCTGGCATCAGACTACAGAACAGTAACTCACGGGGAACTCCTGCTTTCAGATGCATTTTATGTGTGTGATTGGTTAAGTGCCTTTTTGTGACATAGCGGCTTCAACATTGACCAGAACAAATGGCGTGTCGGGTTTTTTGAATTGAGCCGTCAATAATCTCAACAGCTACTTTTAAAATGTATTTTTATATTTCCTCTGGGCATAATTATGATTTATACACCAAAAATGGACAAAAAAAAAATCAGTAACTCCCGTTTGTGCAGATTAAGTGCCTCAGTCTTCAGCAGCCACTCAGCATGCAGGAGACGTTTATTATCTGGAGGCTTTTACTGTTCATCACTTGATATGGGCCAATCTATCAAACTACAAGAAAGAAGAAAGAGCTTGCATTTATATAGCGCCTCTTCAAACCTCAGGACATCCCAAAATGCTTCACAGACAATGAATTACTTTTGAAGTGTAGTCACTGTTGTAATGTAGGAAACGTGGCAGCCAATTTGCGCACAGCAAGCTCCCACAAACAGCAATGCGGTAAATGACCAATTATTGTTGGTTGCGGAATAAATATTGGCCAGGACACCTGGAGAACTCCCCTGCTCTTCTTTGAAATAGGACCATGGGATATTTTACGTCCACCTGAGATTACAGACTCAGTTCTGCACTAGAGTAACTGCTGCTTTTGGAATAAGCCAATTTTAAATAAAAGTGACATTTGCAAAGACAAAATGGATAACAGAGTAAGTATTGTCTGCTTCTGAAAAACATAAAACCCAAGGTTATGGGAGACCGGGTGACACAATGGGTTAACATCTCCAGGAACTGGATTTGAATTTCGTTCCTGGGATGTGGGCGTCGCTGGCAAGACCAGCATTTGCTGCCCATCCCTAATTTCCCTCGAGAAGGTGGTGGTGGTGAGCCACCTTCTTGAACCGCTGCAGTCCGTGTGGTGAAGGTACTCCCACAGTGCTGTTAGGGAGGTAGTTCCAAGATTTGGACCCAGCGACGATGAAGGAACAGCTGATATATTTCCAAGTCAGGATGGTGTGTAACTTGGAGGGGAACTTGGAGGTGATAGTGTTCCCATGTGCCTGCTGCCCTTGTCCTTTTAGGTGGTAGAGGTCACGGGTTTGGGAGGTGCTGCCAAAGAAGCCTTGGCAAGTTGCTGCAGTGCACCTTGTAGATGGTACACACTGCAGCCACGGTATGCCGGTGGTGGAGGGAGTAAAGGTTTAAGGTGGTGGATGGGGTGCCAATCAAGCAGGCTGCTTTGTCCTGGATGGTGTCGAGCTACTTGAGTGTTGTTGGAGCTACACTCATCCAGGCAAGTGGAGAGTATTCCAGCACACTCCTGACTTGTGCCTTGTAGACGGTGGAAAGTCTTTGGGGAGTCAGGAGGTGAGGCACTCGCCGCAGAATACAGCCTAGACTAATGGGAATAAAGTCTTCTCTCACTCCCACTGGTTAAACTCCCACATGAAATGAATTAATCTAGTTTTCAATGCACAGCATAAAAAATGCCGAGACTTTGGCACACTTTGTATTAATAGTCTCATTCAGCTGGGCTGAAAGGATGGCTGAGGTGACCATGTTGTAGTATGGGTATTCGGAGTTTGGGGTTGAGGTAAATTGAGCCAAAGGAATCTTTACTATGCAACTGTTGGATGTGACAACTGACTTGGGTGTACTTGCATTTATAGAGCATCTTTAATGTAGGGAAAAATGGACACCAAGCCAAGGAAGGAGAGATTGGAAGGAGTCATCAAAATCTTGGCCGGAATTGGCTTTTAAGGAGCATTTTAACAGAAGAGAGGGGTTTAGGGAAGGAATCCAGGAGCATGGCCCTAGGCGACTGGAGGCACCACCGAGGCTGCAGAGGTAGGAGGGGTGAGACCATGAAAGGATTTAAACACAAGGGTGAGAATTTAAAATTGGAGACTTTGAGAGACCAATAGAGTCAATGTAGGTCAGGGAGGACAGGGGTAATGGGAGAAGGGCCTTGGTGTGGGATAGGATACAGATACATTCTATCAAGGGATATGGGGAGAAGGCAGGGACAGGGGACAGGAAACTCTCTTTTAACCGGCACCCAAATGTCCGGAAATCTCTCTTAACCGGCAAAATTCAGGAGTAGGTTCAGGTAAGTTTTACTACATATTAGTGGCCGTGTAACCGGGGTTCCTGGATCTGTGGCCATGTAACCGGGGTTCCTGCACCTGTGGCCGTGCAACAGGGAATCCTGGATCTGTGGCCGTGTAACCGGGGCTCCTGCACCTGTGGCCGTGCAACAGGGACTCCTGGATCTGTGGCCGTGTAACCGGGGCTCCTGCACCTGTGGCCGTGTACGAGGCTCTTGTACCTTGGTAAGTATACCTCTCTGTAATCCGGACTTTTTGATCAACCGGCACCACGCCAGTCGCGTCGATGCCAGATAAAAAAGAGTTTCCTGTACTGAGTTTGGATGATCAGCCATGATCTCGTTGAATGGCGGAGCAGGCTCGAGGGGCCGAATGGCCTACTCCTGCTCCTATCTTCTATGTTTCTATGACAGCAGAGCTTTGAATATTGGGTGCAAAAAATTGGAAAAGCTTTCCATTCTCCAGCACGGTATCCCTCACCCTGTGCCTGGGCAAACTAAGGTGCAAGTTGAAACCACGAGCGTTTATCTGTATGTTATTTATCTCGATTTTAAAATCCAATTTGATGTTACAGGAAACAATCCACCAGTAACTGAAAATGAGAGCACAAAAGAAATTCCAAGCTACGTTTAACACTGGGACTGCTGAATCCACATTGGAGTTGGACTTTTCTATCCTACAACACACAAGGTTTTAGCTTTAAAACTGTGCATGTGGATGGTGATGACACAGATTGCTTATTGTAACTATTTGGATAAAAAAAAATCTTTTTTCTATTCCTTTCAAGAAAAAAAACAATGAAAAAAACAACTTTCTTGTAAATTGAATAAAAGAACGTGGTGGCTAGGTCCTAAAAATACGTACCGTACATTCAATGTAAAAGGTAATACTGCTACACAAAGAGCACACATGTACTTGAGAAGAGGTATAACATTGTACAGGATACATTCTCCCTACCCCTTAGAGATTTATAGACAAATACCAACTGCACCGCCGGTTCATTCAGCTTGTCCCACTCTCATATACTGGCTGCTGTGTTCAAAATTATTAAAGGGTTTTGACAGAGTAAATAAGGAGAAATTGTTTCCATTGGCAGGAGGGTCGGTAACCAGAGGACACAGATTGAAGGTAATTGGAACAATAGGGCGGGCGATGAGAAGATTGTTTTTTACTCAGCGAGTTATGATGATCTGGAATGCACTGCCCGATAGGGTGGTGGAAACAGATTCAATAGTAACTTTCAAAAAGGAATTGGTTTACACTTGAAAAGAAAAAAATTGCAGGGCTATAGGGAAAGATCTGGGGAGTGGGACTAATTGTATAGCTCTTTCAGACGGGCACAATGGGCAGAATGGCCTCCTTCTGTGCTGTATGATTCTATGATTCCTCCAATCATTATTACAGGATTTTGTAACTGCCCCCCTGATAATTAAACCTTTGTGAAGGATCCAAGGCATAGTGCACCACACCACCAAGATTGAAAAGGGCACGAGAGATAATTAAGGAGTAGTGATTAAGAGACGGGTAACGTTAGATTTTAAATGCCTATGGAATGAAGAGAAGACTGAAGGAGTATGTCGCACTCACAATACTTGGTCCTCCAAACACCAGCACACCTTGTCCCATTCACAAATACTGGTTTATTCAATCAACAACACAAGCTGTCCCATTCTCAGAAGTAGGCTCCTTCAATTACCAACATAACCAATCTCAGCCAAGTACTGGCGGCTCCAATCACCAGCACAGCTTGCTCTACTCTCAAATACTTTCCCTCTAATCACTAATACAGTTCCGGCTCACTCTCAAAACATTGGCTCCCTTCATTACCACCATGGCTTACAGTCCTGCCTTTCCAAGACCAGCTCCTGTGCTGTGGTGGCTACACTAATACAGTCAACCAAGACATATGAATGACGACAGACCTCGACGAAGTATTACCTTTTAATCAGTGCGTACTGTAATATGCTGCATGCTTACAAGAAACTGCACCTACTGTGCACCACTGGTGTGCTTGGTTTTCTTGTTTCAGTTGCATATTGTACTGTAAAAAGTATTGTTTTTTTTTTAATTTATTCGTTCATGGGATGTGGGCGTCGCTGGCAAGGCCAGCATTTATTGCCCGTCCCTAGTTGCCCCTTGAGAAGGTGGTTACGTTATAGATCAGTTCACAGAATTAGACTTAAGTTTTCATAACAATTAAGATTAAAGGGATGTACAAAAGTCTAAGGGTTACTATTTGAATCACTGTGTTTCAGCAGGATGGGTTGTCCCTTTCCTGCCTGAGTCAGTCACGTATGATCTTTGAAATACAACAGCAATACTTTAATCTGAGAAAGAAGAGATAGTTTGGAACTGAACGCATCATTTGAACTTTAATATGAAGGAAAGACCCTGAAGTAGTGCTTTGACCCACAACGAAAAAAATAAATGAGCCACTTCCGACTTGGGATGGCACCCAAGATTGGGCCAATAAGTGACGCAGTGTTAAGGCAGGGAACAATCACAGCGTTAACCCTGGCCGTTTCCACCACTTATTTGAACTTTAAAGCTCGGATGTGTATTTGTGGTACAGGAGCTAATTTAGAAAAGGGAATTGCTGAGAAGCAGGTTTGGGCCTTGAAGTTAAAGCTGGGGAGTACTGGAGTAAGAATGCTTAATGCCCATCTCTGATATTCCCCTCTCTGCTATTTTAGTGGAGCCTGTAACTCGTTTAAGGGTTAACACTCTGCTGAAAGGAAATTCAAATCATGTTAAGCATTCACACTTTGATATCCCACAGCGTGATTTTAAGGCCACCATAAAATAAAGTATCATCAACCTATGAGAGAAAAAAAGGGGCAAAATAATTATAAGAACCGAATTATCAATATAATAACATGTGATACCTTCATTGGCAGTTTCCTATGCAGGTCTGTGAGAGGGCCAGAGATGTGATTCTCCGGCTTTATCTCTCTTGACCAATTTTGTTTCCCGAGAAGAGCCCATGACTGTGGAATGTTCTGTAGGCTATTCAAGAAGGTGCATTGGCATTTCAAATACACTTACAAAACCGCATTAATGCAGAATTTGAACCAACTCTTCAATTCACAACTAGCTTTAGGCAGTCAATGAAGTTGTAGCTTGAAAACAAAAAAAAATATGCGGGAAGTATGTAGCGGGTCAGTCGGCACCTGTCAAAAGAAGAGTTAACATTTTGTGTGTGTGTGTGTGTACCCTCCATCAAACGGCGTGACTGCAGAACTTGACCCAACTCTTCAATTCATAAGTCGTTTCAGGCAATCAGTGAATTTATAGTTGTTATTTTAGCAAAGGTATATTTCCCCAATAGTCACGTTTCTTGATTTGTAAAAATGAATCAGGGAAGTCTTCAATCCTCGTTTAAAATGTGGACATTTGCAACTCGTGCAGGTCAATACTGTGTTTACCCATTTCAATGCTTAGACTGTGAATGTAGTCTCGCAAAACTCTTCCCTAGTTTCTGGATATCTGTGCAACCTAGCGAGATTGAATATACTTAAATTGCCTTTTCAAGGGCAAACAGTGCAGGTGAGATCTCATCTCATGTTACCTTTATCTTTGTACAATATCATTTTACTTCCCCACACTGTGCTCCCCTCTGCCCAAAACACTAGATTATGACAGACTCCAACTTAGTTGACCTAAACTCGTGCTTAATTGACCTAAATGAACTCCTTATTCAAAATCAGATTCTGTTTTGTCTTAAAACATGAGGAGCGTCCATTTACCTGGATGTATGTACTGTGCACCCATCCCTCTTGTGCCCAATGACGATAAACAGCCTCATTATATAAAAAAAAAATCAGTTTGAACTGGTAGGTAGGTATATGGCTGTGGGCCAAACACAGCGTGGAATCGAGTGAATCTGGACATGGGTGAGATTGCACGTAGAGTTTATAGAGAAGAGAAGCAAAAGAAAATCTGCACGCTATGTCTAATTAAATCAGCTGATCTATAGTCATTTTGAATCTGTTAAAAATGTTATATTATATGTACTTTTATACAACAAGAATTTGAATCTGTTAATTGAAAATGCACACAGATATGGTAATAAATCATACCTTTTGTATTACTGTAACTTATATCTTTGAGACGTGCAAAACATTTGAGGACAACTGTAAAACATCAGGAACTTTTTGCCATTGTCTTGACTGTTTTGCTAATATTGAAGGTAAGCTGATCCCTTTCCCTATACTGCTGCAGTCTCCCAGAAAAGAGCGTTGTCATTGGTTTGTCTCCTCGCATGGGGCGACCACTCAAAAGTGCGTGAACCGGCAAATCTGCCACCCACAAATCAGGTGTCCTTTTTCCTCGGTCAATCTAAGGTGGTAATGCTGATGGTGCCCATTGTGTCGTAGCACTCGCGAGGAGGCGGGCTGAAAGCCTGGCCGTACGAGCCATGGTGGAGGGACTCGGCCGATGACACCGGGCGGGCAGCATTGTGTCGCTAAGTGCTCAGGTGAAAGTGCAGTGCCCCGCCATTGTCTGCTGCCCATGAACAGCACCCGCCGCACGATGGTACTCCCCTTTCCGTACGGCATTTGAAGATACATTAAATCGTATGTCTGTGGCAGCATTGACCCCCTGCAGAGCTCCCATGTGTCTCGGCCAAAACATTGCGCTGCTTGGCGGCTTCTTTTCCTGCTAATGACTAGGCAGATAGTCATTTATACTTGTTTTCCCAGCATACCTCTGAGTCACTATACAAAGGAGAAAACTGGCCCACGTGAGCAGGATATTTCATGCAGTGTTTAAAGTGACCTGCAGTACCTGTATGTAGTCTGACGTTTCTACAAGTACCAGCCTGGTATCAAATAGACAACAAAGCCCTCTACAGAAGATTGTGTCAAACATCAACATTATGTGAACCAGACCAGAACTTCCAAGAGAACTTCTCAAGGAGGCCACATTCTTCCCTATGGTTCAATGGCCATTGGCAATTCCAATTCTGAACAAAACTCACTGTAAATGATGGCAATGTGATAGATGTACATCGATCAGAGTTAGTGAAATTCAGAGGTCAAAGGGGCCAAGGTCAGTGCAACCAATAAGATTGACAATGACATTGGTGCTAATCTGCACAGCTGAATGCCATCATCTCCCATTAATTAATGACATGGTGAATGAGAATGCATTATTTGCATACTGCACAGATGCATTCACACTGCAGGGTGAACATAGGAACATTACGAACAAAGGTAGACCATTCAGCCCCTCGAGCCTGCACCACCATTCGATTAGGTCGTGGCTGATCTGCACCTCAACTTCATTTTCCCGCCTTTGCTCCATATCCCTTGAAGCCCTTACCTAACAAAAATCTATTTATCTCAGTTTTGGAAGTTCCAATTGTCCTAGCATCCACAGCTTTGAATGCAATTTTTACAAATCAGATTCTAGCCCATTCTATTGTAGCGAATGAGCTCCCAACATTAATCAAAATCCAGCCACTTTATAATGTTATTTGAAGAGCATCATATCAGTATGACATTATTAATAAATTTCAGCTTGAAAGTTTGCACAAGGCATTAAATAATTTGACACATTCCGCAGTTTATTCACTAGTCCCACTCCAGGGACTCGAGCACATAAAGCTCGGCTGACACTCCAGTGCAGTGCTGAGGGAGTGCTGCACCGTCGGTGGTGTCGTCGTTCGGATGAGACGTTAAACCGAGGTCCTGTCTGCTCTCTCAGGTGGACGTAAAAGAATCCATGGCACTATTTCGAAGAGGAGCAGGGGAGTTCTCCCCGGTGTCCTGGGCCAATACTTAGCCCTCAACCAACAGAACAAAAAACAGTTGATCTGGTCATCGTCACATTGCTGTTTGTGGGAGCTTGCTGTGCGCAAATTGGCTGCCGTGTTTCCCACATTACAACAGTGACTCCACTCCAAAAGTACTTCATTGGCTGTAAAGAGCTTTGAGACGTTCGATGGTCGTGAAAGGTGCTATATAAATGCAAGTCTTTCTTTCTTACACATATACACATCAACTTACTGGTGGGCAATCTGTGTGTTAAAGTATCTAAAGTTCGCTACAGCGATAGTGAAGTATAGATATTCCAAGGCATGCGTTGGTATAACACAATTCATTTGCATTCATTGGTACTTCAAGAAGCGCAGTGCACTGTTAGAAATTCCAATCTGGTTCACAGGATGCTGATGTCGGAACTAATCTCTTAGAGGTGGTGTAGACCAAAGTTGACAATTCAGGAAACATCAGATGGCACAAGTACTGCAGGAGACCTTAAAGCTTGAGGTAGTAGAATGACTGTGACCATGGCACAGTAAGCACTGCATCTTAGAGCAATAGGATTCAGGTAGCCCATACAATGACTTCCCAGTATCACCCATGTCATCGCTGGGAATCGACCAGGTACTTCTACATGGTGCAAAGAAAGGAAAAGGAAGCAATTGGAGATCAAAGCACCGTAGCTCACACTCGCTCGCCTCCTATCAAATAGGTGTGGCAGATGCCCAAGTAAAGTTTCTGATGCCGTTGCAATATTTTAGGGGAAGATGCACAATACAGAGAGATGAAGCGATGAAACATAATAAAAGTAAAGTCGGGCATAATCTATCTGAGAACACACAGAACAAGTTTCACTTCAGAGAACGCTGGATGGATAAAGTTCCACGTGATTTTGGGGATGTGATTATAATATGGAAGTATTTTCCTCCGTCAGTTAGCCTGTGCTCCGCCATTGGGGGCATGCACTCCCCAAAGCAGGCCTACCTACCTGCTCTTTGGTACACCTCTCCCCCACCAATGGTTCTAAAGTTGAAGGTTCGCCTCATCAACGAGCACGCAAGTCTATGAGAAAAGTATCAGCAGTCAGCGTGGAGTGGAGGAACAAAGTAAAAAACTCAAGTAGCTTCTTTAGCCCAATGGTTTGCAAATTGAACACCAATCAATGCATTGAATCCTTCGTTCCACGCTCCTTAAAACTGGCAGACCGACATGCCTTAGTCCTCATAGGAACAGGAAAAGGCCATTTGGCCCAACAAACCTGCCCCTTTTTTAATCATTGATCGAGTTGTCTCATCAACCTGTATATATCATTTAATATAACAACAGAAAATGCTGGAAAAACTCAGCAGGCCAGGCAGCATCCGTGGAGAGAGAAACAGAGTTAACGTTTCAGATCTGGGACCCTTCATCAGAACCTAAAGCATTAACTCTGTTTCTCTCTCCACAGATGCTGCCTGGTCTGCTGAGTATTTCCAGCATTTTCTGTTGTTAGTTCAGATTTCCAGCATCCGCAGTATTTTGCTATTGTATATATCATTTGTTTCCCTAACAACTTCCATCCTGTGTCTATGTTATCCCCTTTGTGTTGAATAGTTCTACCTGAATTCCCCATTTACTCCCAATTGCCAAATGAAAGTCAAACGAAGGACCTTTGTATTGGTCTGTTACAGAATATTTTATTCGTTATAATGCTCTTTCTGGTTGTATACTGCAGCAGTATGGCCAAGTATCAGTAACCTTGTCTTTTGTTATATAGCTAATAAGAACATTGAATCCTGTTTTATAACGGTAGAGAGAAAGAAATAATCTGTCACCAGATTTTTTTTAAATGGACTCTGCATAGGTGTACTTTCTAATTGATTTGTGTAAAACACCACCCTGTGCCAATAATCAGAGTGTGGTATTGTGCCTACTGCTGTGATACAGTGTTCTGCATCTGTCAAAGCTTTCCCTGGTTGTTTTGCTGCTTTAATCATCACTGTATTTATTAAACAGGCCAAGTCTCTACAAAAATGTCTGTTTGCTGTGCACGAACCGCATTTCAATTAAAAGTAGAAATTTTTAGTAAAATCTGACACACTGAAATGGAATACTTGCTGTTATTACAATACACTGTATTTAATATATACACAGCACCAAGGATAAACGCTGTGTCGAACACTGCTGTCTGCCTGAGGAATGCGGGGTTCCTCATTTCCACGTAATAAGGATCATTTAAAACATTAATGAGGGGCTGACTGGCACAATGTATCCCAGCGGTATTCCAGGTAGAGGGGTCTAGACAGAGTAGATCGAGAGAAACTGCTCCCATTGGCAGAAGGGTCGGGGACCAGAGGACACAGATTTAAAGGTGATTGGCAGAAGAACCAAAGGCGACATGAGGGAAAAAAAATTACGCAGCGAGTGGTTAGGATCTGGAATGCACTGCCTGAAAGGGTGGTGGAGGCAGACTCAATCTTATTTTTCAAAAGGGAATTGGATAAGTATCTGAAGGAAAAAAAATTGCAGGGCTACGGGGAAAGGGCGGCGGAGTGGGACTAGCTGAAGTGCTCTTGCAGAGAGCTGGCACGGGCTTGATGGGCTGAATGGCCTCCTTCTGTGCTGTAACCATTCTATGAGTCAGGACCGGAGTTCAAAGAGAAACTTATTTGGTGTCTCTTCGCTCCAACCAGCTATTGTGGAGTCCCAAGTAAATCCAGTTTGGCCAGTCACAACAGCACAACAGTGTTTTGAAATGCAGCACGACGTGGCACCAATTTGACAAGTCAGTATTCAAAAAAGGCCATTTGGGTTGAGAGCACGGGGCTGAAGATGTCACTTTGGTGCAGAAAAGGATGTACAGCATGAGGTCAACAGGAGGCCTGATGCACATTCGAGGATGTTTATTAAGGATTATGACGAACCCATGGGATGACTATTGCCCTTATTATTAAAGCACATCCTCACAGCTGACGAGCTTTAGTCTTGTATGTGATTTAAATGCATCCATTGTGGTATTTGCAGGCAATTTATACAATGCAAATTATTGGGAAAAAAATGCACGTACATTTTTTTAATGAAAAGTAGCAAACTCTCAACTCCTTAAAAAGTTCTACAAAAGGTATAGCCATGTTTACAGATCAGGTTTTTAAAATTCATTCATGGGATGTGGGCGTCGCTGGCAAGGCCGGCATTTATTGCCCATCCCTAATTGCCCTTGAGAAGGTGGTGGTGAGCCGCCTTCTTTAACCACTGCAGTCCGTGTGGTGAAGGTGCTCCCACAGTGCTGTTAGGGAGGGAGTTCCAGGATTTTGACCCAGCGACAATAAAGTACAAAGCAAATTCACAATGAGCAACAATGCGAGGAAAAGAACACATTATTAATCTGTTGAACATCAGCCCTGAACCTGATACAACCTATTTTTGACTGGTCACACTGGCATACCTTGGACTGCCTGCCTTCTTGTTCCTTTTCGTTTTTGTTACTTTAAACACCAGATTACTCAGTTTTAACAATGCAGGATCAGTGTTTATTGAAACCCCATACTTCACAAAACCAGTATGAGAGCTGAGACAACATACCAACCGCAACCAGTATGAGCTCTGTGAGACATCACACTTTATAATTCCGGTATGAGCTGCTGGACAGTGGTTCACTCACATCTCTTATCCCAAATTTCACCTTTGATCGCTGCATTCCATGCACACCAGTAAATCATAGTACATCAAAGTTACATATAAATGACAACAGAATAACAGCATGAACTAAACAAACATGCACTTCCATAAACACAAGTGACCTGATTGCCCTAATAAATTCTTCCCATCATTTTATTACCATGACCAGAAGTGACCTAATTTTCCTAATAAATTCTTTCCATTCCCCTAAACACCCTAACCAGGCTGGCATATTCCAGACCATTACCAATGTGGCTGAATGACTCTTAACACCTTCTGCTATTCTACTTTCCTGTGAAAATATCCATGCTTTTAGGCCCATTTACACAATTTACACCACATGCTCAGCAGAAGACAGCTTTAACTCATCATGTGCTGGTCCCACAGGCTGTCCAGCCGAACATGAGGTACAGGAAACTTTCTGGTATCTGGCACGGACGGGACCGACCTGGTGCCGGTCCATCAACAATGCCGGATAACCGAACGCTATAGTAAAAGATACGGAGCTCACAGCTCCGTATAAAGCAACAAACCCTGTTGTTTCAACAGCTTCAGAACAATGGCCACAAGTTGCAAGCGTCTCTGTAGCTTAGCAACAGCTTCAGCTACACTCTTGCACAGCCACAAATGGAGTAAAAAAAGTAACTAAAAGTAAAAAAAGTTATCTGAACCGACTCCTGAATTTTGCCAGTGGATAGAACGTTCCGGTTATTTAGTGGCCGGTTAATCGAAAGTTTCCTGTACTCGAGTAACACGAACCCTCGTTCCTACAGCCTACAGTGGGAGCAGTGCAGTAACAGCGCAAGGGGAGAGAGATTGGCACAACTCCCGAAACCAGTGCAAAGTGGCCTGGAACGCGAGCCCGAAGACGTCAACCAGAGGCTGGCTGCAAATTAGGCCTCATCTACATAAAACCAGCCAATCTAGCGCCCTGATGCAGCTCACTGGTCGGTGCGCTGGAAAATTTGGCCAGTTCTGATGTGGATCCAGCCCGCCCGTATGAACGGGAGGGGGATGGGGGGGCGGTGAGACCAGGCCAACAAAGGCCCACCTAATTAATATTATAGTCGCATTTCTTTATAAATCTGTTTTACCATCCCTTCCGGGCAGGTGAGGTTGTTCCACTGTAAGTGCTTACATTATAAGGCAGGCTCATGTGTGCCCTGCTGCAGGATGTCAGTGATCCCAATAGGCTTTCAATCCGACACCTCCTCCTACCTCCACCTGGATCATGACCCCACCACCAAACATCAAACCACCGTTTCCAAGACTGTCACTGACCTCATCTCCTCTGGAGATCTTCCCCCCATGGCCGCCAACCTCATAGTTCCCCAACCCCGCACAGCCCGCTTCTACCTCCTTCCCAAGATCCACAAACAGGACTGCCCTGGTAGACCCATCGTTTCAGCCTGTTCTTGCCCCACGGAACTTATCTCTTCATATCTCGACTCTTTTTTCTCCCCTTGTCCAGTCTCTTCCCACCTACATCCGCAACTCTTCTGACGCCCTCCGCCACTTTAACAGTTTCCAGTTTCCCAGCCCCAACCGCCTCCTTTTCACTATGGACGTACAATCTCTCTACACCTCCATCCCCCACCAGGATGGCCTGAGGGCGCTCCACTTCTTCCTTGAACAGAGGCCCGACCAGTCCCCATCCACCACCACCCTCCTCCGCCTGGCTGAACTTGTTCTCACATTGAACAACTTCTCCTTTGACTCCACTCATTTCCTCCAAATTAAAGGTGTTGCTATGGGTACCCGCATGGGTCCTAGCTATGCCTGCCTTTTCGTGGGATATGTGGAACACTCTTTGTTCCAGTCCTACTCGAGTCTCCTCCCTTACCTCTTTTTCCAGTACATTGATGACTGTATCAGTGCCGTTTCCTGCTCTCACCCTGAACTAGACAATTTCATTCACTTTGCCTCCAATTTCCACCCTTCCCTTATGTGATAAATCCATGTAGTGAGACAAGGACTCGAAGAGACGATATCGTAGAATTAGCACGAGTACTTTATTAACAAACAGAGTAACAAACATCATGCCTGCATCCTGGCATTTCACCTTTGCTGACCTTCACAGGAAGCAAACCTCTGACCTTAACAGGAAGCAAACCTCTGACCTTAGCAGCAGCATTGGCTACAGCACCACCTGGTGGATAACCTTAATCATAACATCCCAGATTACTATATCCCTCCCCCCTTAAGATTTCAGTATGAATTTCTTAACAAACAACCATTCCTGAGGGTCACATAAGGAGTCTCCATTCATCATGTTCCATACTTAACGAATCTAACAGTTCAGTATCAATCTCTCTGGTGGCTTGCAAGTCCTTTGTGAATGTCTAACAGTAAAGTCCCTGCTTGTTTGTGGTGAAGCCACCAGCTGCTCCTGAGCAGTGCTCAGAGTATCTGACTCTGCAACAATGGTTTCCTCTTGATGAATAGGTTCCTGTGGAATTGTCTCTGTCCCTGGTGGTGGCACCACAGATGCACTTGGATAACTGGGGGCAACCCTGTCTTCAGTCATTGCATCTGGAACCTTCATTTCAATTTCCCCTTGTCTGGGAAGTATCTGATCTACATGCCTGTGTACTACCCTACCATCTCCCAACATGACCTTGTATGATACTGGACCTGTCATTGAGTCTATGAAGCCAGGAATCCACTTTGGTCCATAACTGAAATTCCTGCTAAAGACCGCATCTCCTTCTCCAAAACATCGGCTCTTTGTTCTTTTGTCATGGTTCTCTTTTTGTTTGTTTTGTCTGTTTTCCATTTTCCTTTTTAGGTCTGGGTGGACAAGGTCAAGAGTGGAGCGTAGTCTACGACCTAATAACATCTCAGCAGGAGAGAGTCCTGTGGTGGATTGAGGTGTTATTCTGTAGCTGAACAGAACCCGTGACACTTTGGCTGCTAAACTCCCTTCTGCACTTTTTTTCATCATCTCCTTAAATGTTTGTACGGCTCTCTCCGCAAGTCCATTTGAGGACGGATGATATGGAGCCGAGGTCACCTGCACTATGCCATTTTTTCTCAAGAACTCTTTTGTCTCTATACTCACAAAACAAGTGGCATTGTCACTCACCACGATCTCCGGTAGCCCTTGATTACTGAAGCTCCGATGCAGGCAGTCTATAGTAGTAGTGGCGGAAGCAGAATTTACAGGATAAACATCCATCCATTTGGAATGTGCATCAATGATTATGAGGAACATCTTCCCCATGAATGGACCCGCATAATCTAAGTGTAATCTTCTCCATGGTTTATCCGGCCACTCCCAGGGGTGGAGAGGAGCCGCTGTTGGTGCCTTCCGGTGTTCCTGACAAGTGCTGCATGTCTTGACTAGATTTTCTATCTCCTCATCTAGTTTTGGCCACCACAAGTAACTCCTAGCCAAGGCTTTCATATGCGAGACCCCAGGATGACACTGATGTAGTTGCTCTAGGATAGACTGTCATGCTGGCTGTGGAATAATCACTTGTGCTCCCCACAGCACGCAACCATCCTGCACACTCAGCTCTGTTTTCCTGACACTGTAGGGTGTGAAGTCAGCCGCTTCTGGATGCTGTGGCCATCCCCTCACCACATATTCTCAAACTCTAGACAGTACTGGATCTTTACCTGTCCATGTTCTTACTTGCTCTGCAGTCACAAGTGCCGTGTCAGTGTTCTCCAACATCAAAACTCTGTCCTCTGGAGCTGCATGGATACGTGTGCCTGGCAGTGGAAGACGGCTCAAGGCATCTGCGTTCCCATGGTACTTGCCCGCCTTGTAGACGATGACATACTCATATGCCCTCAACGTCACTGCCCACCTCTGGATCCGGGGTGACACCATCTGTGGAACTGCTTTCATTTCATTGAAAAGAGAGAGAAGAGGTTTATGATCGGTGCACATGGTGAACTTCCTGCCATATATGTACTTGTGGAATCTTTGTAACCCAAATATTACTGCTAACCCCTCTTTGTCTCACTGGGAATAGTTTTTTTCCGCTGGTGTTAGAGTTCGGGACATAAACCCTATTGGTTTTACAGTTCCATCTTCCATGCAGTGTGAAAGAACTGCCCCCACCCCGTAAGGTGAAGCGTCACAAGAGAGAATGATGTCTTTCTCTGCATTGTAGTGAACCAGCACATCCGACGACAGCATCAGTTTCTTGGACTGTTCAAATGAAACCCCCTGCTCCTCTCCCCACTGCCACTGTGTCTCCTTGCGCAGTAGTTTGTGAAGAGGTGCTAACACAGTTGACAAGTTTGGTAAAAACCTGTTATAATAGTTCAGCAGTCCCAGGTAAGCTTTTAACTCAGCCACATTTGTAGGAGCAGGGGCGTCCTGCAGTGCTTGTACCTTCTCCTTGAGTGGATGGAGCCCGGTGGCGTCCACTCTGTGTCCCAGGAACACTGCCTCATTCCCCAGGAAAGTGCACTTACTCCTCTTGAGCCGGAACCGTGCCCTCTCCAATCTCTGTAGTACCTCTCTCAGAGTGCTCAGATGCTCCTGGTCAGTTCTTCCCGTCACCAGAATGTCATCCAGATAGTTGGAAACATGTGGAATCCCTTGCAGTACACCTTTGATTGTCCTCTGGAAGATAGCTGGACTAGATGAGACACCAAACGGTAAGCGGTTATATGTAAACAAGCCCTTGTGTGTATTTATGGTGACATACTTCTTTGATTCGTCATCCAGTGTAATCTGCAAGTAGGCATGACTCATATACAACTTTGTGAATTTCTTTCCTCCAGCCAGGCTTGCAAAGAGATCCTCTGTTTTGGGAATTGGATACTGCTCTAGTTTGGACACCCGATTGACTGTCAATTTATAGTCTCCACAGAGTCTTACCGAATTGTCCGGTTTTAAAACAGGTACTATGGGAGCTGCCCATTCCGAACATTTCACTGGCTCCAGTATGTTCTCTCTCAATAGACAGTCAAGCTCAGCCTCTACCTTTGGCTTCATGGCATAAGGCACAGGTCGTTGTTTAAAAAACCTTGGCGGTGCCTCCTTGTCTACATAAATCTTAGCTGGGGGGCCATTAAATGTGCCAAGTTCCTCCTTGAACACATTCTCATGTTCACTCAACACTTCTTGCAAAGTCAACTGTTTGCCCGCATCTATTTGATGTACTGCTCCCCAGTCTAATTTAAGTTCTTTAATTCAGCCCCGACCTAACAGGTTTGGTCCGGTACCCGATACTATAACTACAGGTAGCTGTTCCACTGTGTCCCTGTGTTGCACAGTTACATTAGCTGTACCTAATGTCGCTACTCGTTCACCTGTATATGTTTTAAGATGCAGGGAGCAAGGCTTTAACTCTGGAACTTTTGCACGGCTCCACAATTTTGAGTACTCTGCCTTGTTCATTATGGCTATGCCGCACCCTGTATTCACTTCAAAGTTCACCTTAGAGTCATTTACTGTCAGTTGCAATGTGATAGGAGCCACTTTTAGAATGTTCTCTAACATGCTATACATTATGAACATGTCCTCTTCTTCCTCAGCTTCCCCGCTGATGTGGTGTGCTCCATGTTTTTTCACTTCTCTCCCTTGGTTTTGCTGTCCTCCCCCTTTTGGTTTGGATTCCTCCACAGGTGATTTCGCCCTGCAAGCTCGTTTTATGTGTCCTTGTTTCCCACACTTGTAGCACTTTTCCTCCAGAAACCGGCATTCACTTGCCAGGTGATCGCCCTTGCATCTATAACATGCCTTCACATGCTCACGTTGTGGTTTCTGACACATGTTCAACTTGTGCACAACAACCTGACCTGCAACTTGCATAGCCTTAGCCCTGTCTGAACCCTGTATTTCTTTTATATCTCGGTTCGCTGTCTCTATGGCTTGAGCAAGTTCCAATGCTTTTTCATAAGTAAGCCCAGTCTCGGATAATAATCTGTGCTACATTCGGTCGTCCATTATTCCGCAAACTAGCCTATCTCTCAGCATTTCCTTCAAGTTGTTCCCATAATTGCAATCTTGTGCTAATTTACGCAACACCGCTACATAGTCCATTATACTCTCTTCCTCTTTCCTGTTCCTTGAATTAAACTTGAACTGCTGTACAATCTCACTAGGCTTAGGGTTGAAATGTTCTTTAAGCAAGGCCACTATTTCAACAAATGATTTGTCTCCAGGCTTTTCAGGACTGAGCAGATTCCTCATGAAACTGTAGGTTTGGTTTCCCACTGAACTAAGCAGAATGGCTTTCCTTTTTCCGGCATCATTTATTTCATTTGCTTCGAAAAAATAACCCAACACTTCACAGTATTCCTCCCAGGTTTGTGTCAGGGTTGGGGAGCCACGGGGCCGTATAAATACGAGGCCGTGCTCTCCGGGCGAGGTAGGTTCTGGACCCAAGTGCAGAAACCAGACAAGAGACACATATACCATACTTTGTTTGAACTTTACTAGATTTACACATAACTAGATTAACACAAGGGACACAGCAATATACATAAAAACTAGAGACAAGAGAACTCGAGACAGAAACACAACAACCATACATAAGAACTAGAGACAAGTTACGAGACAGCTAGTCAAGATAGGAACTCAGGACAGCTTCCATGAGGAAGCCCACTTGTCTATACTGAGCTTGCGACAAGCTACCACAAGGGGCCAACGGCTTGCCGAGGCACAACTCCAGACAAGCTACCCCAAGGGTAATTGGCTTATCAATGCAAAGCTCAAGACAAGATCCCAACGGCTCCCACATAGCAACACACTTGTCCAAACAGCACCTTACCAAGACAAGCAACTTAACAAAACAACAGACTTAAATACATATTAAATCCAGAGACAAGAACACAGACTTAGATACATAGCTCGAGAGAACTATGGCAGCCAGCTAGTAAAGGCAAGCTGCCATAGAGAAAAGGCTAGTCACACAGGGCACCTAGTCAAGACAGAGGACATAGTCAAGACAGAGGACATAGTCAAGACAGAGGACATAGTCAAGACAGAGGACATAGTCAAGACTAACTCCCTGGTCCACCCCAGTGAGGACTGAGCAAAGAGTGAAGCAACAACAGAACTTATATACCAAGAAACCAGGTGAAACCCATGAACAGCTAACAGGCCGTTAAGAATTAACACAGGGCTAGGAACAATTAACACAGAAAACTAGGAACAATTAACAAAGGACACAAACAAGGTGAAGGTGCCATCTAGAGGTTACCAACAGAACTGACTGGCACCCTCACAAGCTCATTTTGGACCTTGCTGTCAGAGGAGAAGGTTGTGCTACTGAGCTGCTGCTAGTGGTGTAGGAGGCCTACCTACAACCACCCAACCACCATCATCTACAGAGGGCTGTCAGAGGAGAAGGTTGTGCTCCTGAGCTGCTGCTAGTGGTGTAGGAGGCCTACCTACAACCATCCAACCACCATCATCTACAGAGGGCTGTCAGAGGAGAAGGTTGTGCTACTGAGCTGCTGCTAGTGTTGTAGGAGGCCTACCTACAACCAACCAACCACCATCATCTACAGAGGGCTGTCAGAGGAGAAGGTTGTGCTACTGAGCTGCTGCTAGTGGTGTAGGAGGCCTACCTACAACCAACCAACCACCATCATCTACAGAGGTGCCTGGAGAGGGAGGAGTGGAGGACAGAGGAGGAGGCCAGCATTATATCGGGAGAGGCCTTTTCCATCACTGCCTCCCAATTCGGCCTCCAGCCCAGGAGAGGGAGAGAGGGAGAGAGGATACCAAACAGCTCCACTTGGAAGGAGGGGAGGAGCTGCAACTTTACCATCTGCAGGTGGGTGTCTCTGTGCATTCCCCCTAAAGACTTTACATTCTAGGCGGGGGGAGGAAAGAAGACGGGCCGAAAGCCTGGCCTGGGTTGGCTGGAGCCTGCCCAGGTGAAGCTTGTTTCCTCTGCATTAAGAAGACCTGGTGTGGGGCTGAGCCTGGGCTGTCTCCAGCCTGCCCAGGTGAAGACATCTTCTCCCCCTGCCCAAAGACCAACTTAAGACTTTATTTTTCCATCGGGGGAGTGCACCCTGCCTACACCCACCCACCGAACAACATCGTGAGTGGGGACCCTGCCTTTGCGGCCCCCCCCTCCTTCTCAACCCCCTCTCTCTCTCTCCTTGTTCTCTCTCTGCCTCTCCAAAAGGCACCTCTTTTTTAATTAACTAATTACCCATTGAGCAGAGGGAAGAAAGGGCCCCCCTCCCAATTAACACCATCAAGGGGAGAGGCGGGCCAGTTAATTTACACTCCCTCTGCTCAGGGGAAGACCCTTATTACCTAGGCCATTTAACATTTTCAGGCCTGTGACTTTTGGGGTGTGTGTAGCTCTTTGAAAAGCCACCCCACTATGGCGTCTACATCTGCGGCGGCGGCGGGGCCGGCGAGAACATACGCGGCAGTGGCGAGTAAAGCCGCGGCCACTCCCGCTTCCGCTGCTGCCCCGTCGCCGTTCCGCCTATTGACCAAGAAGCTTGGGGTGAAGAGCTACACCCACCCCAACATGACCATCGAGGCGTGTGTTAAGGCTATGGCCGGGGTTGTCGGCCCTCCGGCCATAGTCGCCGCCTCGAAGATGTATGGGAAGGCTGTGTTCTTCCTGGAGTCCGAGCGGGCGGTGGCCCTGGCCATCGCCCAGGGGCTCACCGTGGGCGGGACCTTCCTGCCGGTGGACCCTCTTGAGGCCACCGCGCAGAGGGTCATTTTATCCAACGTCCCGCCCTTTATCTCCGGTGAGCTCCTCCTCCCCCACTTACACCAACTTGGGGAGGTGAGGTCGGGTATCTCGCCGATCCCGCTCGGATTCTGGGAGGCCAGCCTTCGCCATGTCTTCTCCTTCCGGCGCCAGGCCTTTATTCAGCTGGCGCGGGAGGGGGAGACGGACGGGGCCTTTACAGTCCTCCACGAGGGGACCCCATACCGCGTCTTCTGGACGACGGACGGCGTGCGGTGCCACGCCTGTAAGGAGGTGGGGCATGTACGGAAAAACTGCCCCACCTCCAAAGCCGCCAGGGTGACTGGCGTGGCCAAGGCTGGCGTCGCCGCCGCTCCTCCCTCCGGGTCTAGACGTGCCCCCTCCCAAACAAATGCTACCGGGGTACGGTCGTCGTCGGAGGTCACCGCCATCCAGGCCTCTGGCGGGGGGGAGGAGGAGCGTCCGGTCGGAAAGAAGGCGCAGTGTAAGACTAAAAACCGTGGGGCAGGTCCCCCCGTGGAGGGCGTGCCCCATAATATGGAGCCCCTGACGCCCGAGAGCGTCGCCGCGTTAGTCGCGGAGTGCGGAGGGGGGGGGGGGCCCTCGTGCCCAAGCCTGTGGCCGTGACCGCCGAGGCGGTAGTGCCAGAACCTGCGGCCGGGCTCGGGCCCGGGGGACCCAAAGAACTCGCTCCACCGGAGGGAGCAGGGGCGGCCTCTGCAGAAATGGAGGTCTCCCTTTACCCCTCCGCACTCAAAAGAAGGCGCGACCCCCTGGATGAGGAGGAGGACCGGGAGGAGGAAGGTCCCTCCGGTCAGGAGGAGTCGTCGCCCGCCACGGGTACTGCGCCCCACCCCACCGCTGTTAACATCGTTAGCGATCGGCAGGGGTCGCCTGTCCCTGGGGAGGCTGAGGCAGAGGTGTCTGCCCAGCTCGTGCCTCCCGGGGATGGGGACACGACCCTGCCCGTGGGGGGGGTTGCGGAACAACCCGCGGCAGAAATTGACCCCCTATCAGTGGCTTTACCCCTCGACGAGTCGGGCGGCTTGTGGTCTGGGTCAGGCGAGCTCGTGGAAGATGAGCTCGCCCAGAGCGGCCCGGACTTTTCCCAGGAGCTGCTCGACTTCGTCGAGGTTTGTAAAAAATTTACCCCATCTGCTGGGTCGGAGGCCGGTGGCGTAGTAGAGGAGGGCCCTCTGTCTGTGTCTCCGGCGCCGGGCGACTTGGAGGAGATCGGGTCTACGTACTCTCCCGTCTCTCCGGTTTCTCTGGTCGTTCCGGCGCCTGGGGCGGAGGGGGTCTCCGAACCGCCGCCGTCTTCTGGCCCGGCCCCCCTAGAGGAGCCCAGGGAGGGATCCTCCGCTACCGATCCTGGGGGTGGGGTCCGGGCGGAGGCGGGGCCGGCCGTCGCGGCCGAGCCGCCCGATGCGCACTGCGTGGCGGACGGTTCGGCCGCCAGTGGCGACCCCCCGGAGGAGGACGGGAACTCGGTGGTGGGGGCGGAGGAGTATTGGGATTCCGTCGCCGATGAGGCGATGGATGACCTCGCGCCCCTCGCCGGGACCCCCCTCATTCTTATTCCCATTAGGGAACTCCGGGACTTTGTGGCCACGTGCCAGGGTCGCCACAGCACCCGGCGGGCCCTCGACAGATGGTCGGGGCTGGCGCTGCTCATCGGGTCGGCCCGCGTCGCCTTCAAGACCATGGGCGAGGACGCGGGCGTGAACCCGCTCGAGCTGCGTCAGTTCCGGTTATTTCTCACTGGGCTGCTAAGGGAGTGGCGGTCGACTAGCGGCCGCCCTCCCTTCCCCCGTTAGTCATAAGTAGGGGTTGGTTTGTGCTTCTAAAATGAAGATAACCATAGCCAGCCTCAACATCAACGGCAGCAGGGAAGCTAGCCGCAGGTTCAATAACTTTTCGGTCCTTCGGGACGGGAAGTATGCGGTGTGCTTCCTGCAAGAAACCCACACCGTTCCGGGAGATGAAACCACGTGGCTCCTGGAGTGGCAAGGAGGGGTCAGCATGAGTCACCTCTCCAGTGTTTCCAGTGGGGTGGCTATCTTGCTGGCCCCGCATTTTCAGCCGGAGATCTTGGGGGTCAAGGAGCTCGTGCCGGGCCGCTTGCTCCAGGTCACTGTTCGCCTGGGGGGCGTGCCGCTCCATCTAGTGAACGTGTACGCCCCTCAGACTGGTGCGCAGCAAGCGCGCTTCTTTGAAGAAGTGTCCACTCTTCTGAGCTCTGTCGACGCGGGCGAGTGCATCATCCTCGGGGGGGATTTTAATTGTACCCTCGAGGCGAGGGACCGCACGGGCACCCTGCCTTGCCCGGCGGCGACGGAGAAGTTGAGGGACCTGGTCGGGTCCCTCGACTTGGTGGACGTCTGGCGAAATCTCCATCCCGACTCCAGCGCCTTCACTTTTGTGAGGTCTGGGGGAGGAGCGTCCAGGATCGACTGCCTCTACATTTCCCGGGCATATGTCTCCTGCGTTCCGGCGGCTTCCATGCGGCCGGTGCCGTGCACGGACCACCACCTGGTGTGGGCGGAGCACGTTCTGCCGCGCGCACGGGGGGGGGGGTCCGCGTATTGGCACTTTAACAATCTGCTGCTGGAGGACGCACGGTTCCGGGATTCGTTTAGTCGGTTCTGGGCTGGCTGGAGAAGGAAGCAGGGGGGCTTCCCCTCCTTGAGGCTATGGTGGGATGTGGGCAAGGCTCACATCCGTCTCTTCTGTCAGGAGTACACGAAGGGGTCGACCAAGAGGCGGGAGGCCCGGGTCGGGCAGTTGGAGAAGGAGGTGCTCGACCTGGAGTTCCGTCTCGGTCAAGTCGTCGAGGATCCGGCCCTGCGGCTGGTGTACGAAGAGAAGAAGGGCGCGCTGAAGGACCTGCAGCTCGTCGGGTCCCGAGGCGCGTACGTGAGGTCGCGGATCCAGTTCCTGCGGGACCTGGACCGCGGCTCCCCCTTCTTCTACTCGCTGGAAAAAAGACGGGGGGTCCGTAAGCAGCTCTTGGAGCTGCTGGCCGACGACGGATCTCTGGTCTCGGATCCGGAGGGAATCCGCGCGGAAAGCCGCGCCTATTACGGGGCTCTGTTCTCTCTGGATCCGTCCAGCGAGGACGCGCGCAGAGTTTTGTGGGAGGACCTGCCGAAGGTCGGCCTGGAGGGCGCCGAAAAATTGGACGCTCCTCTGAGTTTGGAGGAGCTGTCCGGCGCCCTCCGCCAGCTCTCTAGGGGGAAGTCCCCGGGGCTGGACGGGCTGACCGTGGAGTTCCACAGGGCGTTCTGGGGCGTCCTGGGGGGCGACTACGCGCGGGTCCTGGGGGAATGTTTGGCGACCGGGGAGATGCCCCTCTCTTGGCGCAGGGCGGTGATTGTCCTGCTGCCTAAGAGGGGTGATCTCCGCCTCCTTAAGAACTGGCGCCCGGTCTCCCTCCTCAGCACGGATTACAAAATCTTTGCCAGGGCCATGTCTGCTCGCCTTGGCGCCGTGCTGGCCCACATGATCCACCCCGACCAGTCCTACACGGTCCCGGGCCGGTCTATCCATGATAACATCCATCTGGTCCGGGACCTGGTCCACCACTCCCAGAGGGCTGGTCTGTCGGTCGCCTTCCTTTCCCTGGATCAGGAGAAGGCGTTTGACAGGGTGGATCACGAGTATCTTTTCGGGACTCTGCGCGCATTCAGGTTCGGGACGCATTTTGTCGCCCGGATCCGACTTCTGTACGCTGCCGCGGAGTGTCTGATTAAAGTTAACGGGTCCTTGACGGCGCCCCTTCGCTTCAGGAGGGGGGTGCGTCAGGGATGCCCCATGTCCGGCCAGTTATATGCCATTTGCGTAGAGCCTTTCCTGCGCCTCTTGCGGAAGAGGTTGGTGGGACTGGCTCTGCAAGGGCCGGGCGTGGAGGTGGTCCTCTCGGCTTACGCCGATGACGTGCTCCTCATGGTCACGGATCCCGTTGACTTGCGGAGGATGCGGGAATGCCAGCAGATTTACTCGGACGCATCCTCTGCCAGGATCAACTGGGAGAAATGTTCCGGACTCCTGGTGGGTCAGTGGCGGGTGGACTCCCTGCCGGAGGAGTTCAGGCCCTTTGCCTGGAGAACTACACACCTCCTCTACTTGGGAGTCTACCTCAGCCCTGCCGAGGACGCCTGGCCGGCGAACTGGCAAGAGTTGGAGGCCAAAGTCACCGCTCGCTTAGGACGCTGGACAGGATTGCTCCGAGTGTTGTCCTACAGGGGTCAAGCGATGGTCATAAACCAACTGGTGGCCGCCATGTTGTGGTACCGGTTCGTCACTTTGATCCCTCCCCCTGCGTTTGTCGCCAAGATACAGAAGAAGCTCGTCGACTTCTTCTGGGACAAAAGGAAGCACTGGGTCTCTGCCGCGGTTCTGAGTCTCCCGCTTAGGGAGGGCGGTCAGGCGTTGGTGTGCCTCCGCACCCAGGCTGCGACTTTCCGTCTTCAGACGCTGCAGAGATACCTGTATGTCGAGAATCCTCCGAGATGGTGTGCGCTGGCGACGTATTTTTTCCGCCAGCTGCACGGCCTCAATTACGACATGCAGCTCCTGTTTTTGGAACTGAGCGGCAGGCATGCCAGCCTGCGGGAGCTGCCTGTCTTCTACCAGGAACTACTATGGGTTTGGAGCTGCGTCGCCTCCAGGCGGAGCTCTCCCCCGTCAGGAATGGCGGCTGTCCTCCGGGAGCCGCTGTTCAGGAGTCCGCACCTCCACGTCCGCGGGTTCGGGTGGCTGGCGGAGCGCAGGGCTGTGCCTGCCAGGTTGACTAGAGTCGGGGACCTACTCGATGGCGGAGGAGCGGGCTGGATGGCGCCAGAGGAGTTGGCGCGGCGCATGTCCTGGAACAGCGTCCGGCTCGCGGCCAATGCCATCGGGGCGGTGAAAGCGATGCTGCCCCCCGGCGCCATGAGGTGTATCGAGGCGGCTCAGGCGCGTGGGGCGATTCCGTCCGAGCTTACCCCCGTTCGGACGGAGTTCCTTATCGGCGCCCTGCCCCGAAACTCCCCTCGGGGATCGGCACCTCACAACCTGAGCCGTCTCGAGGAAATGCCCTCCGTGCCTTTTCATTCCGCACGGAGGGGTTTCCTGTACGGGCTGCTCCTGCACACCTTCCACTTTGCCATCTTCGCCTGCCGTCCGGACACGCCGTGGCGTGCCGTTTTACCTTCCGACGGAGGCGGAGGTCCCCAATGGGGGGCTCTCTATGCGGGAGTCCTCCCTTGTTCTATTGGGGACTTGGCCTGGAGGGTGTTGCACAGAGCAGTCCTGTGCAATAGACTCTTAAGTACGTTTACGGACTCCCAGGCCGCCTGTTTGTTTTGCGGTCTGGAGGAGTCCATGTTTCACGCATATAGTGAGTGTGAGAGGTTGCAGCCCCTCTTTCATTATTTGAAGGGGCTGCTCCTCAAGTTTTGGTTGCACTTCAGTCCCACGCTCTTGATCTACGGTCACCCAGTGCGGAGGGGAGCGGACAGGTTGGAGGACCTCCTCGTGGGTCTGCTCCTGGGCCTGGCCAAGAAGGCCATTAATTGGTCCAGGCAGTGGGCGGTCGAGGGGGTCGTCCGACCGGATTGCCTCCCTCTCTTCCGTGGCCATGTTCGCGCCCGGGTGGCCCTAGAGATGGAGCACGCGGTGTCCACCGGCGCGCTCGAGCAATTTCGTGACCGGTGGGCGCCGCGGGGACTGGAGTGCATAATTAGTTCAAACAACCAAATTTTAATTTGATTTGTTAAGGTTTATTAAAAGGGTTATTAGAGTTTTGTTTACAGTTTATTTGTTTAACTTATTTGTTTCGCAAAAAGAGGACAAACAAGGTGAAGGTGCCATCTAGAGGTTACCAACAGAACTGACTGGCACCCTCACAGGTTTGTGCTTGAATATCAAAAGCGGAGACTGTTCCTACCGTGGCAGCCATGCTCTCTTCCAACTGGTAGCTAACTTTAGCTTGTGATTTTGTTGTTTAAAACGTCCTGGCAGACTTCTCTTCTTAATCCAAGGTCCTTTTTACCTCGTCGCCAAATGTGATAAATCCACGTAGTGAGACAAGGACTCGAAGAGGCGATATCGTAGAATTAGCACGAGTAATTTATTAACAGAGTAACAAATATCATGCCTGCATCCTGGCATTTCACCTTTGCTGACCTTCACAGGAAGCAAATCTCTGACCTTAACAGGAAGCAAACCTCTGACCTTAGCAGCAGCATTGGCTACAGCACCACCTGGTGGATAACCTTAATCATAACATCCCAGATTACTATACCTTACCTTCACATGGTCCATCTCCGACTCTTCTCTTCCCTTCCTTGACTTCTCCGTCTCCATCTCTGGGGATAGGTTATTGACCAACATTCACTACAAGCCCACTGACTCCCACAGCTACCTGGACTACACTTCTTCCCACCCTGCCTCCTGTAAGGACTCTATTCCTTTCTCCCAGTTTCTCCGCCTCCACCGCATCTGCTCCGATGATGCCACCTTCCACACCAGTGCTTCCGACATGTCTTCCTTTTTCCTCAACTGAGGATTCCCCTCTACCGTGGTTGACACGGCCCTCGACCGTGTCCGTTCTATCTCCCGCACTTCTGCCCTCACCCCTGCCCCTCCCTCCCGGAACCACGATAGGGTTCCCCTTGTCCTCACCTTTCACCCCACCAGCCTCCACATTCAACGGATCATCCTCCGCCATTTCCGCCACCTCCAGTGTGATCCCACCACCAAACGCATCTTCCCCTCCCCTTTCAGCATTCCGTAGGGACTGCTCCCTCCGAGACACCCTAGTCAACTCCTCTATCACCCCCAGCACCCCTTCCCCTTTGCCCGGCACCTTCCCATGCAAGCGCAGGAGATGCAACAACTGCCCTTATACCTCCCCCCCTTCCCACTGTCCAGGGCCCCAAACACCCCTTCCAGGTGAAACAGTGATTTACGTGTACTTCTTGCAATCTACTATACTGTATTCGCTGCTCACGATGTGGTCTCCTCTACATTGGGGAGACCAAACGCAGATTGGGTGACCGCTTTGCGGAACACCTCCATTCAATGACCCCGAGCTTCCGGTCGCCTGTCATTTCAATTCACTGCTCCATTCCCACTCAGACCTCACTGTCCTCGGCCTCTTGCATTGTTCCACGGAATCTCAGCGTAAGCTCGAGGAACAGCACCTCATCTTCCGATTAGGCACTTTACAGCCTTCCGGACTCAATATCGAGTTCAACAATTTCAGATCATAACCTCGGCCCCTATTATATTTTTATATATTTTTTATCCACACTTTGGGTTTGTGCGTTTTCCTTTTTTTCTCTCTCCCACATGGCAGCTGTCTCTCACTCTGCCAGCGCATTTCACACTTCATCTAGAGCCATCCTTTGTTTCTGAACCTGTCCTATTACCATCTCGTCTCGCCTTGAATATCTCTTAATGTCTCTTCACCTCTCACAAACCTTCCCTTTTGTTCTTTCATCCCCTCCCCCATTTCCCAGCCCCCAAACTTGCTTTTTCATCCGTTTCATTTCCTGCTTTTTTCTCAGTTCTGACGAAGGGTCTTTGACCTGAAATGTTGACTCTGTTTCTCTTTCCACGGATGTTGCCTGGCCCGCTGAGTTTTTCCAGCATTTTCTGTTGTTATTTAGGCTTTCAATCTATCCCCCCTGCACAGTTCCAGTTTCTGTATCTCACAGTTGTGACATTTATGCCTGGCAGGAACCTAAATCCTGTAACTACAGCTCCAGTCCCAGAGCCATTCGAGGTGTGGATCCAGCCCATACATAAGTCCTGGTAAGGGGGAGGTGGAGGGGTGAACGGAGGTTTTTTTTTGAGTCAAACATATTTATTTAAATATGATAGTACTTGTTGCAACTCATCAATTACATAATAAATCCATTACATTCATTAGCCGCAATAAAACACAGCCTTAAAACCAGCTTTAGGGTTAACGGTATAAATGCAGTGGTAAATTTTACAGAAAAACCAATAATATTAACAGTACAGGTACCCATAGTAAAAAACAATTTTACGCCAGTCCTATTGGCAATCTAGTGACTCCTCATTTTTATTTGGTATTATCTAACCATGTAATATCATAGTCCTTATACACGGTCTTCAGCTTTTCCATGGATAAAGGAGCCATCCACTTTCTCAAAACCCGTGGAAACACCGAATACTTGAATTTTCTTCTACTTACTGTTGTGATCAATGTTTGTTCGTTCGATGAACAGAGGGGTGGGTGGGGGGTAAAATTTACTTACGTTTTCGTCATTGGCCTCTAGCGGTCCCTTTATAAAGACCACTGGTTAGGCCGATGTAAGGCCAGAAAAACTGAGCAGAGGATGCACGGCCCAGCTGATGTGAGGCCCCTAAAACAGGCACTTGGCCTGGATCAGCATTTGCAAAGGGGCCTAACGTTTGTTTTAGGCGGGCGACCTGGACACTTGAATGTCACCGGCTGCCAGCTGGAGCACTTTGTGGGGGAGATCAGCCGTAAGCGAACACGCCCGGATATTGGCCCTCCCCCGCCCCCAACCCTAATAGTTCATCCAAAAAATGGGCGTGACGGGAACCAATTTCTTCCCCTTTGAAGGACTTTTTAACCTCTGGTAGCAGTGTAGGGGTTTTGCAAAATTCCCCTATTTTTCCCTGAAGATTGAAAATACTGTTCCACATCGTGGACGAAGAATTGGGTGATGTGACTTGTCTACAATGTTTTAAAATGTGCCTAGAACTGCAAAAGACTGCTCTGAGATGGAAAGAATGTGGACAACATGGGAGTCATGGAGCTCTGTGGAAAATATTCACACACCTTAAGGCAGTGCTTTTATTAATAAAATCGTTCCCTGGAGTTTGGGCAATCACAAAAGGTTTTAAAATGGCCACAGAAAGCATGGCAAAAAGAGCAGCAAGCAGCTCGAGTTGCCTGTGTGAAAAAGTGGGAGGATACAGTGGCAGTCAGACCTGTCAATCAAACCAGGGAGTTTCCTTCTCAGCACTTGAAGTTGCTTATTTACTTAAGAGATGAGCCCACTTGAGAATAAGCAGGACAATCCAGTGAAACTTCTTCTGTTTACACAGCCATTTAAAGCACTCACAGACAATGATAGACTGAAACCATGGAACGGATTTTGATATGTAACAGTTTAAGCAATGAATAGGTTTTTGAATCACCCATTATTGGACAATACGGCAGTTGGATTCCCTTTTGTTTTAGCCCAGGTGAGCTCCGGATGTGGGTGGGAACATTTTGGCCCCACAGTGTAGACACATTAACCCATTCCAACCACTTTGAATTAGCCAATCACAGCGTTTCTTTTGTTTATTGGAACTTTTTGGGCACGAATTTTCCAGACAGGCAAACAGCAGGGGGCTCATCAGATATATAAGATAGCTCCTGAGAAGCTATCATTCTGTTTTACTTCCTGGGACCACAGGTGAGCTTCTCTCTCTCTCTCTCTCTCTCTCTCACACACTTCGCTGGACCACATGTGAGCAGAGTTTCTGACTCCTCAGCAAGCAACCTAGTAAGGAGTTAGGGGATGGTGAATTAAGGGGATATTGCTAAGATTGTTTAAGTAACATTGTAGCCATTTAATCCCTCGTTTTTACCATCTGCATTCCCCCATTTAAGCAATTTTACTGTAATTTACTGTGTTCGTGTGGTATAGTTTTATATTTGATTATAGTTTCTTTTAGTTAATAAAACTTGATTTTTTTCTCTCATCCAAACCACGTGTCCATTTTAATATCATTAATTATAAGTCCTTCAGTCAGAACTGGAAGGTGGGGTAGCGATTCAAAACCGCTGTTTGAAAATTGGTTTATTGGAAATTGGTTTACATTGTAGCAGCAGGCTGTCTGACCAGGTGAATTACCGTAAACCAGGTAAAAGATTGGAATTGGTCAGAGTGCAGGCAAAGGCTGCAAGACCAGGTAAATTACCTTAAACCAGTTAAAAGATGCCCCCCTACAGCAGGGTTCGAAGGCAGCCCAGACCCAATAGGATGAAAATCTCCACTGGCTATAAGGATCCGACGTGAAATGGATTTGGACGGTCTGAATCCAGTTCCTAGTGGCCGTGGGTCTGCAGCATAAAATTGTCCCTAAGTTGGCATCAATCTCACTCAGAAAGACAAGAGGATAGCTCATGTTTTGGGCCATGGAGAAAATGCTGGCACGGAGGCTCATTGTTTGGAGAGAGTAGAGGAGCGGGCGTTAGGCTGTGCTGATACCTACCCTGGAGTGCTTCTGGCTGAACAGGACGCCTGAAGTGGGAAGAATTCTGTTCGCGAGCACTAGCATCTCTCGCCTGCATGCATACAAAAGAAGAAAATAAAGAGGGGCCATGAGAGATGCAGGTGCTGTTCTAATGTTGCAGTTAAGGCTCATTACTGAGGCAGAGCAAAAACTTTGTATCTTCCCATGTTGTAGATGATCTGGGAGTGAAAAGTGCTGATGCCAGCTGCCCACATAGTGGCTCGTTTCCCAGGACTGACACCCCTGACCTTGTGCTCAAGCAATGGGTATGATAATGGCTATCTGTGAGTCAATTAAAAGGCGATTTAAAATCTCTACACCCAGAGGTCATTCCTTGCCAATTAGGCTGACTAAGCAGCTGACTGTCAGTCTCCTAAGCCCAAGTGCTTTTTCCCCAATCCTGTGCAGCTTTAATAAAGCTTCCAGCTCGCTGTTTGTCCGTCAGTAGCAGAAAGCAAATAGGAGTTCCGTGGCTTCACAGGATTAGCACTGATCACCCATTAGTGCCCATACTGTGCGCTCCCGCTGTAAGTAGTCTTCAGAAATTGCAAAGAATTACATTCAATTAATGACTAGGCACTGAGTGATGCCAACTATTCAGTATAGTAGGTTTGATGCTGTGGGCCCTGGTAACCCGAATGTCTTTTTATATTTTGAAAAATTCAGAGCTGGAATTTGTGTTTATAAGGACGGAGAAATGCTTCGTGATGTTAGTTAAGTACAGAAGGTAAGACTTGCAGTTATATTGCACCGTACACAACCTCAGGACATCCCAAAGCGCTTCACGGCCAATGAAGTACTTTTGAAGTGTAGGCACAGCAAGCTCCCACAATCAGCAACGTGATAATGACCAGATAATCTGTTTTCGTGATGTTGGTTGAAGGATAAATATTGGCCCCAGGACACCGGGGAGAACGCCCCTGCTCTTCTTCAAATAGCACCGTGGGATCATTTACAACCACCCAAGAGGGCAGACGGGGGTCTTGGTTCAACGTCTCAGCCGAAAGACGGCACCTCCGACAGTGCAGCACTCCCTCAGCACTGCACTGGAGTGTCAGCCTAGATTTTTGTGCTGAAGTCTCTGGAGTGGGACTTGAACCCACAACCTTCTGACTCAGGATGATCACTTTAAAGTGGATAACATTTGTTGCTGATCAAAGTTCAGGATGGTCACCCTCAGGCCCGCCAGGCAGGTGACTGAAGACTGGGAAGTGAGAATCATAAACTTTGTGCATAAGGGGCTCGATTTTCATTGAGCCGTGAAGTCGGGCTTGGAGGTGTGCGGGGGGTTAAAATCGCAAAAACTGGCGGGCGGGACCCCCCCGACCCCCCCCCCACCCCTCCGGCCTGGTTCCCGACTCCGAGCAATTTTAACTCAGGCGTGTCTGATGGTCCCGACTCCGTCCCACATCCAACAGGCGGGACTGGTCTTTAAGGCCCTTGATTACCACTAAATGGCCTCCATAATCCTATTTTAACAGGCCCTTGTAAATTTAACCCTTTTCTCACGTAAAACACGCCTGGTGGGAATCAGGAATGTGAAACCTGGCAGGAGCACTGTTGGATTGCTGACTATCAACTGCAGGTCAACCATTAAAGAGGAGATTTGATCAGCCATCATTTGCAGGTGGCAGGACTTAGTAGTCTCAGGTCTGGGACAACTTTTACAAGGCTTAACCACACCTGTGGAAGGATGGAGCCTCACACCCATCTCCAGTGTGACCTCCTGGGAAACCCCTCTCACCACCTTCACTCAGCGCGTCCTCAACGGAAGCATATACCAGAAGCATGGGAGCCATTTATTTCCTTCCCATCTGGGCATTAGAGGAGCTCGAGCACCAGCCGCGGCAGCAGCAGAACCAGGAACAACAGCAGCACCAGCAACAGCAGCAGCAGCAGCAGCAGGAGCGCCAGGCTGCTGCTCACCCACCTGAGGCTGCACAGGCCAGAAGGGACCAGCGCCTGGAAGCCCGTCGGCACAGGAGATACCCCCCAAACAGGGTCTACAGACACAGGGTCACCTATCTCAACATGTCTGAGCAGCAGTGCCAAAGGCGGCTCCGACTTTTGTGAGAGGTAGTGACTGACATCTGCGCAATGCTACAGCAAGACCTGCTGCCCAGAGGACCAGGTGGACAAGCATTACCAGTGGCCATCAAAGTCACCACCACACTCAACTTTTTTGCCTCAGGCTCATTCCAGGGATCAGCAGCAGACATCAGCGGCATCTCCCAGGCGGCCGTACACACTTGCATCACACAGGTAACCGATGCCCTCTTTGCCCTCGCGCACAATCACATCCATTTCACCAAGGATCGAGCAAGTGTCACGGCGTGAGCGGTTGGATTAGCTCATCTGGCAGGCTTTCCAAGGGTGCAGGGCGTCGTTGACTGCACACATGTGGCCCTTAGGGCACCCCATCGCAATCCATTTTTAGTATTTTTGTCAACCGCAAGAGCTTCCACTCCCTCAATGTTCAGCTGGTGAGTGACCACAAGAAGGACATTTTGCATGTTTGTGCCATGACTCCTTCATGCTGCGCCAGTCTAGTGTGTCTCCGCTATTCAGTCTGCCAAACCAACTTAATGGATGGCTACTTGGAGACAAGGGCTATCCCCTGAGGATGTGGCTAATGATGCCATTGAGGAGGCCAGCCAACGAAGCTGAGGAGCGCTACAAATCCAGCCACATTTCCAACAGATCCATTATCGAGCAAACCATCGGTTTGCTGAAGATGCGCTTCAGATGCCTGGATAGATCAGGTGGAGTCCTGCAGTACTCAGCAGCCAGGGTCTCCAGAATCGTCGTGGTTTGCTGTGCACTTCACAACATGGCACAGAGTCGTGGCTTGCAGATTCCTGAGGACCAAGTGGCTCCTCACATATCCTCCTCAGATGAGGAGGAGGAGGAGGAGGAGGAGGGTGAAAACGAACATCCTGCAGAGGCCCATCAACCAGCGACAGCATTACGCGAGAACATTGCTGCCCGGGATGCAAGGAACGCACTCATCCTGGCCAGATTTGCTTAGCCTAGTCAATCAAACACTTTTGCCTCGCAGCTTCTTACCAGAGCATTGACAATGTCCAAGACCAGAGGATTCCTAGCACTCTGACCACCATACTGACAGTTGCAAGTATACGTAAAGCCTCAATGCGGAAGTCCCAATAACGAAATGACAGACGCCACAACTGCAACATTTGCCATCAGAATTTTTATGCACAATTACGACATGATGGCATTTTTACACTAAACACAAAATTCCACTCAAGTGACTACCCTTGTGACTACTTGTGCTTTATCTTCCTCTTAAGCATGCTCCTACGTAGTGCTTCCCCTGTGGCTTCAGCAGATGTGGAGGCCCCTTGCTCACTTTCCTGCTGCTCCTGTCTCGACACCTTTGGCATGCGTCCTCTGGGGTTACGAGCCTGTGAGGGCTTGTCAACAGTCTGCTGCTCCTGCGGCTGTGCAGGGGTTGAGACGTCTATCTCACTTGGGTGTGGACTCCGGTGGGGCTCTGACGGAGGGCTCTGCAGTGGCATGGAAGTATGAGCGCTTGGAGAGGAACCCCCACTTCCTTGAGGTCTGCCACCAACCTCCCTCTCATGGGTTAGGTCCCCCTCAGGGCCTGCAAGTGGCTGCAGAGCACCTTGCCGCACATCAGGGGGGCCATGGGGACCCATATCTGCAATGGCAGTCCTACTCAGAAGGACTTCCATGAAGGTCTGGTTTCTCTGTTCAATAGATGCCCATCGCTCCTCAAGAGATGTCATTCTATTCTGAACAATCACCATGTTTTCCATACCCTGGCGACTAAGCTCCTCCATGGCCGTAGCCCTCCTCTCCTCTACCATAGCCATCCTCTCCTCTACGGTAGCCAGCCTTACCATGGAGGTAGCAAGCATTTCCACGGAGGTAGCCATCCTTTCCATGGTGATGCGTTCATGCGCCAATGACTCCACAAAGGCTCTGCTCATGTTCGCTATGGACTCCTCCATTCGCTCCACAATCGCAGCGACCCTAGAGACAAAACCTGCTAGAAACTCCTGCATCTGTGCCTGGAGTTCCATCACCTCTGATCTTATGGATGGACCCAGAGGCAGAGGGTCGACATGCTGCTGAGCCGAGCTGGCAGAATCCTGCCCCCTCCGACTAGGACTCTCCACTGCTGTCCCTGTCTCCACAATTTGCTGATGCTCACTTGTGAGCTGTGATACACCAGGTGACAACACTACTCTATGTCCCGAAGGTCCCACCGAGGTGTGAGTGTCTGCGCTGGTGCTGGGTGCGCTGAATTCTGCTGACGCTGCGCCCTCAGAGGTTGCAGCTTCCTCTGAGGAGTCTGGCTGCTCAGCCTCGTCTTCCTGGCTAGGGGGGACGGGGGCTTGTGATGGTCCTGTGGGGGAGTAAAGGAAAGAGTCAGAGATGTGATGCAAAGGCTACCTGCACATAGCTTTTTGCAGATGCTCATAAGTGCATCTGTTACAGCTTCACAATCATTATCAGCGACTCATGCAATGTCAAAGAGAGAGATGGGAAACTTTTCTGTCACCAGCTTGCTGTGTTGCACCCATCTGTCCATCCCCCACGCGCGAATCATCCTCAATGCCCATAATTTCCAGGACGGCCTCCTCCCAGGGGGTCAGGTGGGCTATTGAGGGTGGCCCTCCTCCTGTCCTGGCTGTAGGAAAACATCCCAAGACTCACCACAGGAGCAAAACAGATGAAAACCAGGCCAGAATGAGAGGAGTGCAGATATCTTGGGGAGGGGTTGTGGGGTTGAAGGAGATTACAGAGATAGGGAGGGTCAAGGCCATGGAGGGATTTGAAAACAAGGATGAAAATTTTAAAATCCAGGCATTGCTTAACCGGGAGCCAATGTAGGTCAGTGAGCCCAGGGGTGATGGGCGAACGGGACGTGGTGCGAGTTAGGACAGGGGCAGCTGAGTTTTGGGTGGCCTCAGGTTTACATAGGGTAGAACGTGGGAGGCCAGCCTGGAGAGGGTTGGAATAGTCAAGTCTAGAGGTAACAAAAGATTGGATGAGGGTTTCAGCAGCAGTTAGACTGCAGGCAGCACCACAGTCAATCGCGATCCTGTCATTCAACATGGATCACTAGATAGTGGGACCCGAGCTAAAATTCACCTCCATAATCCAAGGGTCAGTGAGACCAATTGCAGTCACCTGGTTAGGTCAGCACAGATCAGCAAACCTTCCTGGTTTGTAGCTCTCACCTATTCACTACCTCAATCAGCAAAGGCCTTCCATTTGCTCGAACGTAGCTACGTTTAAGTAAAATATATACTGGTGGGGGTGGCATTAAATTAAATTTCCATTTTAATTTTTCTTTAAGTAAATGTAATTCTGTGAGTGAAATGCAGGTAAGCCACATGCAAGTTGACAGGAATATTGATTTAATCCTGAAATAATTAATGGACAGTTAACAGAACAAAAATATTCCCGAAGGATTTAGCTCAACTAAATTCTCGGCTCAGGTTGAGACCTTCTGTATCGCTACAATTGGGGTGATGAAGAGGTTAAGCCACCACGGCAAGTTATCAGCCTAAGTAAATGGAATGTGGCCTTCTTTAATGTCATTTCCTACATTGTAGCCGTGAGTACACTTCAAAAGTACCTCATTGGTTGCAAAGCACTTTGGAACTCCCTGAGGTCACGGAGGCGCAGCGACGCGGGGGCGCTACCAGCTACCACCGCCGCCGCTAACCTCCCGCTGAATTCCGCGGGAGGCGTTAGCAGCACTGCGCCTGGGCCCTAGTGCTTTGCGCCCTCGGGGCGCTAACAGGAGACACAAAGCAACCGAATTCTTCCGCCTGTGTCAGCTGTGGCTCAGTGGGTAGCACACTCGCCTCGGAGTCAGAAGGTTGTGGGTTCAAGTCCCACTCCAGAGACTTGAGCACATGAAGCTAAGCTGACACTCTCAGTGCAGTGCTGAGGGAGTGCTGCACCGTTGGAGGTGCCGTCTTTCGGATGAGACGTTAAACCAAGGCCCCGTCTGCTCTCTCAGGTGGACGTATAAGATCCCATTGCGCTAATTCGAAGAAGAGCAGGGGAGTTATCCCCGGTGTCCTGGCCAATATTTCTCCCTCAACCAACATAACAAAAAACTGATTATTTGGCCATTATCACATTGCTGTTTGTGAGAGTTTGCTGTGCGCAAATTGGCTGCCGCGTTTCCCACATTACAACAGTGACTCCACTTTAAACGTACTTCATTGGCTGTAAAGCGCTTTGAGACATCCAGTGGTCATGAAAGGTGCGATATAAATGCAAGTCTTTCTTTTTTTTTGTCTTTTAATATTCCTGTGAAGCGCTTTGGGACGTTTTACTACATTAAAGGCGCTATATAAATACAAGTTGTTGTTGTTGTTGGGGACTGCTGAAATATTCAAGGAGGTATGTGTGTCCCAGGCAGGAATGCAGCTTATACCATTTGTTCTGGGAATCGCTGAGCACTGGTTTATATCTTTAATTAGAGATGCTGCATTTTAAACATGCAATCAATTACCGTGAGCACTGAATCAGCTCGAAACCTTTGCTCCAAAATAGCCCTCCTGACACACCACTATTACACCAATTATCTTCCCAACGAGTCCCTTCCACCGGACGTGACTACCATTTTAAACAAACAAGGTCCCACCAGCAATGCAAATGGCTGCAATCACAATACCAATTCTCCTCCCTCGCAAGCTGGAGAAAGCAGTTTGAACAGATGAGCACTTCTTTCCAGCTAAGCAACAGAAGGTGTTTGAAATGCTAGAATGGGCTGGGAAGAGGCACTTTATACTGAATTTATCGCCACGCTCAGAATGCAGCTTGATCCTTTTTTCAGCTTCTTTCGCTAATGGGCAAAGCAATTGAGATGAATGCAAATGTTTTTATATTAAACGAGTTCAGGGTAAACAAGACAACAAACAAACAAAAAAATCCCATTAACCACTTTCAATGTACTCGGCATGCTGACCGACTGCAGCTCTACAGTACAGAGCAGTGTCGGTGTTAACTCTAAGATCAGTGCTTAAACAGCATTAGTGCACATAAAATAGAACCAGAATTTCCATCGGTGCACTTTGACCTTTTGATGGGTGAATTACATGGTTGCATTTCGTAATACAACAAACCTTTTCAAATCTTGCACTTTATTGCAATTATAATCATAATCCATGTGTTCAATTTCTTTGGCTCTTATCACTGGTGCTTTCAACATGAAATTGTAAAAACTAATTGTGTTAAGCTGACAACCTCTCCATGTTAATAATATTTATGTCTTTGAAACAGACGAGAAACTGGTTTATTATACACCGGCGTTAGACGCATTGAGGCTGGCTCATTTCAGTGGGTGGGAGTGGAATATCATAGAATCATAAAAACGTACAGCTCTGAAGGAGGCCATTCGGCCCGTTCTGCCTCTGCTGGCTCTTTGAAAGAGCAGCTGTGCTCAGCCCCACCCCCCCGCTTTTAGTTCGAAACCCTGTACGTTCCTCATCCTCCAGAACCCGCCCAACTCCCTTTTAAAATTATTTATGGAATCAGCTTCCACCACCTTTTCAGGTCGAGTGTTCCAGATCCCAACAGCTCTCTGGGTGAAAACAATTCTCCTCATCTCCCCTCTAGATCTTTTTCCAATGATTTGGATCTATGACCTCTAGTTATTGACCCACTCGACAGAGGGAATATTTTTTTCTCTATCAAAGCCTCTCATCATCTTGAAAACCTCTATTAGGTCGCCTCTTAACCCTCTCTGTTCCAAGGAGAACGGTCCTAACTTTTCCAACCTCTCCTCATAACTGAAGTCCCTCATCCCTGGTAACATCCTGGTAAACCTCCTCCGCACCCTTTCTAAGGCCTTTACATCTTTCCTGAAGTGTGGTTCCCAGAATTGTCCACAATCCTCCAGCTGAGGCCTAACCAGTGATTTATAAAGCTTTAGCACAATATGTTTGCTTTTATATTCTATTCATCTACTTATAAACCCAAGTAACCCATATGCTTTTTTAACCACCTTATCAACTTACCCTGCCACCTTTAAGGATTTGTGTATATGGACACCAAGGTCTCTCTGCTCATCTACACTTTTCAAAATTGTGCCATTTATAGTATAGTGTCTTTCCATATTAGTCCTCCCAAAGGGCATCACTTGAAACTTCTCCATTTGCCATACCTCTGCCCATTTAACCATCCTGGCTATGTCATCCTGAAGTCTACAACTATCCTCATCACTATCTACTCCATTACCAAGTTTCATATCATCTGCAAGCTTTATAATATATGGGGTTTTGGTTTTGGCCCAGAAACAATTTCATCGCTTTAACGATGTGGACAAATGATAATACATTCTGGGTAATTATTGGTCCTTTTCATAACTGCTGTGAATTAATCCTTTCAATGATGTGGTAACATCATGGAAAAGGAACAAACTGTCTCAGTTTGTTCAACTCACACTATTAGTTGAGCTCAAGTACTTGAAGCACACAGATCTGCTTCCCAGAACTGTGCCCATCCCAGAAGACAGCTGAGTGAAGTTAGCTGATGAATAAAAGATTTTGGTTGCTGATCTAGCAAATGAAACTTGTTGCTTCAAGAGCCAATTTACTTCCATCTGTTCTCAGCGAAACGTGTCCACATTAAGGGGGATGCAAAACAGAAACAATGGAGGAGCCATGACGTGTGTGCTGGCCATGATTCAAGATAGTATCTCTTTCATGGTCAGTTGAATCTCCAAACAAAATAGGATTTTTTATGCTCACTATATAAATTGGTTCTGCTCAAATTTTCACAGTAGTGGGTGGCAGGGTTATTTAACCCCTGCTGTAATCTTGACAAATATGAGCCCAATAAAGCTGGCTCCTAGTAGCTGCTTGTCTGATATCCGTCCATCAGGTGAAGATCAATTTTACAACTATTTGCTGTAGATAGGGCACAAGTTTAAGGGATGAGAATGATGAGTCAGACTCTGGATCTGAGGTAGTTTCAAATGCAAACCTCACAATTCAAAATCTAAAACTGAAGTTTAAATATGAATGTAAGTACACAAGCATCAAAACAGTACATCTCCAGAGGCTCTGGTGTATCCCGTCACTGTACTAAAGTAGATGGGCCATATACAACAACAACAACTTGCATTTATATAGCACCTTTAACGTAGTAAAACATCCAAAGGCACTTCAAAGGAGCATAATCAGACAAAATTTGACACCGAGCCAAAGAATGAGACATTAGGACAGGTGACCAAAGGCCCGGTCAAAGAGGAAGGTTTTAAGGAAGGTCTTAAAGGAGGAGGGAGAGGCAGAGAGGTTTAAGGAGGGAATTCCAGAGCTTGGGGCCTAGACAGCTGAAGGCACGGCCACCAATGCTGGGGCAAAGGAATTCGAGGTTGCCCAAGAGACCAGAATTGGAGGAACGCAGAGTTTTCGGAGGATTGTAGGGCTGGACATAGACACCAGTAGATCAATAAGAATTAGACATATTTCCTACACATGCTGATTGGACTAGTTTGCCTCCTCTTCCCATCACCGTCTCACTATCAGCCCAATATGGAAAATAGAGACAGAAATGATCCCAGTGCAATATACAGCCATAACGTGAAACCAAAACAGAACAGCAGTTGGCAATAGCTTCTTGATACGTCCAGCAATTTTTCAAGCAACTATTTTGCTACCTTAGGCTCAAAGCGTCAATAAAATATACTACAGTCATTTTACATAAAACGTGTAACCTGCTAACAGTTTGGGTCAGATCAGAACGGAGCTGCCAAGAAAAGTTAAGTCATGGCCAAGCTACCAAAAGAAATCAGGGTTGATGAGAAGTCAGATCAGGGCAGGGTTGCCAAGAGGAGCTGGGTTATTAAAGGGATATGTTTTTTTTAAATTTGTTCATGGGATGCGGGTGTCGCTGGCAAGGCCAGCATTTATTGCCCATCCCTAATTGCCCTTGAGAAGGTGGTGGTGAGCTGCCTTCTTGAACTGCTGCAGTCCATGTGGTGTAGTGGTTTGGTACAACTAAGTGGCTTGCTTGGCCATTTCAGAGGGCAGTTAATAGTGCTGTGGGTCTGGAGTCACATATAGGCTAGACCCGGTAAGGACAGCAGATTTCCTTCCCTAAAGGACATTAGTGAACCAGATGGATTTTTACAGTAGTTTCATGGTCACCATTACAGGTGCTAGCTTTTTATTCCAGATTTATTCATTGAATTTAAATTCCCCAGCTGCCGTGGTGAGATTTGAACTACATGGCCCCGATTTTCTGCCAGCCGTCGGGCGGCTTTCCAGGCGGCTGGGGGCCAAAATACACCGAAAAAGCAGGTCGCGACTGTTGATCCGTGGTTCAGTGGATAAATAACTACACGGATGCGGTACATAAACAAATAACAGGTCTTTACTGGGGGAGGGCAATCTCTAGACTGGAGTACAGAGGCATGCACACAGCTTATATACCGGTGTGGTTACTGCCGGTAATACAGTATACAGGAGCTGTAAAAAAATAGTTCTGACTTAAAGCACATACACTACAATTCCTCCCTTTTTAGATTAATAATACCCCCTTAATATTCAAATAACAATTACATTTTTACATGTACATTCAATAACAAAAGTCCATTTATAGATTCAGTCTTTGGGGCGGCTTCCTGACCCTTTCGGGATAGCGCCTTTCCGGAGGTTCTTATTCTTGGTGCAGAGGCGATTCTGACCCCCTTTCATCAGGTAGTTCATCGGGTTCCACTGCTACTGGGTCTGAAGTAGATACTACCGGTATGTCGGGTTCATCCCCAGGTACTCGAGACATGGGGTTGACGCATTCCTGTGATGCTAAGATCTGATCGACGTGGCGTCTCACAATGTTCTCCCCGACATCCACTGTGTACATTAATGGCCCCTGCCTTGTACATATTGTTCCGGGTTGCCACTTCTCTGTTCGATAGTCCCGGGCCAAGACTGGTTGCCCTACATTGAAGCTCCTTGTCGGCTTCTCGTTGATGTGCTGGAATTGTTTGTCCTCCACATTTCTTCGCACATTTGGTCTGAGCAAGTCCAGACGAGATCTCAACCTTCGGTTAAAGAACATCATGGCCGGGGTCTGGTTGGTAACTGCATGTGTCGCGTTTCGGTAGGCTAATAAGAAATTGTCCATCTTATGCTGTAGTGGAATTTCCTTGTCGCACATGGCCTTTATCGCCTTCTGAAAGGTTTGTACGAACCTCTCAGCCAATCCATTAGTGGCTGGATGATACGGGGCGGATGTGTAATGTGTAATGCCTTACCCCATTCCTTTTCATGAATTTTTGGAACTCATCGGACACAAACTGTGGTCCATTATCAGAGCAGATCTGCTCTGGCAACCCGTTTCGGGCAAATATGGTCCGTAGGACTGCAATCGTTTTCTCTGTAGTGGTTGAAGACATCTTTATCACCTCAGGCCACTTTGAATGAGCATCCACTGCTATTAAGAACATTGAGTCCATGAATGGAGAGGAAGGCCACTCCCATGAGTGTAGAGGGGCATGTGGTGGTGCATTTTGGACCTTCTGGCATCCTAAGCAGCTCTTAGTTAGGTCTTCGATTTGTTGATCAATTCCCGGCCACCACACATAAGCCCTAGCTCGGCTTTTCATTTTCACTCCCCCCAGATGACCTTCATGTAGCTCATTTAGCACTCTCTCCCTTAACTTGGGTGGAATCACCACTCTGGATCCACACATCACTGTCCCCTGGCATACTGACAGCTGTTCTCTTCTGGATGAGAATGCTGGCAACAGTGAGTCGCCATGTGTTGGCCATCCCCTCACCATCAATTCATATACCCGTGACAGCGTCGGATCATTGCGGGTCTCCTTCTCTATATCCGCGTTTGTTACTGGCAATCGTTAAATTATCGACGAATAAAATATCTCGATAGGGTCCACTGCTGGTGCTTCCTCCACAGTAGGCAGTGGCAGGCGTGACAGCCCATCAGCGTTCCCATGCTGTCTCGTGCCTTTATATTTCATATTGATTCGCCCCTAGAAACAGGGACCATCTTTGTAACCGCTGTGCAGTCATTACTGGCATGCCCTTCTTAGGATTAAAGATGGAGACAAGTGGTTGGTGGTCAGTCAGCAAGGTGAACTTCTGTCCATGCAGATAGTGGTTGAATTTTTTTACTCCCCATACTAGGCTGAGGGCCTCCCTGTCAATCTAGGCATAGTTGCGCTTGGCTGAGGTTAGTGACCGAGACGCAAAGGCTACTGGCCTCTCCAAACCGTCCAGGAATTTGTGCGACAGCACCGCTCTAATGCCGTAGGGTGATGCATCACATTCCAACCGAATTGGTAGTGCTGGGTTGAAATGGGCCAACACCTCTTTTGATGTGATCAATTCTTTACACTTCTGGAAAGCTCATCTACGTTCGTCATCCCACTTCCATGGTACCCCTGTTTGCAGTAGGGTGTTCAGCGGGTGTAATACCATGGACAAATTTGGTAAGAACTTGTGGCAATAGTTTACCAGCCCGAGGAATGACCTCAGTTGTGACACATTTTCCGGTGCTGGAGCCTTGACTACTGCCTCTATCTTGTCAGGGGACTTATGTAACCCCTCTTCATCGATGACGTGGCCGCAATACGAGATCTGTTTCTGGAAAAACTCGCACTTGTGGCGATTAGCTCGTAGCCCATATTCCTTTAACCTGACGAGCACCTTCTCCAAGTTAGCGAGGTGATCACCGTCATTTTCGCCCGTGACCAAGATGTCGTCCAAATAACACTGGGTCCCTGGAATCCCTTGCAGGACCTGATCCATCACCCTTTGCCAGATAGCCGGAGCCGAGGCTACTCCAAACACCAGCCGGTTGTATTGATAGAGACCTTTATGGGTGTTGATCGTAAGGTAATGTTTCGAAGCTTCTTCTACCTCCATTTGCAAGTACGCCTGGGCTAGATCAATTTTGGTGAAGCGTTTACCACCAGATAGCGAGGCGAAAATACCCTCAATTCGTGGAATCGGATATTGCACCGTGTGAAGGACTGGGTTCTGTTAAGTCTGTGTGTTCTAGTTGTCATTACTAACACAGACTACAAGATTAAAGTTCAACAGGTCTTTACTGGTTGGAGGTCAGGACTATACTAAAATACAATATTACTACACAGTGCTTATATACCGGTGGTCACCACCAGTATTACGTATACAGCAGCCAGAGAAAGTAGTACATCTCTTAAGGTGGAACAGGCTTAAGTTCTCTTAAGGTGGAACAGGTTACATACACCACAATCCTCCCTTTTTAGCTTAACAGTCATATCCCCATTTAACATAACATAATAACATATATAACTTCAGGTATAAACAGTTCAAAGGTTCAATCTCTCAGGAGGCCTTCTGATTCGGTTTGGATAACGCCTTTCAGTCGTCTCTGATTCCTGTTGCTGAGGTGACTCCTCTAGTTGGTCTCCCATGCATTGGGTGTTATCATCCTCAGGTACATTCCCTGCTGAGGTAGATGCTTCAGGTTCATTAACATCTTCCACAGTTGTCTCTGTCGCAACCATGGGTTCGACCCTTGCTCTCGATTCTACCAGTTGATCCGCATGACGCCTTATCACATTGTTACCAATATCTACTGTGTACATTAGAGGTCCTTGTCTGGCCCGAATTGTTCCGGACTGCCATTTTTCGTTTCCATAGCCCCTTGCCAACACTGGTTGTCCTACGTCGAAACTTCGAGTGGTCTTGTTATTAATATGCCGGAACTGTTTGTTTTCCACTTCCCTCCGCACATTTGGTTTTAACAAGTCCAACCTGGACCGCAACCTCCTGTTATAAAACATCATGGCAGGACTTTGGCTAGTCACTGCATGAGCGGCGTTTCGATATGCCATTAGGAAATTGTCCACCTTGTGCTGTAGCGGAATCTGATCATCGTTCATGGCCTTTATTGCCTTTTTGAATGTTTGGACAAATCTCTCGGCCAACCCATTTGTTGCCGGATGATATGGGGCAGAGGTATAATGTTTCACCCCATTCTTCTTTAAGAATTTTTGGAATTCTTCCGACACGAACTGTGGTCCGTTGTCCGAACATATCTGTTCTGGCAATCCGTTCCTTGCGAATATTGTTCTTAACACTGCAATTGTCTTTTCTGAAGTAGTGGTATTCATCTTGATCACTTCTGGCCATTTGGAATGTGCGTCCACCGCAATTAGGAACATGGAGCCCATGAATGGACCAGCAAAGTCAATATGTACGCGTTGCCATGGGGCTGAAGGCCATTCCCATGGGTGTAGTGGTGCGATCGGAGGTGCATTTTGCACTTTTTGGCACCCAGCGCAGCTTTTCGTCAACTCCCCTATCTGTTGGTCAATGCCCGGCCACCATACATAAGCCCTAGCAAGACTTTTCATCTTAACTCCCCCCAGATGACCTTCATGCAGTTCTTTTAGAACTCTTTCCCTTAACTTGGGAGGAATAATCACTCTTGTCCCGTACATCAAAGTACCATGGCAGACGGACAGCTGGTCTCGCCTTGCCGAGAATGCTGGTAACAGAGGATCACCACATGTTGGCCATCCTTTCACTGTCACCTCATAGACTCTGGACAGTGTCGGGTCGTTCCTGGTTTCTCTTTCAATACTTGCATTGGTGACTGGTAAACACTCGATGATGGTCGAATGAAATAACTCAACAGGGTCAACTTTCGTCGTTTCTTCTTCTTCAGGTAGTGGCAGGCGTGACAGCCCATCAGCATTGCCATGCTGCTTCGTACCTTTGAATTCTATTTGATATTGATGTGCCCCTAGGAAAAGGGACTATCTCTGGAGACGCTGTGCTGTCATCACTGAAACACCCTTCTTAGGGTTAAAAATGGATACCAACGGCTGATGGTCTGTCAGAAGTGTGAATTTTTGGCCCTGCAGGTAATGATTAAACTTCTCCACTCCCCATACAAGGCTGAGAGCCTCCCTATCGATCTGCGCATGGTTGCGCTCAGCAGAGGTCAATGATCTGGATGCAAATGCGACTGGCCTTTCCGTGCCATTTGGCAACTTGTGTGAGAGTACTGCCCCAATACCATATGGAGAAGCATCACAAGCCAACCGAATAGGCAGTGTCGGGTTGAAGTGAGCCAACACTTCCTCTGAGGTGATCAATTCTTTGCTTTTGCGAAATGCCTTCTTACAGTTTTCGCTCCATTCCCATGGTACCCCCTTCTGTAAAAGAGCGTTTAGCGGGTGCAGTACCGTGGATAGATTTGGTAGAAATTTATGATAATAGTTAATCAATCCTAGAAACGACCTCAACTGAGAGACATTATCCGGAGCGGGAGCCTTTACAACTGCCTCTATCTTGTCAGGAGACTTATGAAGCCCCTCCCGGTCAATGACATGACCACAGTACGAGATCCGCTTCTGGAAGAACTCACATTTCTGCCGATTAACTCTAAGTCCATACTCTTTCAGTCAGTTGAGCACCAGTTCCAAGTTTGCGAGGTGTTCTTCATCACCCTCACCTGTAATCAGAATATCGTCCAGGTAACATTGTGTGCCTGGAATTCCCTGTAATACCTGCTCCATGGCCCTCTGCCAAATTGCTGGAGCCGATGCCACTCCAAAAACCAGCCTATTGTACCGGTACAAACCTCGATGCATGTTGATCGTGAGGTATTGGCGTGACTCTTCTTCAACCTCCATCTGCAAGTACGCCTGCGCCAGGTCTATCTTGGTGAAGTGTTTCCCGCCAGACAACGAAGCAAAAATATCCTCAATCTGCGGAAGCGGATACTGCACCGTGTGAAGCACCGGATTAACGGTGATTTTGAAATCTCCACAGATGCGAACCTTCCCTGGTTCTCCTGGCTTGTTGCTCGAAGGACGTTTCATAACGGGAACAATGGGCGTAGCCCACTCACTCCAATCTACCTTAGACAGTACACCTGAACGTTCTAGCGCTTCCAGTTCCGCTTCTACAGTAGGTCGTATTGCATAGGGTACCGGTCTGGCTTTATAAAATTTTGGGTGTGCATGTTCATCAATCTTGATGTTTGCCGTAATTCCTCTCAGTGTTCCCAGTCCCTGCTGGAACACCTCTTTAGCATCATCCAATATTTTGGACAATCGTTTAGGTTTGACATCTGTTTCCCCGGAATCTACCGTTAGTGCCTTCAAGGAGTGCCAGTCCATATTCATTTTCCTAATCCACTCCCGTCCCAGTAGTGGTGGACCTCCTTCAGGTAGCACATATAAGTCCATTACTTGGCTTTCTTCGCCCTTGTGGACCACTTTTACCTCTATCTTTCCGATGGGGTACACTCTTTGCCCCGTGTATGTTTTCAATATAATCTCCGTATCCCGTAAGGGAATATGTTGGAATAACCTTTTGTAATCTTTCTTATTCATGACCGTCAATGCCGATCCAGTGTCCAATTCCATCTTTACTTGGACTCCTGCTATCTGAAGGGTGACCCAAATTGTCTGGAGATCTGCATCCTTACCAACGTTGTGTACTCTTAAGCTACCCAGTTCATTACTGCTAGCGTCTGAATCTGACTTCTGTTCGGTCGAACTGTTCTTTGTCACCTTGTGCACCTTTATGTATTTTCCTTGCGGTGACTTTTTGTTGCTGGTCTTCTTTCCTGACCGGCATACTTTAGCTATGTGGCCAAGCCTGCCACACGTTCTGCATTCTTGGTTTTTAAACCAACACTGGTTCTGATCGTGCGTTGTCTTTCCACAACGATAACATTTTACAGTACTGAAACCCAATTTATTTGTACTGAGTTCCGGTGACCGTAGCTGCATTACTGCCGTGCCTCTCGCTGCGGCTTCGTGTGCTGCTGCCATAGTGACCGCTTTCTCAAGCGTCAGCTCATTCTCCTCGAGCAGTCGCTTTTGTGTATCTTCTTTTAATAAACCACACACAAATTTATCTCGTAGCGCCTCTGTCAGTCTCGTTCCAAGCTGACAGTACTTTGCTAGCTTACGCAATTCCATTAAATATTCAGCATTGCTTTCATCCTTCAGCTGCCTTCTGCTGTAAAATTTAAATCGTTCCGTTAGCATCAGCGGTGTGGGGTTTAGATGATTTTTCAGGACAGTAACAATCTCCTCGAACGTCTTATCCGCCGGTTCATCTGGTGATAAAAGGTGTTTCAATTGTCCGTATGTCTTCGCACCCATTAAGTTTAATAATGTTCGTGCTTTCTCTTCATCTGGAATTTTATTTGCTTTACAATAATTTTGTATGCATTCTACATACATGGCCCAATCTTCGATGTCGCTATCAAAGGTATTAATGTTCCCATGTTTAGGCATCGTTGCAATTTAATTTATTTTTATTTTTATCCAAGATGGCGGCTTCCTGCTCTTGTCTTCGTCCTCCGCCTACAAAATGGCGGTTTTCCCATGCTTGGCGGTCTTCACCCGTCCCCCGACGCTGTCTCCGCTTCACCGCGGCTCTCGTGCCTTCAGTTGCCCCAGACGCTGCGCCTTTTTAGCCCGAATGCGGCCCGGCCCTTATCACCAGCCGCGATCGATGTCCCTGCGCTGCGCCTTTCGGCCCGAATGCGGCCCGGCCCTTATCTCCGGTCGCGATCGATCTCACCGCCCTTATTCCTCCGTCTTCCCTCCCCATCTGTACAGCCAACGCGGCCGACTTTCTGGTCGCGTCGCTGCCCGGCTTACCCAGCACCGAGGAAGAAAGAAGATAGCTGACAGCCGCTGATGGAGGCTTCGAGTTCAGGATGTCTTCTGCACTCTGGTTTCTCGATGTCTGCCGCGCGCCGTGTCTTCCAGCAGGGTGATGAGGGTGGAAGCCTCTCTTCGACGTCCGTTCTGTGGACGAAGCCGCCGTGGATATAAACTGCCGCAGGGTAAGAATCGGACTCGTCGCCACTGTTAAGTCTGTGTGTTCTAGTTGTAATTAGTAACACAGACTACAAGATTAAAGTTCAACAGGTCTTTACTGGTTGGAGGTCAGGACTATACTAAAATACAATATTACTACACAGTGCTTATATACCGGTGGTCACCACCGGTATTACGTATACAGCAGCCAGAGAAAGTAGTACATCTCTTAAGGTGGAACAGGCTTAAGTTCTCTTAAGGTGGAACAGGTTACATACACCACAGGTTCACTGTCACCTTAAAATCCCCACAGATGCGGACCTTCTTTGGTTCCCCAGGCGTATTACTCAACGACCTCTTCATTACAGGAACAATGGGTGTAGCCCACTCGCTCCAGTCCACTTTGGACAGTACTCCTGAACGTTCCAACCCTTCCAGCTCTGCTTCAACCGCTGGTCTGATCGCATAAGGCACTGGTCTGGCCTTCAGAAACTTTGGGCTTGCATTATCCTCTATTTTAATTGTTGCTGTTATTCCTTTTAGTGTTCCTAGTCCCTCCTGGAACACTTCTTTTGCGCCAGTTAGCATTTTTGACAGTCTTCCAGGTGTGACGTCGTCATCCTTCTTGGCCTCCACCTTCAGTGCCTGTATGGAATGCCAATCTAAATGTATCTTCCGGATCCATTCACGTCCTAGCAGTGGTGGTCCTCCATTTGGCAATACATATATATCCATTTTAGGTATTTCCTGACCTTTATATGTCACTTTCACCCTTATTTTTCCTTTGGGGTAGACTTTTTGCCCCGTATACGTCTTCAAGACAATCTCTGTAGCTTTCAAGGGTATGTGTGAAAATAGCCGCTTGTAGTCTCTTTGATTTGTGACTGTTAGAGCTGACCCTGTGTCCAATTCCATTTCCACTTGGACTCCGTCTATCTTGAGTGTAACCCAGATAGTCTGGTGATCCTCCATTTCGGTTACATTATGTAGTTTCAGACAACCCAGCTCCTTGCTTCCGGAGTCTGTGTCACTTTTCTGTTCATCTGAACCACTGTCCATCACCTGGTGTACCTTTTTGTACTTCTCCTGTGGAGATTTCTTACTGTTGGTTTTCTTCCCAGACCTGCAGACTCTTGCTATGTGTCCTGCTTTCCCACACTGTCTGCACACTTGGTCCTTGAACCAACAATCTTTCTGGTCATGTGTTGTTCTGCCGCAGCAATAGCACTTCCCTGTTCCATAGGTCATTTCGTTGGTGCCATATTCTTGCGGTCTCCGTTGTATCTCTGCAGCGCCCCTTGCGGCTGCTTCGTGTGATACTGCCATACTGAAAGCTTTGTCCAGCGTAAGGTCCTTTTCTGATAGAAGCCGTTTCTGGGTTCCTTCACTTTGTAGCCCACACACAAACTTGTCCCTTAACGTGTCTGCTAGTCCCGCTCCAAACTGGCAGTATTTCGATAGCTTGCGCAGTTCCGTTAGGTACTCAGCATTGCTTTCGTCTTTGTGTTGGTTCCTTTTATGGAACTTAAATCGTTCTGCTATCAGCAGCGGTGTGGGGTTTAAGTGGTCCTGTAGGATTTCTACTATGCTTTCAAAATTCTTGTTTACCGGCTTTTCTGGGGTTATTAGATTTCGCAGTAACCCATAAGTTTTTGCACCCATGGAATTTAACAGAACCAGTGCTTTATTAGCATCTGGCACTTCATTCGCGCTGCAGTACACCTCAATACGTTCCACATATGTCGCCCAATCTTCGACTTCGTTGTCGAACGTAGAGATACTGCCACTCTTCGGCATCCTTGGTTGTGCGTTAACTATCACCAATGGCGCCTCCCGCGCTTCCCCTTCTTCTCCGCTGGCACAAAATGGCGTCTCCCGCGCTTTCCTTCCTGCGCTCGCCCGTCTTCTCCACTGCGGCTTCGCAAAATGGCGTCTCCCGCGCTCTTCCTTCTTCTCCGTGGCTCAATGGCGCCTCCCGCGCTCTCCCTGCTTCTCCGCGGCTCAATGGTGCCTCCCGCGCTCTCACTGCTTCTCTGCAGCTCCATGGCATCTTCCCTTGCTTCGCCCCGCGGACCCTGATCAGCCCGTGATCCCTGGCTGTGCTCTGCGCGTTCTTCTCTTGATATTTGTCGACGCCGCTCAGTCTAGAACCTGGCTGTTTCTTACCCTCTCTCTCTCCGGTTTGCAGTATTTTTCCTCGACGCCGCTCGGTGATCAACCCCCGGCTGCGCCCTGCTCTCTTCACCCTTTTTCTTACCCCGTCGACGCTGCCCGGCTCTCTCTCTCTGCCGTCGGTCGGCTCCAGCCGCCGCTGCTCGGGAAGGGTCTGCTCTGGACCTGTCATCGGTCTCTTCCTGCTCATTGTGGCTCGGGAACCAAGCCCGGCTCTCCACAGCCTCCCCAGTGAAGTTGGATCTCTGCCTGACTGCTGGGCGGTTGCTCGCGGTCGACGCCCGTGTTTTGGACTCGACTTCTTTTTTGTTTTTTTTGTTTAATGTTGCAGGTAGATTGACATCAACACTCGTCGCCACTGTTGGTCCGTGGTTCAGTGGATAAATAATTACACGGATGCGGTACATAAACAAACAACAGGTCTTTACTGGAGGAGGGCAATCTCTAGACTGGAGTACAGAGGCATGCGCACAGCTTATATACCGGTGTGGTTACTGCCGGTAATACAGTATACAGGAGCTGTAAAAAAAATAGTTCTGACTTAAAGCACATACACTACAGCGACCCCCCCCACCCCCGCCTGATTCCCCGCCCCGTCCGACTTTCGGACCACCGTTTCCCCGCGACCCGAATCAGTCCCGCCCGCCGCTGGTGGGGCTGGCCGTCAGAACACTAATAAGCAATTATTACCTTGTTTAAGTCGATTTTCAGGGGCTGTTGCGATTTTGGGGCTTTCCCCACATCAAAGACGCCTGCGGGAAACCCCGCTGATGAAACCTGGCGTGAAGCTTGCCGGCTTGCTTGCTGTCAGCTGCAGGTCATTCGGAAAAGCTGCGATTTAAAGGGACAGCACTTGTATGTTGAAGGACCTTGTTGCTGAAGGCTTGGGGCTACTTCTTCAAGGCTTAGGCACATCTGTGGAAGGTTGGAGCCTCACAAACTTCTCCAATGTGATCTCTTGGGAAGCCCCTCTCGCCACCCTCACTCAGCGCTTCCTCAGCAGAGGCATCTACAAGAAGCATGGGACGCCTTTTTTTCCTTCCCTTCTTGCCATTAGAGGATCTCCAGCAGCAGAGGTGGCAGCAGCAGAACCAGGAACAGCATGATGAGCACCAGGAGCACCAGGCTGCTGCTCACTCACCTGAAGCTGCACAGGCCAGAAGGGGCCAGCGCTTGGAAGTGGCTTGAGAGCACCTTGCTGCGCTTTAGGGGGCCATGGGGACCCGTTTCTGCACTGGCAGTCCTATTCAGAAGGACTTCCATGAAGATCTGGTTTCTCTATTCAATAGATGGCCAACGCTCCTCAAGAGATGTCATTCTCTTATGAGCACTCACCATGTTTTCCGTACCCCGGCGAGTTATCTCCTCCATGGAGGTTGCCAACCTTTCCATGGTGATGCGTTCATGCGCCAATGACTCCACAAAGGTTCTGCTCATGGTTGCTATGGACTCCTCCTTTCACTCCACACTCACAGTGACCCTGGAGACAAAACCTGCCAGAGACTCCTGCATCTGTGCATGGAGTTCCATCACCTCTGATCTTATGGATGGACCCAGAGGCAGAGAGTCAACATGCAGCACAGCTGAGCTGAGCTGGCAGAGTCCTGCGCCCTCCGACGAGGACTCTCCACTGCTGTCCCTGTCTCCAGAATCTGCTGAGGCTCACTTGTGAGCTGTGAAACACCAGGTGACAACACTACTCTATGTCCCGAAGGTCCCCCCGAGGTGTGAGTGTCTGCGCTGGTGCTGGGTGTGCTTACTTCTGCTGACGCTGCACCCTCAGAGGTTGGAGCTTCCTCTGAGGAGTCTGGCTGCACAGCCTCTTCCTCCTCTACAGTGAGGACGAGGGCTCTGGATGGTACTGTGGGGGAGTAAAGGAAGGAGTTAGAGATGTGATGCCAAGGTGACATGCACATTCGAGTTGACATCTGCTGACACCTGCATCCATGCAGCCTTGGTCTCAGTGGGAGGCCTCTTCCTCCCTGACCTAGGGAAGAGGACCTCCCTGTGGGCTCTAACCCCATCCAATAATGCCTGCAGTGAAGCTTCATCGAATTTGGAGGCAGCTCGGGGTCTGGCACTGGCCACAGCTGCTGCAGGCTCCTCTGCCATCCTGTATGGTTCGTTTGGAAGCCTTCCGAGGATGCAGTGCTTGCTATGGACCTTGAAAGCACCACGAATGATGACATCATACTGTGGGGCTTTCTGACTAGAAATGGACAATTAGCAAGGCTGCCCACATGCTGGGAATTAATTGGCCACTTGAGGGAAAATTGCGTGGAGCTGGCTGACACATTTTTTTGTGTGTCAGAACCCCACATTCGGGGAAACCCGACCATTTCCCACACAAGCCACAAAATCGGGCCCCATGTCTCCAGACCATTAGTCCAGGCCTCTGGATTACTAGTCCAGTAACATAACCACTATGCTACCGTACCCTACATTCTCTGCTGAATATTATTCAGCAAAAAACGCAATGCTGAACCATCCAAATCTTGAGCTCCATTCCTGTGGCAAATCTCAGGTCAGAACTTCCTTTTCCATACTCTCAGCACAAGGCCACATGATTTTTTTCATCATAATTGACCTTTAACAAGGCCGTCGCTCGTCTTAACAGATATTTTTCTTTGTTAATTTCCCTTCAACCATCTTCATGGAAACAAGACTTGGAAATTGACTTTTTGGTCTGTGTCTGGCTGCTACCAGTCAGTGGTGAACCTGTGGAATTCTCTACCACAGAAGGCAGTAGCAGCCAATTCATTAAATATATTCAAGAAGGAGTTGGATATATTTCTTAAGGCTAAAGGGATATGGGGAGAAAGCAGGGACAGGGTACTGCATTTGGATGATCAGCCATGATCGCATTGAATGGCGGAGCAGGCTCGAGCGGCCGAATGGCCTACTCCTGCTCCTATCTTCCATGTTTCTATGTTTCTATGCTCAACTGTTGCCATCTATTTTTGTTACATTTTACATCTAAAGGAAAATATACCTCACAGTCTTCAAACTGTTGGGTCACCATTCATGGCCAGGAATTTTAATGACTGACCACCCAGTTAAAAAGCTTGAATTATATAACCTTCCACAGTAATATTTCAAAAAATGTCTAACAGCTAGAAACTTCACAGAACACTACAGTTGCAAACACCTTCCCATATGATACTACTGCTGCCATCCAGGACCATATTATCTTGAATCTAAGGTCACCGCCACGGTCTCTAGGGTCACTGCCACCGTCCTATGAGGTTGTATACACCATCACAATCTGAGAACATTACTCATCATCAGCTTCCGTAAGCACATCTTTGCCCCCGAGGACAATGCCATGTCCTGTAAGCAAGTCACCCTGTTCCACCAGGGTGCCCATCTTCTATATGAGCCTGATATCTTTATCAGGAGGGTACCACCACAGTCTATGACAATATCACCCACTAAGTATCATGTCATGGACTGCCACCACACTGCCATACAATGCCAGCATCTCCAAGACTTCTTTGAAACATCTGTAAAGATGCTACCAAATTCATTCAACATGTCATAACTCCTATGAAAGCTTTGCTGTTGCTGACAAAGATGCCACCTTCTGTGGTGTCACCACCACTGTACACAGAACACTAGCAACAAAGTTACCACCACCGAAGAAGACGAACTTGCCTTTCTATAACGCCCTTCATGACCTCAGGACATCCCAAAGCACTTTACAGCCAATGAAGTACTTTTTGAATAGTAGTCATTGTTGTAATGGTAGGATACCGTTACGTTCTATGAAGGTGCTGCAGTCCATTGAATTTTAATGTCATTATCAACTAAATGCTGACAACTTTATGACTATTCTTTCTAATTACGTTTCTGTCCTCTCCGATGGGCTTTCCAAACCCTACCAGGATGCTGCCCCTGCCCCTCCCCAACAGCAATACACAGCCCTACATGAATATCAGGAGCAGTAAGCAGGATATGCCTCTATGCAATGTTATTATTATACGACAACCGGAGAAGGCAGCAATCTCACAGGTCTATTTTTAGAAGTTTTCAGCTTGATGCGCTGTCAATTACTCATAAAAGACTGAGAGTTAAGAGAGTAACTAAAGGCTTTTATTAACAAAAGAATGAAGGTCTGCCTCGAGTGGTCGACCGGTCCAGAAATACAAAGGGCTGGGGAGCAGTCACCTTTATACTAGGACTTGTGGGAGGAGTCAGCCGAGGCATGTCCAGGCATGTACACAGTGGAATACAAACAGTGGTTTACCACATTCACCCCTTGTTTAAAATTGAGTCCGGCGGGGTGAAGTGTATTAAAAGTTAGTGTATTGGAGTCTCTCCGGAGGTCTTGTCTGCCGCTGTGATCGGCGTGGCGACGGCAGGGGTAGTGGAGCTTCCGGCGTCGAGTCCTGCGTAGGCTGTGGCACAGGCGTGTCATCCTCGTAGATGTCGAGCGGGTCGCGGGGCCCAGGCCTGCCGTCTGCTGGGGCTGGATATCGGATCGTGGGGGGGGGGGTGGTAGTGAGTAGTGGGTTACTGCGGCCCCCGAGGGTGCAAGGTCTCTTATGGAGACTGTGTCCTCCTGCCCGTCCGGGTATGCAATGTAAGCATACTGGGGGTTGGCGTGGAGGAGGTCGACCCTCTCGACCAGGGGGTCCGTTTTATGGGTCCTCACGTGTCTTCTCAGTAGGACCGGCCCTGGGGACGTCAGCCATGGCGGTAGCGATGTCCCCGATGTGGACTTCCTTGGGAAGACAAACATTTTCTCATGAGGGGTGGCGTTAGTGGCAGTGCAGAGCAGTGACCGAATAGAGTGGAGCGCATCGGGGAGCACATCCTGCCAGCGGGAGGTTGGAAGGCCCCTAGACTTTAAGGCTAGCAGGGCGGCCTTCCAAACTGTCGCATTTTCTCTTTCCACCTGTCCGTTCCCCCGGGGGTTGTAACTGGTGGTCCTGCTTGTGGCAATACCCCTAGTTAGCAGGTACTGACGGAGTTCGTCGCTCATAAACGATGAGCCCCGGTCGCTGTGGATATAGCTGGGGAAACCGAACAGGGTGAAGAGGTCGTTCAGACATTTAATGACCGTGGCACTGGTCATGTCCGGGCAGGGGATGGCGAACGGGAAACGGGAGTACTCATCAATAATATTGAGGAAGTACACATTGCGGTCAGAGGAGGGGAGAGGCCCTTTAAAATCAACGCTCAGGCGCTCGAAGGGGCGAGTGGCTTTTATCAGGTGGGCCCTGTCTGGTCTATAAAAGTGCGGTTTGCACTCAGCGCAGACTTGGCAGTTCCTGGTCATGGTCCTGACCTCCTCAATAGAGTAAGGCAGGTTGCGGGCCTTGATGAAGTGGAAGAACCTGCTGACCCCCGGGTGGCAGAGGTCATTGTGGAGGGCCCGCAGTCTATCGATCTGCGCGCTGGCGCAGGTGCCACACGATAGCGCATCCGGGGGTTCATTGAGCTTCCTGGGCCGGTACAAGATCTCGTAATTGTAGGTGGAAAGTTCGATTCTCCACCTCAAGATCTTGTCATTTTTGATTTTGCCCCTCTGCTTGTTGTTAAACATGAAAGCAACTGAACGCTGGTCAGTGAGCAGGGTAAATCGTTTTCCGGCCAGGTAGTGCCTCCAATGACACATAGCCTCCACAATCGCCTGGGCCTCCTTCTCAACAGCGGAGTGTCTGGTCTCCGGGCCTTGGAGGGTTCATGAAAAGAAGGCCACGGGTCTCCCCGCCTGATTGAGGGTAGCGGCCAGGGCAAAGTCGGACGCGTCGCTTTCCACCTGGAAGGGGATGGATTCGTCCACTGCGTGCATGGCGGCTTTGGCAATGTCCTCCTTGATACGGTGGAAGGCTAAGCGGGCCTCTGCCGTCAAGGGAAAAGAGGTGGACTTGATCAGCGGACGGGCCTTGTCCGCATAGTAGGGGACCCACTGGGCGTAATAGGAGAAAAACCCTAGGCACCTCTTCAGGGCCTTGAGGCAGTGGGGCAGTGGGAGTTCCATAAGGGGACGCATCCGGTCGGGGTCGGGGCCGATGACTCCGTGTTCCACAACACAGCCAAGGATGGCGAGGCGGTTTGTGCGGAATATGCACTTCTCCTTGTTATATGTCAGGTTCAGGAGTTGGGCGGTGCGGAGGAATTTTTCGAGGTTTGCGTCATGGTCCTGCAAGTCACGGCCGCAGATGGTCACATTGTCCAGATATGGGAAAGTGGCCTGCAACGCATTTTGATCTACCATCCGGTCCATCTCCCTTTGGAAGACGGAGACCCCGTTGGTGACGCCAAAGGGAACCCTAAGGAAGTGATAGAGGCGGCCGTTTGCCTCAAAGGCAGTATACTGGCGGTCCTCAGGGCGGATAGGGAGCTGGTGGTACGCTGATTTCAGGTCAATGGTCGAGAAGACGCGGTACTGCGCGATCTGGTTGACCATATCAGCTATGCGGGGGTGTGGGTAGGCGTCCAGCAGGGTGTAGCGATTTATTGTCTGGCTGTAGTCGATGACCAGGCGCTGCTTCTCGCCGGTCTTAACGACCATAACCTGGGCTCGCCAGGGGCTGGTGCTGCCCTCAATAATCCCTTCCTTCAGGGGCCGCTCCACTTCGGTTTTAATGAAAACCCTGTCCCCGGCACTGTATCGCCTGCTCTTTGTGGCGATGGGCTTACAGTCGGGGGTGAGGTTAGCAAACAGTGGGGGGGGGGTGACTCTGAGTGTGGAGAGGTTGCACCTGGTGCGCGGCGGGCAATTTGGAAGCTGCTGGCTGCGGACTGTGAGTGGGGGTAGGGTTCCACCGTACGCCATCGTAACACTTTTAAGGTGGCACTGAAAATCTAACCCCAGCAGGACGGCAGCGCAGAGGTCGGGCAGGACCAGAAGTTTAAAATGATCGTACATGGTCCCGTCTACTACGAGTGTCACCACGCAGTAGCCGCCGATGTCCGCCGACTGGGACTCGGAGGCCATAGAAATCCGCTGGTGCGCAGGCAGGACTGGGAGAGAGCAACGCTGCACCGTGTCGGGGTGGATGAAGCTCTCCATGCTCCCAGAGTCAAAAAGGCAGATTGTATCGTGACCATTTACCTTAATGTCCATTGTGGAACTGGCCAGCTGGTGCGGTCTCGCTTGGTCCAGTGTAACGGATGCCAGCGTAGGGGTCGGTGTGTCGCTGCGGGTATCAGATGAGGCGGTGTTGGGGGCCTGCTGCGTTCCGGCTGTCGTCCAAGATGGCGGCGTCCATGATCCCCATGTGGCTGGAGGCGTCCAAAATGGCTGCTGTACCGGTGGTTCGCACATGGCCGGGGAGGCCCAAGATGGCGGCCCGCATGGCCCACACGCGGCGCTGCTGGGGTTCGGGGTGGCTTTGGCCCTGCAGATGCTAGCGTAGTGTCCCTTCTTCCCGCAGCCCGAGCAGATCGCGTTTTTCGCCGGGCAGCGCGCTCTGGGGTGTTTTGCCTGGCCACAGAAGTAGCATTTCTGGCCTTGGGGCACTGCTGTCTGGCCTTGGGACACTGCTGCGTTAGTTGGGCCGTTGCTGGGGTGTGGCTGGGGTGGCACGGCGCTATGAGGCGGTCCTACCGTGTCCCAGGCTGTCATTCCCCGCGGCGTCCACGGTGCAGAGGAGTAGGCATCCATGCCCCGGTAGGCTGCATCCAATGATAGTGCGAGTTCAGAGGCCTTGTTGAGGTCGAGGTCACTCTGCTCCAACAGTCGCTGTCGGGTGTAATTGGATCTGTGGCCCGCTACAAAAGCATCCCGGATAAATTCCTCTGTGTACACGGCGGCCTTTACATCCTTACAATCACAGGCCCGGCCAAGCACAGACAGTGCCTGAAGGTATTCCACGGTCGATTCCCCAGGTTGTTGTTTACGACTCCCCAGAAGGTGCCTGGCGTACACTTCGTTCACTGGGCGCGTGTACTGGTCCTTGAGGAGCTTGATAGCGTCCGCGTACGAGGTCGCGTCTTGGATGACCGAGTACACTCGGTGGTTCACTTTGGAGGTCAGGACATCCAGTTTGTCCTCGTCCGATTTGATTGCTGCGGAGGCGGTCAGGAATTTTTCGAAACACTTAAGCCAGTGAGTAAACTTGGTGGATGAGTCCGCCTCCCAATGATCTAAGTTCAGGCATGCTGGTGTGAGGATCTTCTCCATTATAAAAATGTTGTTAATAAAATTGATGCGCTATCAATTACTCATAAAAGACTGAGAGTTAAGAGAGTAACTAAAGGCTTTTATTAACAAAAGAATGAAGGTCTGCCTCGAGTGGTCGACCGGTCCAGAAATACAAAGGGCTGGGGAGCAGTCACCTTTATACTAGGACTTGTGGGAGGAGTCAGCCGAGGCATGTCCAGGCATGTACACAGTGGAATACAAACAGTGGTTTACCACACAGCTCTTCACGAGTTCTTTAAATTTGATCGCTGTCCTCATTATTTTCATAAAATTGGCTTCAGAAATTTCATTTCCAAAACTTGACGCATTGACTCACTCTTCCCCTGGGGATCTGCTGGGCATTGTGAAAATGATTCTTCCCACCCCAGTAATTTTACAGCATTTTGATGCTGACGTACGGCCGTGGTCCTCCTAAAGATTAGAATTGGTCTTTAGTGACTGGAGATAGCAAAGCTAGGTTAACTGGATTAATGAGGCTATCTGAGTACTCTTACATTTAAACAGTTACTATTATGAATCAATGGACGCATTTACTTTGAAATAGCAAAGATGCCCCACACAGAATCTAAAAAACTTTGCTGCTCACACATATGCAAATCCATCCTTTGGAATCTTTTGTCATTCGTGATCATTAGAATAGGGCAAGCATAATTCTCCCCTCGTCACCGTGGTGACTCATAAAATCCATGCCATCGGTTTAAAATGGAGACGGTGTGACAAAGGGAAGTGAAGTTTGGAATCAATGTAATGCTAAGTAATTTAGGCCAGCTACAGTTAATATAAGTTATATTTAACACAATGCGATGAGAGGATCAGAATTGTTCAGTGGATGAAAATAAAAGAATGTGTGACAAGAAGATGCTGTTAAAATAATATTATGTGGAACCTAAAGACTTTACTCCCAAGTATATGTTAGTCTGTATTTAGGACAGTATAGAAAAGAGAGATATTTTTTCCCACTTCCTTCCAAATTCCTGTGAATCACACACATCAAAATCACCAATACAATAGCAAAATACTGCGGATGCTGGAAATCTGAAATAACAACAGAAAACGCTGGAAAAACTCAGCAAGCCAGGCAGCATCCGTGGAGAGAGAAACAGATGTAATGGCCCAGAAATTCGGGTCCCAACACGTGAGTACGCACGGAGTACTCACGCGTGGACCCGATGGAAGTGCCAGTTTCTTGCATGCACTACGCATGCGCGGGAAACCGGCATTTCCGATTCTCTGAACGAAGGGGTTCAGAGGTCGAATGCGTGCGCGCGGGAGTCTGCGCGTGCGCGTTGAACTTCCTTTTTTTTTTACAGGTTTTTCCGTGCGTGATGGCCTCTACATTTTACACATTTAAAAACCAGGCGTAAGGACTTCATTTTAAAAGGTAAGTGGTCAATTAATTAAAATTAGAACATTTTTTCCACAGGTTTATTATTTTTAAATACTTTAAAGTAAGGTAAGTGTATTTTTAGCCCTGTTTTTTTATAAAATTATTTTTTCAAAAATTTAAATGATTGTTTAAATGTAATTATTTATAGTTTATAGTTTATTTAAAAAGTGTGATTTAAAATTTTTTTATTTTAAGGTTAAATTTATTTTACTGTTTTGGGGGCCGGAATTTTCATAAGTTTGACAGTTCTTTCTGTCAATCTCATGAATGGGATTTTCCCTCCTCCGATTGGTTGACCATGGCTCACGTGATCCCAGCGGACGCATCGCACTAACTACGCCGCTGGATCACGTAAGCACAGCGCGCTGGGAGCTGGACCGGGCCACAGACAGGAAATCCACGCAGGCTCAGGCCTCAACTGCCGGCGCGCAAGATAAGTGCACCTGCGGGAAGCCCCCGACACGAATTTCTGGGCCATTGTTTCAGGTCTGGGACCCTTCATCAGAACTGGAAAAAGCTGGCGATGTAACAGATATTAAGCAGGTGCAGAGACACGAGAGGATGAAGGAATATACTGTGCTTTTGTAAAAGGCAGGAAAGATAAAATGTTGCAAATGGGAATATTTGACTTGGTTCCAAAAATAGATAGGCTCTACTCTGACCAGAAAATACAGTTCACGATAGAGTTCTTCTGTTCGACCGCCCTCGGCTACTTCGCTTCCCCCACCTCGTGCTCCAGCTGCTTCGCGCTGCCTCTCCGTTACATCTCTGATGAAGGGTCCCAGACCTGGAACGTTAACTCTGTTTCTCTCTCCATGGATGCTGCCTGGCCTGCTGAGTTTTTCCAGCATTTTCTGTTGTTATGCAAAATCACCACATTGGTGAGTGCCAGAAATACTGGGTGATTGGGATTTTCGCACTTGCCAAAAACTGTTAAATGTTAACCAGGGAAAATTAATCCTAAAAGGGAATCATACAGCTCAGAAAGAGGCCATTCAGCCCATCGTGCCTGTGCCAGCTCTTTGAAAGCACGATCCAATTATTCCCATTCCTCTGCCCTTTCCCCATAGCCCTGTAAATTATTCCCTTTCAATTTTACAATTGGTACAATTTTAAAGGGAGAAACAGGGAGACACATGCACATATCTTTGAAGGTGGCAGGACAAGTTGATAAAGTTGTTGATCCTGGCTTTATAAACAGAGGCATAGATTACAAAATCATGAAAGCTATGCTAAACCTTCATAAGTCAATGGTTAGGCTGTGAAAGAATAAGCCATATAACCTATTTAGAAAAATACACTATCTTATGAAAGAATTCTGGTCTTATTAAAACATGACAAACTGGGTTTGGAAATTTAGAAACCTAACTATGAAATAGCTATGAAAATTCTGGCTACTGAGATAAGATAGTTGTTGACCCTGAATAAATAACCTTATTGAAACAGAAGGTGCATGGCTCTGACAAGCTGACCTTTTGAAAACAAAACAATGGTTCCCCCTGGATAAGGTGTTTTCATTTAAACTTCGTAAAGATGGCACATAAGATAAGGAACATCTGCCCTCGTAAAGATGACATAAAATAAGGAACACCTGCCCTTCACACCATTTTTATATGGTCAACCCAGAACACCTGGAGATGAGACAAGATTCTGGCTGATGTGGCAGTAAGAGTTCCAGAGGTCGGCAGAAAGATGAATAGAGATAATTAACTTGCATCAGCAGAAAACCTTAAAGGAAATACCACTGGAAAAGGGTATAAATATTGAACTTTCAAATGGGATATCAGACTCGCTTTAATCGGGCAAAGCGATTCTCGGTTAGAGGCAGCTCTGCAGTCTCCAACTCTTTGCACCTCGGAGATCAAAGGTATTTGATATTGATGGATATCCTGTATAGAGAACTTTAAGAACTGTAATACTGTAGCAAAGTTAAGATTTAAAAGTAAGATTCTCTGTTAAAAAGTTAGTATTTTTCTCTTTTTAGAACTGTTAATGTTGCGATTGACTGATTCACCAACTGTAAATTGCATGTCAGTTCTTTTAATAAACCTCTGTATATTTTTAGAATTGTCTCACATAAGTCTTCTGTATCAAAAACTCGCAAACTCAATCTCTGTACACTCTTTGGTGAAGAGTTGCAGAATTCTGAAGAAGTTCTCCGGACCCTCATAATATCCGGGACGTTACAGTCTAGCTAAACTTATTAAAAGTGCTATCTGGAGGACGGTAACATTCTCGGGTTGTTCCTTTCCTTTAGGGAGAGATAGCCCGGACCTTTAGAACCAATTAAGCGTCTTTAGAGTTCGGCTACCTCAAGCTTTAGTTGAAAGTGAACATCTGAGAACTAGTAAATATCCCTTCAAGGCCTCATGTGAGTATTGTGTCCAATTCTGGGCACCACGCTTTAAGAAGGATGACAAGACATTGGAGAGGGTGTCGGACATACAGAAAAGCTCCTTTTGTCAGGAAGGCCTTGAAGAAGCACCTGCCTGAGAAAGAGATCTAGAAAGTTAGAGAGTGTGAGTCAATTTAGGGAGTACAATCCAAAAGCAAAATACTGCGGATGCTGGAAATCTGAAATAAAAACAGAAAATGCTCAAAGCACTCAGCAGGTCAGCCAGAATCTGTGGAGAGAGAAACAGTGTCAACGTTTCAGGTCGATGACCCTTCGTCAGAACAATCGGGACTACAATCTATGGCTGCAAGGGCAGGACAGTCAAACCAGTATTGAATGATAACTGTATTATGTAACACTATGGAACATGCCAGTTGTAACCTACCAGTTGTGAAAAAGGTTATAAAGAGTGGGGGTGAGACAAATACTTTGGAATTCATAGATCTGGGCTTCAAGTACACCGAGCACAGAATTGTAACCGATTTTGAATTTCCCAGCTTAATCGCGCGAGCTTTGTCATAAGTGCTGCTGTTATGTGTATGTTTAATTATTGTCAGCAATATTTATTACTGTGTGCTTAATATATCTGTGAGCATCTACATTCAACACTGTGAACCCTATTATTTTGAGGAGTAACTTATAAGTAAGAACGTCCATCATCAAACACAACCACTGTAGGGCAGTTCAACCACAGCCAGGGTTTCATGTTTCAGTGGGCTGACACTCCACAGTGCAGTACTGAGGGAGTGCTGCACTGTCAGAGGTGCCGTTGTTCGGATGTGATGTTAAAACAAGGCCCCGTCTACTCTCTCAGGTGGATGGCACTAGTTCGAAGAGGAGCAGGGGAGTTATCCCCAGTGTCCTGGGCCAATATTCATCCCTCAATCAACGTCGCTAAAACAGATTATCTGGTCATTATCACAGTGCTGTCTGTGGGAGCTTGCTGTGGGCAAATCGGCTGCCGCGTTTCCTACATCACAACAGTGACTACACTTCACAAAGTACTTCATTGGCTGTAAAGCACTTTGGAATGTCCTGCGGTCATGAAAGGCGCTATATAAATGCAAGACTTTCTTTTTCTTTTTAATGAAAGAACAACATTTTAAACCACTTCACATTGCACCTGTTAACCTACAGTTGAGTTTAAGTAAAAGTGTGAAGTATGGCTTTAACAATAAGTTTTTCTTTAATAGTTGTGATAAGGGCCATTAAAGTCTACTCTTGCACCACAGTCTCATTCAGACCAATGAAGAAGCCTTCTCTTCAAGGTGCCCTGCTTCTCATTCCCAGTCACATTTACTTATTATCAGTTCTCCTTTTATGTCAATTTTCTTACTGCGCAGATCGTGCACTATTTAATCCTGCTGAGATTTGTCACCCATCAAAATGTAATTTTGTTTTCCAGCAGCTATCTAATCATTCAAGTGCAAAGCTGCCCATATTAAATTAATTAAACAAGACCAGCTGACATAGTTAGAGACCATGGGCTGAATTTTGCTGGCGCTCAGAGGGCAGGTCCGGAGGCGGGTCTGCTGTCAAAATAGCAAAGATTGACAGCGGGTAGGGAGCCCACCTCCACGCGAGTCTCCCAGGTGCCGGGTCTGTCGGCACTGAACAGATCCGACACCAAGCGGCAGGGGAGGCAATTCACCTCATTAACTGGGTTGTTAACATCCAATTAACTGTTATCTTAAGCCTACATTTCAATTTTACGTGCTCCCCCACAGGTTACCCGCTGCTCGGAGAACACGTCAGCTCAGCATGTCGTGAGTGGATTCAGCATTGAATTATCTCATGAGCCGACAGCTACCAAAGTTGTCTAAAAGATCCCATGTTTCAGCGGTTCATTTTCAAAGCTCAGAAACTGTTGGTTACTGCATTTGGAAGACATATTGAGCTTTCTGCAGCTTGCAAGTGTTTGGAGCAAACTCTCTATCCAGTGCCACCTCACTGGAACAACCTCTCTCACCATTGACAGATCGCTTCTGTCATCACAACCTCACCTGCCATCTATTCCATCAGCATCATTGCCCTTGAAAGTATCTCACCTTGGTCCTCAAAATCCCACCAAGATCAGCCCCAACACCAGCATCACCGGGCACACCAGCAGCAGCAACAACAACTACAGCACATAGAAACATAGAAGATAGGAGCAGGAGTAAGCCATTCGGCCCCTCGAGCCTGCTCCGCCATTCAATGTGATCATGGCTGATCATCCAAATTCTTTCTCCCTGCTTTCTCCCCATATCCCTTGATCCCCTTAGCCTTAAGAAATATATTTAACTCCTTCTTGAATATATTTAATGAATTGGCCTCAACTGTCTTCTGTGGTAGAGAATTCCACAGGTTCACCACTCTCTGGGTGAAGAAATTCCTCCTCATCTCAGTCCTAAATGGCTTACCCCTTATCCTTAGACTGTGACCCCTGGTTCTGGACTCCCCCGCCATCGGGAACAGCCTTCCTGCATCTAGTCTGTCTAGTCCTGTTAGAATTTTATAAGTTTCAATGAGATCCCCTCTCATTCTTCTAAACTCTAGCGAATATAATCCTAATCGACCCAATCTCTCTTCATACGTCATTCTTGCCATCCCAGGTATCAGTCTGGTGAATCTTCGCTGCACTCCCTCCATGGCAAGAACACCCTTCCTCAGATAAGGTGACCAAAACTGCACACAATACTCAAGGTGTGGTCTCACCAAGGCCCTGTACAACTGCAGCAAGACATCCTTGCTCCTGTACTCGAATCCTCTCGCTATGAAGGCCAGCATACCATTTGCCTTCTTAACCGCCTGCTGCACCTGCATGCTTAGCTTCAGTGACTGGTGCACAAGGACACCCAGGTCTCGTTGCACTTCCCCTTTTCCCAATCTATTGCCGTTCAGATAATAATCTGCCTTCCTGTTTTTGACACCAAAGTGGATAACCTCGCATTTATCCACATTATACTGCATCTGCCATGCATCTGCACAATCGCCCAACCTGTCCAAATCATACTGGAGTTTCTCAGCATCCTCCTCACAGCACACACGCCCACCCAGCTTTGTGTCGTCTGCAAACTTGGAAATATTACATCTAGTTCCCTCGGCTAGACCATTAATATATATTGTGAATAACTGGGGTCCTAGCACCGATCCCTGCGGTACCCCACTAGTCACTGCCTTCCACTCAGAAAAAGACCCATTTATTCCAACTCTTTGCTTCCTGTCTGCCAACCAGTTTTCTATCCAATTCAGTACCTTACCCCCAATCCCATGTGCTTTAACTTTGCACGCTAGTCTCTTATGCGGGACCTTATCGAAAGCCTTCTGAAAGTCCAAATACACCACATCCACTGGTTCTCCCTTATCTATTCTACCAGTTACATCCTCAAAACATTCCAGTAGATTAGTCAAGCATGATTTACCTTTTGTAAATCCATGTTGACTTTGTCCGATCCTGTCACCAGCCTTCTCCGCAATCAATTGATGCTGCACAGGACACAGGGCATCAGCACCCGACCAAATTGTTGCCCGGGATGCCAGGGATGGCCTCACCATGGAAAGATTTATTTCTCTTGATGCTGTACACCCTGGATGCCACATGATGCGCCAGCTTGGCACCACCCCACACCAGCACCATAAAGCATCCCTACAATGCCCAAGCCATTCCTTTCACACTCATTGCCATTGCGGGGGGTATCATTATGTCTCACCATTCACTACAACTCACTAAGCCACTTCCAGATGTCCACACAAATCTGTCCAAGAACGCAAAGTGCTGAAAATAAAGGTATCAATGTTTGACAGCACATTACCAGAAACTTCACATGAACATTGGCTAAAACACCCTTGTGTGGTGTTAGTTGCTATGATTAGACTATGATGAGGGTGAGTCTGAGGGGTGGCTAGTGAAATGGAGAAGTGATAATGTAGATAGAGAGGGATGGGTGGAGGTGCAAGGTAAGTTGGTGAGAGTAAAGATGTGCAGGAGTAGGGTAGGGAAGGCAGAGTGATGGGAATGTGTTGAGTGGCATAGCAGGATGAGGTTGAGTGTAGCTTGGCAGTAACATTTCGTGATCTACTGGGATCATTGAAAGTTTTGCACCATTGCAGCCTGGTGCTCCTGATGACATCCTTGCTTTTGCCCTCCTGTGCAATGTGCAACCAGGCTGCGTTGGTCTCCTGGGGAGATCTCTTCCGCCCATCGGAATGGAAGAGGACCGCCCTACGTGCTGTGACTCCTTCCATAAAGCATATGGAGGGAGTCATGGGAGAGCCTCGGTGCAGCCGTGCACCTTTGCGCAGTGTTTGTCAGTGTTTGCAGCACCTCAATGCAGTAGAACACTGACAGCACAACTGTCAAAATCAATGTGGACATGGCCCCTTTCAGGAAACTGGCTGATGATGTGTCATCAAATGACGTCATCAGACCCGCTTCCTATTAATTGGCCGGGAACCTCGCTGGGCAGGCTTAACAAGCCCTATCAATATAAAATCACTTGGAGAGAGCGGGCTGGAGCAGGCAGCGGGCTGGGACCGCGACACCGACCCCGGCCCCGCCTCAGTTGGCGAAATCACGACCCATGACTTAATGTTGCCTTATGCTTCATTTTTCTACGTTTTTTTGTTTAATGTGAAACAGTTTTTATAACTGATTATTTTCTTGGGTGGTGACGGGGGTGGGGGGGCGTGTAAGCTATTCTAAGTTCTAGGTTTTTAAAGCAGCAATGCCCCACAAGTGATTGTTCCCTTGGGCATGAGTAGAAGCTAAAGAAGCCTAAAATATTCTGGCAACATCTGTTGTCAAGCTATTCTTCCAAATGGAATCACAATGGCTGCATATTTTAGACTTGCATGGTTTTATAATCACAGAAGCTAAACAATTTATTTTTGACTCAGTTGGGACAAGTACAGAAATCGACCTCCATGTTTAAGAGTCTCCCAACTAAACGACTGAGAAATCCATATAAGTAGAGTGCCTCATCTTCCGATTAGGCACTTTACAGCCTTCCGGACTCAATATCGAGTTCAACAATTTCAGATCATAACCTTGGCCCCCATTACATTTTTACTTATTTTTTATCCACACCTTTGTTTTGGCCCTTTCCCCCGCCCCTTTTTTCTCTCTCCCACATGGCAGCTGTCTCCCATTCTGCCAGCGCATTTCACACCTAATCTAGAGCCGTCTTTTGTCTCCACTAGTCCGATCACCATCTCGTCTCGTTTTGACTACCTCTTAATGTCTCTTCACTTCTCTTTTGTTCTCTCCCAGCCTGGCCTTCAGTCTTGACAAAGGGTTTGACCCGAAACATTGACTCTATTTTCTCTCCACGGATGTTGCCTGGCCTGCTGAGTTTTTCCAGCATTTTCTGTTGTTATTAAGTAGAGTGCCTGCTTGCTCAATATAGAGACCCGTGGGGACACCTTTCAGTTGGTCAGAGAACTTGGGTGCAGGTTGGCAACAGGTGAAGCTTAGAGAATCCTACATGTGCTGGAGGTGTATTGGTTAAAACTACACAGCTACCCAGCACAGAGCACTAGGAAACATCCTGCGGCTTACGCAGCTAGGACCATCCTACCTGCTAGGGTGATGGCCTAGAGGGTTACAGGAAATCCCAATGGGAAGAAATGCCCCCTCCTTTCACCCTGTCCCCCTCCACTCCCCGCCAGTGACAGATCAATCCCTCCAGATCTCATCAATGAACCAAGCTAGTTGGTGAGTAGTCAGCAAGACCCTGAAGTACTGTGGCTCTGTCTGGCTCGGGTATTGGATAATTGATTATGATGCATTAGCATGGTGGGAGTACCTTTGAAGGGATAATTACTAGTCCTAGCCCCTTTAGGGCTACCCCGGATCAGGCGTATTCCTCAGATGTTCACTTTCAACTAAAGTTTGAGGTAGCCGAATCCTAAAGATGCTTAATTGGGTCAAAACGTCTGGACTATCTCTCCCTAAAGGAAAGGAACAACCTGAAAATGTTACCGTCCTCCAGATAGCACTTTTAATACATTTAGCTAGACTGTAGCATTCCGGATATTATGAGGGTCCGGAAAACTCCCCCAGAATTCTGCAACTCCTCACCAAAGAGTGCATAGAGATTGAGTTGGCGAGTTTGATACTGTTTTTTGTGAGATAATTCTAAAAATATATAGATTTATTAAAGAACCGACATGCAGTTTACAGTTGGTGAGTCAATGGCAACATTAACAGTTCTAAAAAGAGAAAGGTTACAATCCTATTATCAGAGAACCTTACTCTCAAATCTTAACTTCGCTACAGTTTTACAGTTCTTAAAGTTCTATTCAGGATATCCACCAAAATCAAATACCTTTGATCCCTGAGGTACAAAGAGTTGAAGACTTACAGAGCCGCCTCTGAAGCCGAGAATCGCTTTGCCCCTTTAAAGCGAGTCTACTATCCCATTTGAGAGTTCAATATTTATACCCTTTTCCAGTGGTATTTCCTTTAAGGTTTTCTGCTGATGTAAGCTAATTATCTCTAGTCATTTTTCTGCTGACCCCTGCAATTCTTACAGTCACCTCAGCTGGTAGCACTACAGAACCATGTCTCTTCTCTAGGTGTTCTAAGTTTACCATAAAAAACGGTGTAACGGCAGATGTGTTTTACTTGAGGTAATTTATCTCTATAGCCAGAATGCTTTCACAGCTTTTTCATAGTTAGGTTTCTAGATTTCCAAACCCAGTTTGTCATGTTTTAATAAAGCCAGAATTCTTTCAAAGATAGTGTAATTTTTTGAATAGGTTATATGGCTTATTCCTTCACACCTTCACCGCATGGACTACAGCGGTTCACGAAGGCGGCTCACCACCACCTTCTCGAGGGCAATTAGGGATGGGCAATAAATGCTGGCCTTGGCAGTGATGCCCACATCCCGTGAATGAATATATTTTTTTTAAACCGCAGAAGACTCGGTTCTAATCTCTCACTGGCGGATGTGCTATTCTAGGGCTGAAATGGAAGTGTTGAAAATGCTGAAACTCAGAATAAAAATTGGAACATTAAAACCACCACCCCCAGGTGTAACTGCTGCTTAAAAATTTCTCCAGCCCCAGGAACTTCGTAGCCAGTGAACTTAAAAATAGTTTCTTGCCAAAGGCTGCCTTGTTCTAATTCTCATACAATGCGGAGATAAGTCTGTTTATATTATTCAACAACTGATTTTAAAGCATTTGTACTTCTAAAGATTTACAAGAAGCACTTCGACACCAAAATAAAATAAATCTACAAAGTGGTACAATTTCTCAGAGTGGTAGGTTTGGTCAATTAAACGCTAAATTCATTATCTCAGCTATAATAAAAACAGAAATTGCTGGGAGCACTCAGCAAGTCAGGCAGCATCTGTGGAAAGAGAAACCGAGTTAACGTTTCAGTTTATCTCACCTGTCTACCTGTGGGGGCCAGGGTCAGGGAGCAATCCCCAGCACACACCGTGCACTTCTTCTCAGACAAGGAAGGGAAGGAAATCTAGAGAGGAAGAGCCTCTCAGCCATGGTCTCAAACTGGTTACCGGCCAGCTCAACAGGAGCACTGGTCTAGGCCGAGTCACGGGTTGACCACTCACCTTCTTAGCAACAGGCCATGGGTGACATGAGGAGACCAGATCATCGGAGCAGGAGCAGGCCATTCAGCCCCTCGAGCCTGTTCCGTCATTTAATGAGATCATGGTTGATCTGTGACCTAACTCCATATACCCGCCTTTGGCCCACATCCCTTAATATCTTTGGTTAACAGAAGTCTATCAATCTCCGATTTAAAATTAACAATTGATTCAGCATCAATTGCTGTTTGCGGAAGAGAGTTCCAAACTTCTACCACCCTTTGTGCATAGAAGTGTTTCCTAATTTCACTCTTGAAAGGTCTGGCTCTAATTTTTAGACTATGTCCCCAGTCCTAGAATCCCCAACCAACGGAAATAGTTTCTCTCTATCAACCCTATCTGTTCCCCTGAAAGTGAAGAGGGAAAAAAAGAGCAGAACAAAATTATAGGGTGGCACGTTTTGAAACAAAACAAAATGACAGAAAATCAAGTTTACCGAGTTATATGATAGCGAGCTTAAAAGCAGTAAAAATTACTTTACGTTTTAGGCTCATTGTAGGCGGGGTAAGTGACATTGAGGCAAGAATATATTTGTGCATGGATTATGTAAAAACAGAGGCCATGATTATATTAAGGTTAGCGCAATTTTCATGTAAGTGCAATATATATATATATGTATATAAATATGTGCATATAGTAATGATTGAGAGATCGGCCAAAGTATTTTATGAGAATATTTAAAATATCAATTGCAATAATTCCTTCAGAACCCACTTCATTAGTATTGCAATTCTAAGAAATAAATCAACAGGATTGAAGCTTTCCCTTCGGACGGATCTCACTGGGCGAGTTTGTTTTTGTAATTTTTTAGCTGATTTATATTAAAATTTGGCTGTCCTATTTTCATTCTTAATCTCATCCTCCGTTCTTCTGTTGGCATTTAGCTTGTCACGAAGTGAGCAGTCCCCTGTGTAAGAAACGCTAAAAACAGGCACAATGCTGAATTACTGCTTAATTAATGTCTCTGTTTCATTCATTTACTTTTTTTCCCCCCAAATCATGTTCGGGGAGACCTATGCAAGATTCTCTGATGATTGATTGACAAGGCTACACAAACGCTCCTCTGTGAATCATGCAATTTCTCTGTGCATTACTTAATTAATCAAATAACTCGGGGCATTTAAGCATTGCTGCTTCTCATCAAGTCCAAATCTCTCAACTCCTAAGAAATATTGTCACATGGAAGATTGCAAATTGCAAATAAAAGCTACAGGCTGTCAGAGGCCTCCGTCTGCCCTCGCAGGTAGGCGTAAAAGATCCCATGGCATTATTTCGAAGAAGAGCAAGGGGAGATCCTCCCGGAGTCCTGGCCAACGTTTATCCCTCAACCCGCATCATTAAAAGAGATTGTCTGGTCATTATCACATTGCTGTTTGTGGGAGCTTGCTGTGTGCAGATTGTCTGCCCCGTTACCCACATTACAACAGTGACCGCACTTCAAAAGTAATTCATTGGCTGTAAAGCGCTTTGGGACGTCTTGAGGTCGTGAATGGCACTATATAAATGCAGCAGTGATACCCGCCCTGCTGTATGCCTCAGAGACATGGACCATGTACAGCAGGCACCTCAAAGCACTGGAGAGGTACCACCAACGCTGCCTCCGCAAGATCCTGCAAATCCATTGGCAGGATAGGCGCACCAACGTCAGTGTTCTCGCTCAGGCCAACATCCCCAGCATCGAAGCTCTGACCACGCTCAATCAGCTCCGATGGACAGGTCACATCGTCCGCATGCCCAATACGAGACTCCCTAAACAAGCGCTCTACTCGGAGCTCCGACACGGCAAGAGAGCCCCAGGTGGGCAGAGGAAACGCTTCAAGGATGACCTCAAAGCCTCCTTGAAAAAGTGTAACATCCCCACCGACACCTGGGAATCCCTGGCCCAAGACCGCACAAAGTGGAGGAGAAGCATCCGGGAAGGCGCCGAACACCTCGAGTCCCTTCGCTGGGAGCAAGTGGAAGCCAAGCGCAGGCAGCACAAGGAGCGCACGTCAACCCAAGCACCCCACCCACCCGCCCCTTCAACCACCGTCTGCCCCACCTGTGACAGAGACTGTAGGTCCCGCATTGGACTCATCAGTCACCTGAGAACTCATTTTTAGTGTGGAAGCAAGTCATCCTCGGTTCCGAGGGACTGCCTAAGAAGAAGATAAATGCAAGTCTTTCTTTCCTATCTTTCAAAGTTGTTTTAATACCGTAGGAAAGTTACTACAGTAAATAAGCATGGAAGGACGTCCTTCCTCCACTGGGACCTCAAGGGATGCAGCAGAAAGGCAGGGTGGGGAGGAGGGGGGGAGGGGAGCTCTCCAACTCATCGTTGCTGCCATAAACCTTTCCATTGTTCTACCATCAGAGACGAAAGCGGGGAATGCAACCTCGCTTGAAGAGACGCATCCCTGCTTTAAGTGTAGCCGGGAAACGCGGCGGAAGCTGTGGGCCGGCTGCCCGATTCAGCAGGCGATCGGGCGGGCAGCCTGTCCTTCAAACATTAATGAGGCCCGGCAGTTAAAATGGGCCAGGCCTCATGCCATGGGATCTTGACCCCCACCGTTTCCCCCCCACTCGATTCCTGCCGTGGGTTAAAATCAGGGCCAAAATGTTGTTTCCCTTGGTAGCTATGAAATGACTCCAAACGTTGTCTTTTAAAATTCAACATTTGTGTCAATTGATATCTATACGCTTTCAAATGTCATTGGATTTGTGGAGCCCCTCCAGGCATTTGCATGAGCACGCATGATAAACGAACAACTAAGGGTCTATATTACAGACTTTTTAATGGCAGTTATGGATCTCTGAGGCAGGACAAAAATGCACTTATTTGCCTTTGCATAGCCCCGTAGTAATTAGTCCATATGTTGTAAGCTCAGTGCAGTTTTTATGACTACTAGAATGCTCCACTAGGACCGTGACCAAACTAACCCTATTTCTCATCTCAGCATACCCATCTATTTAGCGTGAAGGCTTTGCAAAGCAGTGCACCGAATAATTATGTAATAAAATAAGAGACTGCAGTTATTATTAAATTTGGTTGTCTCGAGTCCTGTTAAATGCTCCAGGAGCCCTCAGTTTGGATATTAATTATATTGGTGTAGTCTTTAATGATTTGATGCTGCTGGAAATGCAAATAAAATCCTCTGGAAATGTTTTAGCATGGCAAGTGATTACTTACGTTTAGGGTTCATTTAAAATTTTTTTACTCTCTTTCAATAACCCACATCACATATGTTACAAATGGTTGCTGATTAAAGTCGTTTCGCTTTAAGTTCTTCCGGGAATTTTTACAAAAGCCACAATCCTGCCGTGGCTCAGTGGGCAGCACTCTCACTTGAGTCATGAAGGTTGTGGGTTCAAGCCCCACTCCATGAGACTTCAGCACAAAAATCTAGGCTGACACACCCAGTGCAGTGCTGAGGAAGTGCTGCACTGTCGGAGGTGCTGTCTTTCGGATGAGACGTTAAACTGCTCCAGTACAGCAACAACACTGGCATCTATCCGACAATGTGGAAAACTGCCCAGGTATGTCCTGTCCACAAAAAGCAGGACAAATCCAACCCGGCCAATTACCGCCCCGTCAGTCTGCTCTCAACCATCAGCAAAGTGACAGAAGGTGCCATATTTATCGCTCAATGAACACCTAAAACAGATTTTCTGGTCGGCATCACATTGCTTTTTTGCAGCATAAGAACATAAGAAATAGGAGCAGGAGTCGGCCATACGGCCCCTCGAGCCTGCTCTGCCATTCAATAAGATCATGGCTGATCATCCACCTCAACTCCACTTTCCCGCCCGATCTCCATATTCCTTGATTTCCCCAACGTCCAAAATCTATCCATCTCAGCCTTGAATATACGCAATGACTCAGCATTCACAGCCCTCTGGGGCAGAGAGTTCCAAAAATTCACAACCCTCTGAGTGAAGAAATTCCTCCTCATCTCAGTCTTAACTGGCCGACCCCTTATAGGGCTGGATCTTGTCAGTGTGGGCGGGCTGGGTCATGTCAGGTGGAAATCGTGTCAGGACCCCGACTCCTAAGTGAAGTGTTGAAAAAGTGGGATTTTCCCCTTATTGGGCAATTGATTTCCTGCGTGTGGGAACCACTGGCCCAATTAGTCTTTTCATACAGACAGTCGCCTCTGATGACGTCATCAATGCTGTTGGATTTAAGGCCTGTAAGCAGCCTTGATTCTTCTGGAGACTGCAAAGGCTCTGCAATTTATATGAAGGAGTTGAATTGTGGAAAATGTCAACGATCAAGCAAAAGTGTGCTCCTCGGTTTGATGAGCCCTCCCTCCAAACTCTGGTGTACGGAGCCAGCTGTAATAAAGAGGTGCTGTTCCCTTCCTCAGGGAGAAAAAAAAACCCCAGCAGACAAAAGCTGTGTGGCTACAAGTGGCCCAGGAGGTCAGCTCCATTTCAATGAGCCGCAGAACCTGGCAGCAATGCAGGAAGAAGTTTCATGACCTTCTCCGCATCGGAAAAGTGAGTATGACTTTCCCATCACCCTCAATCTGATCCCCATCGCCTCTCCTGACCAGCACTCTGCTTTGCCAATCTCTTCCTCCACATCCCACTTGACATTTACATCCCTGCACCCTTACCCATTCCCTCTCTCTCTATTGTCACATTCACTTAACTATTCAACCATGCAGCCCTCACACTTCCTATCACTGTGATGCCATGGCAACAACAACTTACAACACACAGGGAGGGCCCTTTGTATCCTTCTAAGCATCTATGCTATGCATTCACTACACTCACTCCTTCCATGGTCCATGGAGGAGCTTAGTCGCCAGGGTATTGAAAACATGGTCATTGTTCAGAATAGAATGACATCTCTTGAGGAGCGATGGTCAGCTATTGAGCAAACAAATCAGACCTTCATGCAAGTCCTCTGGAGTAGGACTTCCAGTGCAGAAATGGGTCCTCATGGCCCCCCTGCAGTGCAGCAAGGTGCGTCAAGCCATTTGCTACCTCTGAAGTGGGGCTGACCCATGAGAGGGACGTTGGTGGCAGACAACAAAGAAGTGGGGGCTCCTCTCCAAGCGCTCACATGACCATGCCACAGCAAAGCCCTTGGTCAGAGCCCCACCAGAGTCCTCACCCAAATGACATGGGCGTCTCAGCCCCTGTACAGCCATAGGAGCAGCAGGCTGCTGGCGAGCCGCACAGGTTTGCCACCCCAGAGGATGCCCGCCAAAGGCGTCGAGACAGGAGCAGCAAGAGAACGAGCAAGGGGCCTCCACATCTGCTGAAGCCACAGGGGAAGCACCACGTAGGAGCACGCGTAAGAGGAAGATAAAGCACAAGTAGTCACAAGGGTAGTCACTTGGGTGCTGTGTTGTTTTGTTTTTGGACCAGCCATCATTGTGATTGTATTATAAAGTGTTTTGATGGCAAACTGTTGAAGTTGTGGCCTGTGTCATTTTGCAAATGGGACTTTCACATTGAGGGCTTAGGGTGCCTTGTGATTATCAGAATGGTGGTCAGAGTGATAGGATTCCATATGTTCTTCTCCATTGTCGATGCTCTGGTAAGAAGGAGTGAGACTAAAGTATTTGATTGTGCAGGCTAAGCAAATCTGGCCAGGATGAGTGCGTCCCTTGCATCCCGGGCAGCAATGTTGTCGCGCGCTGGCACCTTCTGGCCTGTGCATCTTCAGGTGGATGACTAGCAGCTTGGCGCTCCTGTTGATGCTCCTGCTGTTGGTGCTGCTTTTGCTCATGGTTCTGCTGCTACCACGGCTGGTCTACATCCGAATCTGATGTCCAGGAGGAAAGGAATTAAATGTTCACCATGCTTCTGGAATATGCCTCAGTTAAAGAAGCGCTTAGTCAAGGTGGGGAGAGGGGTTTCCCAGAAGGTCACACTGGAGATGGGTGTCAGGCTCCAAACTTCCACAACACTGAGTATGCCTGCTAAAAGTTCCCCCAGACCTGAAACAACAAAGTTCTGCCACCTGCAAATGATCATCGGTGAAAACTCCTTTGTAACGGTGGAGCTGCAGCTGTTAGTAAGCAGTCCACTGGTGAGGCCGCCAGGATTACCTGGCGTGTTCCAGAGGAGGCATGTGGGATGGGGGAAATGTGTTAAAATCGGAAGGGCCTCTCAAAATGGGATTATAGAGGCAATTAAGTGGTTGTTAAGGGCCTTAAGGGCCTATCACGCCTCTTGGAGGCGAGATGGAAAGCGGGTCAGAAAACACGCACTTGTGAAAATTGCTTGGAGGCGGGATGGAAGCGGAAACGTGCCCGCCCGCCAGTTTTGGCGATTTTAACAACTCGCACGCCTCCAAACCCACCTCCTTGGGGCTGGGAAAATCGAGCCCATAGAATCATAATGGCACAGAAGGAGGCCATTTGACCCTTCGAGTCTGTGCCGGCTCTCTGCAGAGCATTCCAGTCAGTCCCATTCCCCCACTCTATCCCCGTAGCCCTGCAAGTTTATTTCCCTCAAGTGCCTATCCAGTCTCCCCTTGAAAACATTGAGTGTCTCCGCTTCCACCACTTCCGTCGGCAGCGAGTTCCAGGACCTCACCACTCGCTGCGTAAAAAAGTTTTTCCTCACATCCCCCCTGTATCCCTTGCCCAAAACCTTAAAACTGTGTCCCCTAGTCCTTGTACCATCAACTAGTGGGAACAGCCTTTCCCCATCTAGCCTATCCAAACCCGTCATATTCTTGTACACCTCTATCAAATCACCCCTTAACCTCCTTTGCTCTAATGAAAACAAATCCAGCTTCTCCAACCTGTCCTTGTAACTAAGATCCCCCATCCCCAGAACCATTCTGGTAAATCTCCTCTGCACCCTCTCAAGTGCCTTCACATCCTTCCTAAAGTGTGGTGACCGGAACTGGATGCAATACTCCAGTTATGGCCTAACCAGCGCTTTATAAAGGTTCAGCATAACTCTCTACTTTTGTACTCAATACCTCTATTTATGAAGCCCAAGATCCCATATGCTTTGCTAACTACTCTCTCAATATGTCCCGCTACCTTCAGGGACCTATGCACATTAACTCCCAGGTCCCTCTGTCCTGGCACACTCTTTAAAATTGTACCATTAAGTGTATATTGCCTCTCCCTGTTCCTTCTGCCAAAATGCATCACCTCACACTTCTCTGTATTAAATTCCATCTGCCACTTGTCTGCCCATTCTGCTAGCCTTTCTATGTCCTGTTGCAGTCGATTGGTATCATCCTCACTGTTTGCCACACCCCCAAGTTTGGTGTCATCGGCAAATTTAGAAATTCTACTCTGCATTCCAATATTCAGGTCATTTATATATATGTATATCAATAAAAGCAGTGGCCCCAGCACTGACCCTTGGGGAACACCACTGTCTACCATCCTCCAGTCTGAAAAGCAGCCATTTACCACAACTCACTGTTTTCTGTCCTTAAGCCAATTCCTCGTCCAAGCTGCTACTGACCCACCTATTCCATGAGCCTCAATTTTGTTAACCAGCCTTCTATATGGTACTTTGTCAAACGCCTTCCTAAAATCCATGTAGACAACATCCACTGCATTCCCTTCATCAATCATCCCTGTTACTTCATCAAAAAATTCAATTAGATTAGTCAAACACGATCTGCCTTTTACAAATCCGTGTTGGCTCTCCTTAATTAGTTTAAACTTGTCCAAGTGCCCATTAATTTTTTCCTTGATTATTGTTTCTAAAACTTTACCCACCACTGATGTTAAACTGTAGTTACTAGGATTGTCCTTACACCCTTTCTTGAACAATGGTGCCACTTTTCAATCCTCAGGCACTTCCCCCACATCTAGGGAAGATTGGAAAATTATGGCAAGCCCTTCCGCTGTAGTTTGATGAGTTCTTGAATACAAGAACTCATCAAACCTCTTTCTTTTGTAGAAATTAGATAGTTGCTGCATTGGAGAATGCAACGGCCATCTGTTATCTCTACCGCGGAGGTGCGAGACTCTCTGCATACCCAACTCTTGAATCCTGCAGGAAGAAACAAAGGTAAGTACACTTTTTCTAACATTTTGCACTTACCTCAGATGCTCACCTCTCCACACTTGCACCCATCACTCACCTCCACAGCACACGTTTGGACCACTCCGACCCACTACTCGCCTCGGTGACCCTGGTGGGTTTCGGAGCCTTCAGGAAGCCCGCACTTGTGTGGGCAAAAGGGGATAATCCTATTTTCTGCCTGTTAACAGGTAGTAAATTGGCTGTAATCCCTTCCCGCCTCCAAGGACGCGGGACGGCTACCCGCCTCCTGGCAAGATGGCATGGAGGTGGATTGAGGGCGGGTTGGGCACCCGCCCCGAAATTCTGCCATTTTCCCGGCAGTCCCGCCTCCAAACCCGCCTCCCCAGGCCTGGCAAAATCCAGAGCTTTGTGTTATCCTCACAGCTTACGGTCCCACCTAGCTTTGTATCGTCAGCAAACTTGAATACATTACACTCGGTCCCTTCATCTAGGTCATTAATATAGATTGTAAATAACTGAGGCTCCAGCACTGATCCTTGCGGCACCCCACTAGTTACAGCCTGCCGACCTGAAAAAGATCTGTTTATCGCTACTCTCTGCTTTCTGCCCATTAACCAATCCTCTATCCATGCTATTATATTACCCCCAACCCCATGAGCCCTTATCTTGTGTAATAACCTTATATGTGGTACCTTATCGAATGCCTTTTGGAAATCCAAATATACTACATCCGTTGGTTCCCCTTTATCTACCCTGCTAGTTACATCCTCAAAAAACTCTAATAAATTTGTCAAACACGATTTCCCTTTTATAAAACCACATTGACTCTGTCTAATCATGTTATGATTTTCTAAGTGCCCTGTTACCACTTGTTTAACAATGGATTCCAGCATTTCCCGATGACTGATATCAGGCTAACTGGCCTGTAGTTCCCTGTTTTCTCTCGCCCTCCTTTCTTGAATAGCAGTGTTACATTTGCGACCTTCCTATCCGCTGGGACCGTTCTAGAATCTAGGGAATTTTGGAAGATCAAAACCAATGCATCCACTATCTCTGCAGCCACCTCTTTTGGAACCCTAGGATGTAGGCCGTCAGGTCCAGGGGAATTGTAGGCTTTTAGTCCCATTAATTTCTCTACTACTTTTTCTCTACTTATATTAATTATGTTATGTTCCTCATCCTCATTAGACCCTTGGTTCCCCACCATTTTTGGTATGCTTTTTGTGTCTTCTACTGTGAAGACAGATACAAAATATTTGTTTAACGTTTCTGCCATTTCCATATTCCCCATAATAATGTCTCCTGTCTCAGCCTCTAAGGGACCAATGTTTACTTTTGCTTATCTCTTCCTTTTTACATACTTGTAGAAACTCTTACAATTGTTTTTATATTTTTTGCTAGTTTTCTCTCATATTCAATTTTTTCCCTTATCATCAATTTTTTGGTTATCCTTTGCTGGTTTCTGAAACTCTCCCAATCCTCAGGCTTACTACCATTCTAAGCTTCTTTCAATCTAATGCTATCCTTAACTTCTTCAGTTAGCCACAGATGCATCACTTTTCCCATGGTGTTTTTGTTTCTCAATGGAATGTATTTTTGTTGAGAATTATAAAATATTTCTTTAAATGCTAGCTACTGCTTATCTACCGCCATACCTTTTAATCTATTTTTCCAATCTATCTTAGCCAACTCGCCCCTCATACCTATGTAATTGGCTTTATTTAAGTTTAGGACTCTAGTTTTGGACTTAGGCATGTCACTCTCAAATTAATGTGAAATTCTATCGTATTATGATCACTCTGCCCCAGAAAATCCTTTGCTATGAGATTGCTAATTAACCCATCTCAGTACACAATACAAGATCTAAAATAGCCTGTTCCCTGGTTGGTTCCATGATGTATTGTTCCAGGAAACTGTCCCGAATGCATTCCATGAACTAGTCCTCCAGACTACCTATGCCAATTTGATTTGTCCAGTCTATATGAAGATTAAAGCCCCCCACGATTATTGCATTACCTTTGTTACAAGATCCTACTATTTCTTGATTAATATTCTGTCCAACGGTATAGCTACTGTTAGGGGGCCTATATACTACTCCCACCAGTGTTTTCTGCCCCTTGTTATTCTTTATCTTCACCCAAACTGATTCTACTTCCTGATCTTCCAAGCTGAGATCCTTTCTCTCTACTGTCATCCTTTATCATCAGGGCTACCACCACACCCCCCCCCACCCCGCCCCCCCACCCGACCTCCTTTTCCATTCTGCCTGTCTTTTCGAAATGTCAAGTACCCAGGAACATTTAGGCCTAGAAATTCAGTAGCGCCCCGTTTGGGGCGTCAGGCTTGCCAGAGCGCTAAAAGTAGCGCCCCGGAAGTAGTCGCGGCCGCCCGCTGGAAATTCACTTTGCGCGCCCCAGAGGGAAGTGCGGTGCTACTCAAGGCGCCCCACATCCCCCTTGGGGCGCTGCAGCTGAAGATTGCGGCGCAACGTGCCATAGCGCCACATGCTGCGGCATGGCGCGCTGCGGTACTGCAGGCCTTCCTCCCCTTCTTAAAGGGGAGGGGCCTTCTGCAGCGCGATCTGGGGCCCAACTGGGCCCCCGAGGATCGTGAGTGCCGGCAAAAGAGCCCGGCACCGAGGAGAAGTGCCGGGCTCTTGGAACGCAACCGGCACTCCACGCGGGGTGGGGGGGGTGCCTCAGGTGGCCGGGAACGGCAGCGCGGAGAGGTGCTGGCAGGCAACCAGCAAAGAAAATGGCCGCCCCGCACCTCTCCTTTAATTAGCGCCTCTACCGCCGCAGGTAGGCCCCCTGAACCGGTCGCAAATAGCGTCTGGCGTTAAAGCAGGGGGTGCAACTAAATATTGCGATCTGGGCGGTAGCGGGGCGCTGCGCACAGCGATGACGTCATTGGTAGCGGCGCAGCACTAATGGCTAGCGCCGCCATTAGCGTCCCGCTAAATTTAGCGGGAGGTGTGACCAGTGGCTTGCGACCCACTTAGTGCCCTATTAAGGTGCTAACAGGTGGCGCAGCCCACTGAATTTCTAGGCCTTAGTTCCCAACCTTGGTCACCTTGAAACCATGTCTCTGTAATGGCTATTAGATCAAACCCATTTATCTCTACTTGTGCCACTAGTTCATTTATCTTGTTACGAATACTTCATGCAATCAGATAAAGACCCTTTAATTTAAATTTTTTACCATTATTTCCTGCTTTGACCTTATTCCCTGCTGCACTGCTACCGTTAAACTCGCTGTCCCTTCCTGTCACACTCTGCTTATTTTTACCCAATTCGCTACACTGCTCTATTGCCTTGACCTTGCTCTTTAGTTTTCAAAATTTCCCCTCACCTGACCCCTCCTGCCCCCCCCCACTTTTTTAGCTTAAAGTCCTATCTACAGCCCTAGTTATTCGATTTGCCAGGACACTGGTCCCAGCCCGGTTTAAGTGGAGTCCGTCCCGACGGAACAGCTCGCTCTTTCCCCAGTACTGATGCCAATGGCCCATGAATCGAAACCCCTTACATAGACATAGAAACATAGAAACATAGAAGATAGGAGCAGGAGTAGGCCATTCGGCCCCTCGAGCCTGCTCCGCCATTCAATGAGATCATGGCTGATCATCCAAATTCAGTACCCTGTTCCTGCCTTCTCTCCATATCCCTTGATCCCTTTAGCCTTAAGAAATATATCTAACTCCTTCTTGAATACATTCAATGAATTGGTCTCTACTGCCTTCTTTGGTAGAGAATTCCACAGGTTCACCACTCTCTGGGTGAAAAAATTCCTCCTCATCTCTGTCCTAAATGGCTTACCCCTTATCCTTAGGCTGTGACCCCTGGTTCTGGACTCCCCGACCATCGGGAACATCCTTCCAGCATTTAGTCTGTCTAGTCCTGTTAGAATTTTATAAATTTCAATGAGAACACCCCTCATTCTTCTAAACTCCAGCGAGTATAAGCCCAATTGACCCAATCTCTCCTCATACGTCATTCCTGCCATCCCAGGTATCAGCCTCCTTCCATGGCAAGAACATCCTTCCTCAGATAAGGCGACCAAAACTGCACACAATACTCAAGATGTGGTCTCACCAAGGCCCGGTACAACTGCAGCAAGACATCCTTGTTCCTGTACTCAAACCCTCTCGCTATGAAGGCCAACGTACCATTTGCCTTCTTAACCGCCTGCTGCACCTGCATACTTACCTTCAGTGACTGGTGCACAAGAACACCCAGGTCTCGTTGCACTTCCCCTTCTCCCAATCTATTGCCAGTCAGATAATAATCTGCCTTCCTGTTTTTGGCACCAAAGTGGATAACCTCACATTTATCCACGTTATATTGCATCTGCCATGCTTCTGCCCAATCACCCAACCTGTCCAAATCATACTGGAGTTTCTTGGCATCCTCCTCACAGCACACATGCCCACCCAGCTTTGTGTCGTCTGCAAGCTTGAAGAAATTACATCTAGTTCCCTCGTCCAGATCATTAATATATATTGTGAACAGCTGGGGTCCAAGGACCGATCCCTGCGGTACCCCACTAGTCACTGCCTGCCACTCGGAAAACGACCCATCTATTCCAACTCTTTGCTTTCTGTCTGCCAACCAGTTCTCTATCCAAGTCAATACCTTGCCCCCAATCCCATGTGCCTTAACTTTACACGCTAATCTCTTATGCGGGACCTTATCGAAAGCCTTTTGAAAGTCCAAATATACCACATCCACTGGTTCTCCCTTATCTATCTTACCAGTTACATCCTCAAAAAATTCCAGTAGATTAGTCAAGCACGATTTACCTTTTGTAAATCCATGTTGACTTTGTCCGATCCGGTCACTTTTTTCCAAGTGCTCTGCTATTACATCCTTTATAATGGACTCTAGCATGTTCCCCACTACCGATGTCAGGCTTACCGGTCTGTAATTCCCCGTTTTCTCTCTACCACCTTTTTTGAACAGTGTGGTAACATTAGCTACCTGCCAATCCATGGGTACTGTTCCAGAGTCTATCGACTTTTGAAGATGACCAGCAATGCATCTACTATTTCTCGGGCCACTTCCTTAATACCCTAGGATGTAGATTATCAGGCCCTGCGGATTTATCGGCCTTCAATCCCATCAATTTCCCTGACACCATTTCCCTACAAATACTGATTACTATCAGTTCCTCCCTTTCATTAGATCCTATGTTCCCCGACATCTTTGGGAGGTTATTTGTGTCCTCCTTTGTAAAGACAGAACCAAAGTATGTATTTAATTGGTCCGCCATTTCTTTGTTCCCCATTATAAATTCCCCTGATTCTGACTGCAAGGGACCTACGCTTGACTTCACCAATCTTTTTCTCTTCACATATCTATAAAAGCTTTTACAGTCAGTTTTTATGTTCCCTGCAAGCTTACTCTCATACTCTATTTTCCCCCTCTTAATTAAACCCTTTGTCCTCCTTTGTTGAATCCTAAACTGCTCCCAATCCTCAGGTTTACTGCTTTTTCTGGCCAATTTATATGTCCTCTCCTTGGATCTTATCCCTAATTTCCCTTGTTAGCCACGGTTGAGTCACCTTTTTTGTTTTATTTTTATGCCAAACTGGGATGAACAAATTCTGTAGTTCATCCATGCGATCTTTGAATGTTTGCCATTACCTATCCACCATCAACCCTTTGAGTGACATTCCCCAATCAATCCTACCCAACTCGCGCCTCATACCATCGTAGTCTCCTTTATTTAAATTCAGGACCCTAGTCTCTGAGTCAACTACTTCACTCTCCTTCTTTGCAGACCACTCTTTGAGCCACGCATTTAACTCTCTGATCTGCTTGACTCTATGCCAATTTGCACGTGGCTCAGGTAGTAATCCAGAGATTATTACCCTTGAGGTTCTGCTTATTAATTTAGACCCTAGCTGCTCAAACTCCCTCAGCAGAACCTCATTCTTAGGATTTTGCTGTGCGCAAAATGGCTGCTGCATTTCCTAGAGTTCAAAGAGTACTTCATTGACTGTAAAGCTCTTTGGGACGTCCTGAGGTCATGAAAAGCGCTAAAGAAATGCAAGTTATTTCTTTCTTTTTCTTCCCTTCTCATATTCTGGTACAGAGACAGGGGGCAGGTGTCTCTTTTCTAACTTCCCTCTCCCCATTGCTAGGAGGTGAAACCTGATGGTGAAGACATGACAGCAGAAGATTCAAAGTCAAACAGCAAAATTATGGGTACCTAAATAATAAATATCAGGATTGGGAAAGGAGAGAGCTTTTACAACAGCCAAGGCTATCAGTATTATGAGGCAATGCCGTGAAGAACACAGCTGCACAGGACCTGTGGTCTATATTGGAGGCTCCATAGGGCAAGCTGGAATGGAGCAGGCGGAAGCAGGATTGACAGTGAAAAGATAAAGCACAGCCTCAAGCTGTGTAATATTAGTGTCAACAACTCTGATAGTGGTGTAGCTTATCACACGAGCTGGCAAGCGGTGATGCCCGCCTGTGTCGATCAATACAAGCACCACGTCTTAATGTCCTGAAGTAGCAACAACAGTGGAAACGTGAACAGCCAGTCAATTAACCCCATTTTTTTGGGGGGGGGGTGAAACATATTGGGGAGATTGTCCCTTGTATCAGCCTTAATAGTCATCGGTGCAGTCATCAAGACAGATTCTTTCCAGCTAAATCAGTATCCAGTTCTTTATTACTTTATTTTCAGCAACCTCCTGACCAACTTCAGCTAAAGGTTTACCCAATGAATCACAGCAGTAACTCCATAACTAACTATTTCACCTGAGACATATATAGTTCCACAATATTCCTTCTTACTCATTCTCGGGATCTGGGCATCACTGGCAAAGCCAGCATTTATTGCCCGTCTCTAGTTGCCCTTGAGAAGGTGGTGGTGGGCCTTCTTCTAGAACCGCTGCTATCCGTGTGGTGATACCATGATACTTTGGCCACTCTTCATGCACGAGTCTAAATAGTGAGTTTGCACCTCACTATAATATTGACCATGGAGGACTTCAGACTGAATGTGACAGAAATGTAGCATTTTTGTTTGCATAGGCTTGACTTGGCGGCTGTCCCTTTAAATCCAGTCACAATGGACCATTTTAAAGCCATCTGCAGTTAGAAAACAAGCCCATGACCCAGGCCAAACTTGATGCATACATTGCAAAGTTGGTTCAAACTAGTTTTCAGAGTAGGACAGACACCCTCTAAGAGTTGGGAAAGTGGGATTGCCCATGAGAGCTAAATAAGACACAAGAGGCAACATCATTCTAGAGTAAGAAGGGTAGAAAAGAGCCAAAAGTGTAACAGTGAACTCAATCGTATTCTCATCCAGCAATGTGCACAGGTGTACTTTCCAGCAAAAGCCATTAAATAGCAATCCGGAGCAGAAACCCTGGTTGATTTTTCCATTCAGTAGCCCATAGATGCTGAACTCCCTTTTGACATCCCAACTGCTAACTGACCACAGTTCAAAGAATGAACCTGGGACTGTCTGATCTATGTAACCCAGCACCATCGTTACAAAAGAGCTAAGATATCTTTGCTTTATTCATTCGCGGGATGTGGGCATCGCTGGCAAGGCCAGCATTTATTGCCCATCCCTAGTTGCCCTTGAGAAGGTGGTGGTGAGCCGCCTTCTTGAACCGCAGCGCTGTTAGGGAGGGAGTTCCAGGATTTTGACCCAGCAACGACGAAGGAACGGCCGATATATTTCCAAGTCAGGATGGTGTGTGACTTGGAGGGGAACTTGCAGGTGGTGGTGTTCCCATGCGCCTGCTGCCCTTGTTCTTCTAGGTGGTTGAGTTTGCGGGTTTGCGAGGTGCTGCCAAAGAATATCAGGAGCAGCTCTCTTTCTTGATGGAATTTCAAAAAATCTTTACTACATCGGCACTAGGTTCCCAAAGCTAATGCTGTGAAGGAGCTGAATTAACACCAGTAGAGATACGGTTACAATAACAGGGTGATTTATCTCTGCTGGCATGTCCTGTAATCTCTGCTTACTGTTGAAAACAGATGTGCATTTTGACCAAGAATAGTATCAGAAGAAAGAAATGGAAATGCTGAGGTAAAGTAAGTCTGAAGGGTCCACATCATGGAAGACCTCTCCTGGTCCCTCAATACCTCCTCTCTGGTGAAGAAGGCCCAGCAGCGCCTATATTTCCTAAGGAGGCTGAAGGGATGTAACTTGTCACCCCTGATCCTCTCTAACTTTTACCGCTGCACAATAGAGAGCATCCTGACAAACTGTATCACAGTATGGTATGGCAGCTGTAGCTACTATGACCGGAAAGCCCTGCAGCGGGTAGTCAAAACTGCCCAACGCATTACCGGCACCCGGCTACCGACCATAGAGCACATATACCAGAAACGCTGTTTACGGAGGTCACGGTCCATCATCAAAGACCCTACCCACCCCAGCCACAGTCTGTTCGCCCTCCTGCCATCTGGGAGACGCTACAGATGCATTCGCACCCGTACGACCAGATTTAGGAACAGCTTCTTTCCCAGGGCTGTCATCCTACTGAACTCCACAAATAAACTCTAAAGCCTGCACATCTGCCAATGCACTTTATTATGGTTATGTTTATGTTAATGTATTACAAGCCAAATGTATGTTGAATGTTTAAATGTCTTAATCTAAATGTACACTCTCGGGAGCCGCAAGCCTACATTTCGTTGTACTGCACTTGTGCACTAACAATGACAATAAAGTTGATTATTATTATTATTATTATTAATAATCAAGACTTCAAGTGAGACTGTGACCATCAAGAGAAAATGAGCAGTTATATTTTCTGCACTCGGATTGTATTACAGTATCTGAAAAAAAATCACATTTATTTTTATCACCAGGCTATTAATTATTTTGAGTTTCTGTTGAATCTAATTTACCACTTAAATATTTTTCTGTATTTCAGTCCACTTGCTGTATAATATTCCAGTTGTTTGCTGCCCAATTATAAAGGCCGAGTTCTAATTTTCCAGCTTAGTTCAGGGAGAACATTACTGGTGAATGAGCAGGCTTGACGAATCGACTTAATGTTACTTACACTTTTCAAAAGCATTCCAGTTCATTCTAGTTCATCTTTCGGAAATAATTTTGGGATCACAGTCCACTTTTTGGTGAGGTTATTCCCAGGTCAAACGCTACTGTCTCTGAACTAGAGGCTTCTTCTGTTCCATTGAGTTGTCCGCCAGTGACATCATTCTCCTGAACTACCTGACATGAATCTTGTCATTCATGTGGAAATGACTTATGAAATAATACTGGGTGGCCTGCTGGTGGCGCTGTCCAGGGCATGGGCCCAGCTTGCTCAGGACATTCTTTAACAGGAACTAGTGAAGGACACAACTAGATCTCCATGTTAAAAAACAGTTGATTAAAGCCTTGTTTAATACTCAGACCAAGTGCCTAGTAGTTTTCTTACGCCACTACCTTGATGCCTTTTTTTCCTACTTTAACGGTAGAAGTTTCACGGGCAAACATCCCTGATGGTTTTCTGGTTAGATGCACAGCTCATGACAGTATTAATCAATTTAATCCTGAATCAACGAAAGCAGCATTAGGGGACGCTATGGTGAACGACAGCCCTCCTGGGCCCGGAAAGGAGATAACAGCCGGGGTTGCCACTTCCGTCACCTCTGCTGTTAAACGTGCCTCTGTAGGTCAGATGGGGCAGGAGCAATGAGTCTCCCCATGGTTAAATAGCTGGTTATGGTTCACATATAAAGAATGGCCACTTGGGTGAGGTTACCAGAGAGCTGGCCACAGCCACGGATCTGCATCTTGGAAGCAGTGAGCAATTCTGGGCTGGCTGGGGAGGGCGGGGGGGTGTCTGTCGGAAAATAAACATTTTAGGATCTTTTTATGGACTTGCAACCTTATTAATATGAACTTTTATACAGCATAGAATACCTTTTATCAGGTCAAAGAGACCATGACTGTCAATAGTCACAAGTGTCTTTTTACATTAGACATGAAATTCAGTGTTCTCCAACAGTCGAAGCCCAGCCTGCTAGTAATGTGACCTGTTTTCCGGGGATTTATGATGGCCACTAATCCTGGTATTCTCTCACGTTAACACGGGCCTTAAGGTAAGCATGTGTCTTGTTGGCCTTCCAGTTTATTTAGAGATGTATGGCGCTGTGCTGAAGCTGATTTATAAATCATATATTTCGGCTTTAGTCAAATGCTTTAAACCTAATGGCCCAGAAATTCCGTTCACAGGCCTCCCGCGGGTGGAGGGCTGCGATCTGGAAAAATCTCCGCCTGGACTGGAGGGCTCCCTGGAGGCGCAGAGTTCCGTTCCCGGGCCTCTCCAAACTGCCGGTGTGCAGGGCCCACATATCCCAGAGGCGCAGGTGGTTCGCAGCGTCCCTGGGATCACGTGGGCCATGGGGAGCCAATCAGAGAAGGGAATCTCCATTCATACATTTGACAGGAAGACCTGTCAAATATATGAATAGAGATCACCTCCAAAACATAGTAAAACTTTAAATAATTTTTTTTTTTAATCTCATTTTTAAAATGACTTTAAATTACATAAATTAAGTATTTAAACAAAAATTTTATTTTTTGAAAAAAAAATTAAGTTTTTAACGGGGCTAAAAATAAACTTACCTTTCTTTAAAGTATTTTTAAATGATAAATCACTGGAAATTTTAAATTTTTAAAAACTTTTTTCAACTCTTATCAAGAATTGTAAGTGTTTTCTGCGGGCGGAGGGTCTCCAAAAAACGGAACTCTCCACCCGCAGAGGCCCTTCTCCAGCTCAGCTGGAGGATCTGTCAAGAGCTTTCTTGACAGATTGGAAATGCCGGTTTCCAGTGCATGTGCAGTGCATGCCTAAAACCGGCATTTCCGTTGGCCCTATGGTTGAGTACACACCCATAGGGACCGGAATTTCTGCCTCATATAGGTAGCCAACACTCCAAACAATTTATGACGGCGCTCCTCTTAAATGAAGGAAAGGACACAGCTGTAAGTCTGACCCGTCATTTAGATCACCCAGGATCACAGGTTGCCATTCAGGCCTATAATCCTTTCATTGAGTATCTGATGGGCCATTTTTTATGTCTTTTTGAAGTCTGCTGGAGTTATATATTACATAGAATGTACAGCACAAAAACAGACCATTCGGCCCAACTGGTCCATGCTGGTGTTTACGTTCCACATGAGCTTCCTCCCACTCCGATCAGCATATCCTCCTATTCCTTTATCCCTCGTGTGTTTATCTAGTTACCCCTTAAATGCATCCTCTGGCACTTATACTGATGATTTCTCCCCCCCTTTTCACCTTGAAATGATGGCAAGATTTGACTTTGTAAAATATACGATTTCACTAGTGAAGGCAATATCCGCAGAGAATTGTCCATAAACCCAACAGACCGGTGTTTGGGTGAATTTGGTCTTCAGATTCAAACATGGCTTCTCAGGGTCTGAAATTCATGCTCTCCATAGCTTTATCGGAGGAGGTAATTCTAAGGACAGGATCAGGCTTAACAACGATACTGCCACAGTCAAATGGCATGAATATTGGCCATTAAGGGTGAGGTTAATAGAGAGCTGCTGGCACCTGCGGAATTGTACTTCAAAAGGAGTCAGCACCTTTAGGCGAGGGGTGGAAGGACAGGGGATAAAAATTACTATGACGAGTGGAAACTGCCTTCTTCAAGCCCTTGTAAAACCTGAACACATACACGGTTCACAAGTCTAAATGCTGTTTAGTTCTTACCCACCTCGTCAGTACATGTGAAATACCTCTATAAGGCGACACAGCGATTTCACCTGCCCTAAAATACATGGATGAGAACATCTACCTCCAATAGATTTGCCCATATTAAGAGGCTGGGGTAATGGGCTGATCCTCAGACTGTGTAGCTCACCCTCGCTCGGTGACCATGGATCAGCTCCACAGACACATACCTACTGTGGGTTTGTACGTACCTCCAACCTTTTTAACTGCAGCGATTAAAGAATAATTCAAAAATAAATGGCAAATGGACCGGATCCAACGGTAGCGCAGGAAGTTGGGCTGGGTCCTCTTTCTTGGCTTGTCAAGAAACAAATGCCTCCCCCGCGCTGCCAGCTGTTGACCAAACTGCTGGGAAAAAAGTCATAAAGAAAACGCTCATTGTCGTCACTGTCTCTGGATGCACAGGACTTTACACTCGACCTTCAAGTGCCAAGTTGGTGGGGATGCTTGTGAGATAAGTAAAATGGCGGCATGCCTGCAGAGAGCAAGATGAGCAAAGCACGATGGACTGTTTCTGACTTGCTAATAGGACCTATCCACAAAACTCACTTTTTGTACATTCGGTCTCAGAATGTGGGCAATGCTGGTAGGGCCACATATATTTACCCTGATGACTACATGGCTTGCTGGACCACTTCAGAGCGCATTAAGAGTCAACCATGTGATATGGGACCGGAGTCACATGTAGGCCAAGCCAAGTCATGATGGCAGCCTGCCTTCCCTGAAGGACATTAGTGAACCAATTTGGTTTTTACAACAGTCTGGCAGCTATCCTGGTCATTTTTCTGGTACTAGCTCACAACTTACCAGATTTATTGAACTCAAATTCACAACATCCCTAGTTTGCTAGTCCAGTACCAAAAATAGTTTCTTTATCTGAATTGCTGTTCTAAGTAAAAAAATTGAAACTCTAACTCATGTTAGTGTATAAATCTGTGCATGCAATGAATGCACAAAGAAACAGCAAGGTGACGTGACTTACATACAGGAAGTTACAGTACCCCAGTGCATTGGAGGCAAACTTAATTGAGTCCCTCATGAACATCACTACAGCCTATATTGCAAACTGCTCTCTCATTTAGAGCTAATTAATCACCTTTTGAGCATATAGCTTTAAGGGACAAGTCCCTTGATTTGCTTTATTTTCTTTTGGCTTTCAACCACAGAGCTGCTTTTTTTTCCAGGTATTTATCCTGGAAGATGAATGAGAGTGCATGCCCCAAAGTCGTGTTACTTTATGGAAGGAAATCTATTTTTGTGACGGATTTGACAAAAAGAATTGAACAGCCAAGCTTAAAAATAAAATTGAAAGACTAGGCAATGCAGTGGCACTATCTGATGGAGCGACAATGTATAGGTGGGGAGCAGATTCAAAGCACGATCTTAGCCATGCTACAGTGGAGTTGTGCGGAGTGAAAGCCAAGAGTCTCTACATGGGGGGAAAGGGAAAATTAGGGGGAAGAGATGTCACTGTACTACTCTCACCAACTTCCAAGGTTCCAGTGTGTCTGTGGCATTTGACAGCAGGTCTTTCTGTCCACCAGCTGTGGCTCAGTGGGTAGCACTCTCACCGCTGAATCAGAAGGTTGTGGGTTCAAATCCCACTCCAGGGACTTATGCACATAAAGCTAGGCTGACACTCTGGGGGAGTGCTGCACTGTCGGAGGTGCCATCTTTCAGATGAGACATTAAACCGAGGCCCCGTCTGCTCTCTCAGGTGGATGTAAAAGATCCCAAGGCACTGTTTCAAAGAAGAGCAGGGGAGTTATCCCTGCTGTCCTGGGCCAATATTTATTCCCTCAATGCACATAACAAAAAACAGATTATCTGGTCATTATCACATTGCTGTCTGTGGGAGCTTGCTGTGTGCAAATTGGCTGCTGCGTTTCCCACATTACAACAGTGACTACACTTCAAAAAAAAGTATTTCATTGGCTGTAAAGTGCTTTGAGACGTCCGGTGGTCATGAAAGGCGCTATATAAATGTAAGTCTTTCTTTCTTCTCAGTTGCCAGAGATGCGCGCCTTGGCAAAATCAGTAGATAAGTAAAGAAAACAAACAGGATCTTAGAATGTATAGCCAGAGGTATAGAGCGCAAGTCCAGGAAATGATGATGACTTTATACAAGCATTGGTTTCAACCCCACCTAGAGTATTTGGTACAACTGTACTCATACTACATGCAGATATCTGCATTAAAGAGGTTACAGTGATATTGATATTTAATGGCACTCGAGCTATGAGGTAACCGAACCTGGCAAAATTGATGCTAGAGAAAGGAATGCCCAGGAACATCTTACTGAGGCATTCAAGATTCAAAGGGGTATAAATAAACTGAACCCGAATAATATGTTTGACGAAATCATAAACTATACAACAAAGAGTCACAAACTCAGGCTCAGATAAACAGTTTACATAGAGGGTGGTGAATATATGGAATAGGCTGCCATGCGTGTCAGAAAATTCAAGAAGAAACTCAAATTTGGCAGAAAAGGGGATTGAGGGGCAGGAGAGCTAGATTAAGAGAATCAGCTCGACTCCGTTGGTAACACCTTTGCCTCTAAATCAGATTGTGTGTTCAAGCCCCAATCTAGGCTTATACTCCAGGGCCATAATGAGGGACTGCTGCATTGTTGGAGGTGCCGTCTTTCAGATAAACCAAGGTCCTGTTCGACTGTTAGGATAGACAATCATCATAATCAATAAACCAACATCACTAAAACAGATTACCTGGTCATTATCACATTGCTGTTTGTGGGAGCTTGCTGTGCGCAAATTGGCTGCCACTTTTCCCACATTACAACAGTGACTACACTTCAAAAGTAATTCACTGGCTGTATAGCGCTTTGGGACGTCCTGAGGTTGTGAAAGGTGCTATATAAATGCAAGTCTTACTTACATAAAAGCCCCATATATAGCACTATTTGAAGAAGAACATGGACGTCTCTTGGTATCCTGGTCAATGTTCCTCCCTCCACCAACACTGCCGAAATGAGATTAACTGGTCAATCATCTCATCTGTTTCTGGGATTTTGCTGTGTGAAAATTTGTTGCTAAGTTTTGATTACATAACAACAGTGACTACCCTTCCAAAGGTAATTCATTGGATCCGAAGCACTTTAAGATGTCTTGAAGATATAGAATTACATTGAGCGTACAGCACAGAAACAGGCCATTCGGCCCAACTGGTCTATACCGGTGTTTATGCTCCACACGAGCCTCCTCCCACCCCTCTTCATCTAACCTCATCAGCATAACCTTCGATTTCTTTCTGCCCCATGTACTTATCTAGCTTCCCCTTAAATGCATCTATGCTATTCACCTCGACTACTCCTTATGGTAACAAGTTCCACATTCTAACCACTCTCTGGGTAAAGAAGTTTCTTCTGAATTCCCTATTGGATTTATTAGTGACTATCTTATGTTTATGGCCCCTAGTTTTGGTGCCCCCACAAATGGAAACATCTTCTCTACGGCTACGCTATCAAACCCTTTCATAATCTTAAGGACCTTTATCAGGTCACTCCTCAGTCTCTTTTCTAGCAAAAAGAGCCCCAGCCTGTTCAATCTTTCCTGATAGGTATAACCTCTCAGTTCTGGCATTATTATCCTTATACAGCACAAGTTACAGCACTACAAAAATACAAGTTCTTTCTCATTTTACAGTGTATAGGATTTCTTAAACTTTGGAAATGGCCAAACAGATTACAGTGTTCTCTCCTAGTCATGTACTTTTCTACATTCCTGAGAGGATTAATCAACAAAGCAGAGAATCAAAATAGCAAATAAAAAATTCAAAAGGTTCTGTCAAATCTACACAGTTGGTTTCTCCTTACCAACTGGGATTAATTTGGCAGTTTTGTTCAGAGAATTCACGAGGATAGAGAGTTCTATCAAGCATGTCGTCTAGCTTCTAGAAGAAATAGGCTCCTCAATGACATATTGGCAAAATACAGCCTATGGAGTGGTACTAACTGGGAAAGTCCCAGGTTTAAGTTAGTTAATTTCAGACAGATAATGGTGGGGACACTACAATTGGCATCGGTGTTCCCAAGTTGAAGGGGGACAATGGAATGTGCCAGAACACCTACTCCTGATTCCTGACCCTGCTGAAAAACGCGCGCGTGTGTGAACATCAGGTCAGGATAGTCTCAGGCTCATCTGTGCTTTCCCCAACCTGCCCCAGGCTGATCTTCACTCACTTGACTCACACATGACCGATAGCTCTTAGACAAGATACTGGAGTGGCACCACCCATGCTGCCATTAGCCAGCAGGAGTCACTGCTTTCAGGAGAGGTAAAAGGGAGAGAGAATTGGACCATGTAACAACACGGTCTTGTGTTTTTGGACCTCAGAAATCAAGGCATTGTGGGTTTCACTAACAAGTCAGCCTTTTGCCCTCAGTCTCAAATCTGACGGAGCTTAATAGGTTAGCTTACAACAGTCCCTTAAGTTGAGTTTACACAAACACAACAGTATTTTTTCCCTCTTTCTTCCCCCTCCCATATAAAGTGCCTTGGAACATGTAATGTCCATGTGTAATTGAGACACGGACTACAGAAGTTGGTTATAACAGGTGTTTACTGAATGGAGACAAAACTGGAACTACTATACAAAGTTACTACACAGGCTTATATACAGGGGTGGTCACTACTGGTACTGCAGTATACAGGGGCTGCAGAATATAGTTCCTTCTTCAAAGTACATACACTACAATTCCTCCCCTTTTAGCTAAACAGTACATAACATTCGATTAATAATTAAATAACATATTTACAATTACAGTTGCTATATACATTAGCTGAAGTTAATCAATTATAAATTCAGTCTTTGAGGAGGCTTCCTGATGATGTCCGGATAACGCCTCTTTCGGGATCAACGTCGTTGTTTGGTTCGTCTGCTTCCAATATCACCAATTCTGAGGTAGATGCAATTGGTACTTCGGTTTCATCACCAGGTGTATAGGATCGTGGTGTAGATTTGATGTTTTCCAGTGACTCTAGAATCTGGTCAGCATGGCGTCTTACAATGCTCTCTCCAACGTCCACGGGATACATTAGAGGTCCTTGCCGTGTGCAGATCGTTCCTGGCTGCCATTTCTCTGTGCGGTAGTCCCGGGCCAAAACTGGTTGACCTATCTTGAAACTTCTGGTTGGCCTTTCATTCATATTCTGAAACTGCCTGTTCTCCACATCTCTTCTGATGTTTGGCTTAACCAAATCCAAGCGGCATCTTAGTCTTCGATTGAAGAACATCATGGCTGGAGTTTGGTTGGTAACCGCATGTGTCGCATTCCGGTAGGCAAACAAGAAGTTATCCACCTTGTGTTGTAGGGGTATGTCTTCATTACACATTGCCTTGATAGCCTTCTGAATGTTTGAACGAACCTCTCAGCCAATCCATTGGTGGCTGGATGATATGGGGCGGATGTGTAATGCTTAACACCATTGTTCTTTAAGAACCTCCGGAACTCTTCAGACACAAACTGTGGTCCATTGTCGGAGCAAATCTGTTCAGGCAGCCCATTTCTGGCGAATATGGTTCGTAAGACTGTGATAGTTTTTTCTGTGGTGGTTGAGGACATTTTTATTACCTCTGGCCACTTTGAATGTGCATCCACCGCAATTAAAAACATCGAGTCCATAAATGGACCAGCAAAATCAACGTGTACCCTTTGCCATGGAGATGAGGGCCACTCCCATGGATGTAGAGGGGCTTGTGGTGGGGCGTTTTGGACCTTCTGGCATCCTGTACAGCTCTTGGTCATCTCTTCGATTTCTCTATCGATTCCCGGCCACCACACAAATGCTCTGGCTAAGTTCTTCATTTTTACCCCTCCCAGATGACCCTCATGAAGCTCATTGAGCACTCCATCCTTCAATTTGGGTGGAATTACTACTCTGGATCCACACATCAAGGTTCCTCGGCACACTGACAGCTGTTCTCTTCTCGGCGAGAATGCTGGCAACAGTGGTTCGCCATGTGCTGGCCATCCCTTCACCATTAAATCATAGACCCTGGAGAGTGTCGGGTCATTTCGTGTTTCCTTTTTTATGTTTGCATTCGTCACAGGTAGACATTCGACTATGGTCGAGTAGAATATCTCCACAGGATCCACTGCAGGTGCTTCTTCCACCGTCGGCAACGGTAGGCGCGACAATCCATCAGCATTCCCATGCTGTTTAGTTCCTTTGTACTCAATGTCATATTGGTGTGCCCCTAGGAAAAGGGACCACCTCTGTAGCCATTGTGCTGTCATTATCGGGACGCCCTTCTTAGGGTTGAAAATGGAGACAAGAGGTTGATGATCAGTTAGTAGAGTAAATTTCTGTCCGTGCAGGTAGTGATTCAACTTCTTCACCCCCCACACCAGGCTGAGGGCTTCTCTGTCAATCTGGGCGTAGTTACGCTCGGCTGAAGTTAACGAGCGTGACGCAAAAGCTATCGGCCTCTCTAAACCATCAAGGAATTTATGTGACAGTACCGCTCCAATGCCGTAGGGAGATGCATCACACACCAGTCTTATCGGTAGTGATGGGTTGTAGTGAGCCAATACTTTTCTTGAAGTGATCAGGCCTTTACACTTCTGAAAGACCTGCTTACATTCATCGTTCCATTTCCATGCTACTCCAGTTTGTAGCAGGGCGTTCAGTGGGTGCAGAATTGTGGACAAATTCAGCAAAAACTTATGGTAGTAATTCACCAATCCGAGGAATGACCTCAGTTGCGACACATTTTCAGGCGCTGGAGCCTTAACTACCGCTTCAATTTTGTCAGGGGACTTCTGTAACCCCTCTTCATCAATCACGTGGCCACAATACGATATTTGTTTCTTAAAAAACTCGCACTTGGGGCGATTGGCTCATAGCCCATGTTCTCTTAGTCTAGTGAGCACCTGCTCTAGGTTGGCAAGGTGTTCACTGTCATTTTCACCTGTCACTAGGATGTCGTCCAAGTAACACTGAGTCCCCGGAATCCCTTGCAGGACTTGTTCCATCGCTCTTTGCCATATAGCCGGAGCTGATGCAACTCCGAATACCAGTCGATTATACTGGTAAAGACCTTTGTGAGTGTTTATCGTGAGATATTTCCTAGAGGATTCTTCAACCTCCATCTGCAAATATGCTTGCACTAGGTCAATTTTTGTAAAACGTTTCCCTCCAGATAGTGAGGCGAAAATATCTTCTATCCTCAGAAGAGGATACTGCACTGTGTGAAGGACTGGGTTCACAGTCACCTTGAAGTCCCCACAGATGCGAACCTTCCTTGGCTCCTCAGACTTATTGTTTAATGTTTTCTTCATGACAGGAACGATGGGTGTCACCCACTCGCTCCAGTCTACCTTAGATAACACGCCTGCATTCTCCAGATTCTCCAGCTCTGCCTCGACGGCTGGGCGAATTGCATACGGTACTGGTCTTGCTTTGAAAAACTTGGGAATTGCATTCTCTTCTATTTTTATCGAGGCGGTTACACCTTTAAGAGTTCCCAGTCCTTGTTGAAATACCTCTTTAGCGTTAGCTAAGATTTTTTGACAATCGTCCAGGTGTGACGTCGTCATCCTTTTTACCAGCCACAGTCAGTGCCTGAATGGAGTGCCAGTCTAAACTTATCTTTCTGATCCATTCACGTCCCAATAATGGTGGTCCACCATCTTGCAGTATGTACAGATACAATTTCTGTATTTCCTTGCCGTTGTATTCGACAGGCACCCTTATTTTCCCTCTGGGGTATACTTTCTGCCCCGTATATGTCTTCAAGACAATGGATGTGTCTTTCAAGGGTATGTGTGAGAATAGCCGCTCGTAGTCTCGTCGATTCATGATGGTCAGGGCTGATCCTGTATCCAATTCCATTTTGACTTGGGACCCTGCTATCGTGAGGGTGACCCAAATGGTTCGGTGATCCTCTTTTGCGATTACGTTGTGTAGTTTGAGACAGCTTAGTCTCTTGTTCCTGGATTCACTATCGCTCTTCTGGTCTTCGGAACTACTGTCCGTCATCTTTTGTACTTCCCTGTACTTTTCCTTAGTAGTCTTTATGTTGTCGTTAGTCTTCTTCCCGGACCTGCAAACTCGTGCAATGTGTCCCATCTTTCCGCTTTGCCTGCATGTTTTGTCCTTGAACCAGCAGTCCTTCTGGTCATGGGTTGTTCTGCCGCAGCGATAACATTTTTCAAATCCCCGTGACATTTCATGGGTGCCGTATTCCTGTGGCTTTTGCTGTATTTCCGCAGCTCCCCTTGCTGCTGCTTCGTACGATACTGCCACGCTGAAAGCCTTATCTAGCATCAGCTCTTTCTCTGAGAGTAACCTCTTCTGGGTTCCTTCACTCAGGAGTCCACAGACAAATTTGTCCCGTAGGGTATCTGCCAGTCCTGCTCCGAACTGGCAGTGCTTTGATAGCTTGCGTAGTTCCGTAAGGTAATCAGCATTGCTCTCATCTTTATGCTGATTTCTCTTGTGGAATTTATATCTTTCTGCTATCAGCAGCGGTGTAGGATTTAGGTGCTCCTGTAGGATATCAACAATTTCGTTAAAACTCTTCTCCATCGGTTTGACTGGAGTGATCAGGTTCCGCAATAGGCCGTACGTTCTTGCGCCCATTAAGTTTAGTAGTACCGATGCCTTTTTCTCATCGGCTACTTCATTTGCCTTGCAATATACTTCGACTCTTTCCACATACGTGGTCCAGTCTTCTATTTCATTATCGAAGGCAGTGATATTGCCAGTCTTCAGCATCTTGGAGATCTAAGATGGCGCCTCCCACGCTTTGCCTTCTTCCCTGATTGAACAAAATGGCGCCTCCCACGCTTTGCCTTCTTCCCCGATTGAACAAAATGGCGCCTCCCGCGCTTTTCCTTCTTCCCCGCTGGATTAAGATGGCACCTCCCGCGCTTTCTGTCTTTTCCGCTGCTGCCAACGCTGTTGCTGGCGTTTTTATGCCTTGATGGCGACGCCCTATGGTCTTCGCGCGCTTCCCCCCTGCGCTGCTGCCGACGCTGCTCTCCGCGGTCCCCGTGGCAAACTGCAGCTCCTCGCGGCTTTCTGCGCTTCTAATTTCTTTTTCTTTTATTTTAATTACTGTTCCCGTCGTCAGAGCAGACCCTATGGGACACTTTCCTCCCTCTTCTCGGGTCTGTACGCTGCCCAGCTTCGTAGCACCGGCCGCGCCCTGTGTGCTCCACCCTCTCTCTCTCTCTCCTCTTCCCGACAACGCTGCTCGGCCCCGTTGAAAAGCCACCCGATCGAGCTCTAGCCCACCGCAGCCCAGGAAGGATCAGTGTACTACCTGCCACCAGCCCGGTTAGCTGGAACACCATAGACTGGAGAACCAAGCCCAGCTCTCGACAGCCTCTCCTGCAAATCTTCGAATTCGATGAATCAGAGGGCGGTTGCCCACGGTAGACGCCCGTTTCTTCTGTTTGTTTTTTTTTCTTTTTGGATTTCTTCCTTCTGGATTCGACCTCTAATAACTTCGCTTCAGGGCTGGATCCCCGTGAGGTGGCGCAGAACTGCAGGTAAGTTCGGATCAGTTCGTCGCCAATGTAATGTCCGTGTGTAATTGAGACACGGACTGCAGAAGTTGGTTATAACAGGTGTTTACTGAATGGAGACAAAACTGGAACTACTATACAAAGTTACTACACAGGCTTATATACAGGGGTGGTCACTACTGGTACTGCAGTATACAGGGGCTGCAGAATATAGTTCCTTCTTCAAAGTACATACACTACAGAACTTCTTCTGCATTAAGATGCAAGTTGTCATTCTAGCCATATACTGAGTTTAAAATAAATTTGTATCCTACACAAAACAACAGTTAATCGTGTAGACACTAGAAAGCCCCATTTTATGCATTTTATAATTATGAGAATCTCTTTAAACATAAGGGCCTGGAGTGTCAGCCAGGCTGCGCTGGGTGTTTTTTTCGGCCCAATTCACCTGAAATTGGCCAAGCCAGCGCAAAAGATTGCGGAATTTTAAACACGAATTACGTTCAGCGCAACTCGATTTTTCCGTCAGCGTGGGCACTTGTTTTTGCTTGGCCCCACCCACAAAGCTGGCCACGCCCCCCAGATCGAATTAATCACTATTGCAAGTTTCCACTAATTGCGCTCATTTGCAGGCCTTCGAGGGGGCTCTAAAAATTAAGGTGCTGTTTCTAGACACAAAGACAATAAAAGGCACATTTTAAAAGCTTTGGAATATAATTTTATTTAAATTTTACTAAGAAACTGACCACTATACACCAATGTAACTAGCATGTATAGTTTTCTAAAGTCATTTTTAGTTATTTAAAATCGGGTTAATCGGGTGATGGACTAGACACTCTGGTTAAAGTGTTTATTTTTTGGGATCAAGCCATACTTAGCTGTGTTAATCAAACTGCACCAAGTTACCATTCTTAAATAATCGCCTTAGAGGGGGTGCAACGAAGGTTCACTAGATTGATTCCTGGGCTGAGAGGACGGTCCTATGAGGAGAGATTGAGTAGAGTGGGCCTTTACTCTCTGGAGTTTAGAAGAATGAGAGGTGATCGCATTAAAACATTTAAAATTCTTAGAGCGCTTGACAGGGTAGATGCAGGGAGGATGTTTTATGCATTTAACAATTATCAGAATCTCTTTAAACATAAGGGCCTGGAATGTCAGCCAGGCTGCGCTGGGTGTTTTTTTGGCCCAATTCACCCAAAATGGCTGGGGAGTCTAGAACCAGGGGGCATAGTCTCAAGATAAGGGGTCGGCCATTTAAGACTGAGATGAGGGTTGTGAATCTCTGGAATTCTCTACCCCAGAGGGCTGTGGTTGCTCATTGTGTATATTCAAGGCAGAGATCGATAGATTCTTGGGCACTAAGGGAATCAAGGGATATAGGAATAGCGCAGGAAAGTGGAGTTGATGTATTAGTTCAACCACGATCTTAATGAATGGCAGAGTTGGCTCATGGGGCCATATGACCTACTCCTGCTCCTATATCTTACATTCTTATATCAATATTACGTTCTAATACGCTGCCAGATTGCGCTGGTTCGTGGCAGATTTTGAGTTCATTTTTTGTGTGACATGGAGAACTCTATGGTTCCTGGGATGAGAATTTCTTCACCCAGAGAGTGGTGAACCTGTGGAATTCTCTACCACAGAAGGCAGTGGAGGCCAATTCATTAAATATATTCAAGAAGGAGTTAGATATATTTCTTAAGGCTAAAGGGATCAAGGGATATGGGGAGACGGCAGGTTCTGAGTTTGGATGATCAGCCATGATCTCATTGAATGGCGGAGCAGACTCGAGGGGCCGAATGGCCTACTCCTGCTCCTATCTTCTATGTTTCTATGTCTATGTTTCTATGTTAAATGGGATAGAATTTTACACACAATATTCAAAAACTTTCTAAAACAAATGTATTTAATAAAAATGATTATTAGAGTAAATAAGAAGCTAATTGTGAAGTACATATTTTCTTTCCTGCCAAGTCACACCCATTACGTATGGGAGATACATTCTGGTTCGAAGACATTATGACAAAAATGACTTCTTTTCAGCCTCATTAGTCACCAAGGAGAATAGCAGTTTGTGTATCATTTATCGCAGCCGACAGCTCCTTCCATTTTCAACTTCATACATTCCATTGGTTAAGAGAAAAGATTCACTCAGAGAGAGAAGTATACACTCTAGACTTGCAGCATGGTCCGTTCCCTGCTAACCATTTCAGTACCGTTCAGCGTTAAGCCCGAGTATGTCCAATTTTTGTTGTTGCTATGGCAGCTCAGGGTCTTGCAGTTGCAGCTCCAGGTACTAGCAGTATCCAACATTCCTCACCCTCATCAATAGAGTATATTCATTCTTTTCCAGCTTTCAACTGATTTTGGGATACCCCATGAACTGGTACACAGGGACAACGTTTGTCAAATGTCTTGCGTTTGTTTGTTGGTGGACAATCGCTGTTCGGTTCTTTCAATTATACATGCACTGCTAAATGTGTAAATTTTGCTCTTTGAGCCTTTAAAAAAAAAGATTTTGACATACTTCACACCTAGTGTGAGTTCGCTCTGTGAGAAGCAGCTAAACTGTTGCGGTGTTTCTCACTGTGCAGCCAGCTCCTGCTTGGAAATAAATAAGCTACAATTAACCAGGATAGAGGCAGAATTATGGAAAAGGAGCATTTTAATATTCAGACGCAAATTGCTGGAACTTTTTAAACAACTTGGGGTAGACTTTCTGCTTATGGGGCAATCAGCGTTCCTGGGTGCAAATTGCGGCAGTTTTGAGAAGTGTTTTTTTTTCCCCCTCAATGTTCTGCTCAAACTCATTTGCATATCGCCGCACGCAAAAGTGACCTCAAATGGGCACAGAAAGTGCAGCACTGAAGTTCCTCAGCCACTTGCGACAATAACTTCCACTCATATCGCAAAATATCTCAAGCCACTTTACAAAGTACAGAGGGGTCAGATTCCGAGCAGGCGCTCCTTGTTTACTCTAGCAATCATTTTTATTAAATACATATAGCTTTTGAATATTGTGTGCAACATTTTTATCCAATTTAACCATAAAGTTCTTTTTTTTTTTTAAATGCACCAAACTCCTTCCTGCCACTTAAATGCGTAAGTTTACTCCTTGAATATAATAAATTATTTTTAGATACTTCATATCTATGGTGAGTTCACTCCATCAAATCTAGTGAGAAACAAACAGATTGCCTTGATGTGTCCCACTGTGGAGCCAGCTCCTGCTTAGAAATAAATTGTACCCAACCCTGATAGGAACACAGGAACAGGAGTAGGCCATTCAGCCCCTCGAGCCTGTTCCGCCATTCAATTAGATCATGGCTGATCTGTATCTTAACTCCATCTACCCGCCTTGGTTCCATATCCCTTAATACCCTTGCCTAACAAAATTCGATCAATCTCAGTTTTGAAATTTTTGATTGACCACTCCAGCCTCAATAGCTTTTTGGGGGAGCGAGTTCCAGATTTCCACTACCCTTTGTGTGAAGAAGTGCTTCCTGACATCACCCCTGAATGACTTAGCTCTAATTTTAAGATTTGTTCTGGACTACCCCTCCAGAGGAAATAGTTTTTCTCTATCTATCCCATCAAATCCTTTTATCATCTTAAACACTTCAATTAGATAACCCCTTAATCTTCTATACTCAAGGGAACACAAGCTTAGTCTATGCAACCTGTCCCCATAATTTAACCTTTTTGGCCCCGGTATCATTCTGGTGAAAATGATAAAGGAATAATTATGGAAAGGAAGCATGTAATATTCAGGCACTAATTGTCGGAACTCTTTTGGGGAATTGACCAAAGACATGATCAAAGAGGTAGGTTTTGTGGAGGCGTTTGAAAATGGGGCGAGGTAGCGAGTCAGAATGGTTTAGGAGGGAAGTTCAGGAGGTGTTGATGGTTGAAGTCTCTGCCACCAACAGTGGAACAAAATGATGCAGAGTAGACCAAGGATGTAGGAGGATGTGCAAATAAAGTGCGGTAGGTCCATGGAGGTTGTAATTGAGGACTAGGATTTTGAAATCAACGTGCTTGGTACAGGAGAGTGACTTTAAAATCTCCAAAGCATGGTGTTTAGTTCTCAGGCAAGTTTCAAAGTGATGCCCTTACTGTAGGGAATAAAGTAGTCGATCTACTAACCCAATTTCCATTCCTCATGGGCAATATAATTTTTAAGCAGACTATCCCTGGAGTAGCATTGGCATGGGGTCCATTATTTGAGTCTGGCAACAAGTTTGACTTACTGGACAAGGGGAATTGGGGATGGGGTGGAAGCAGCAGAGGTAGCTGAATGGATGGTCTCAATTTGAGAAACAAAGAAGTCCATCAGCTCCTCGCACTAGTTTTTGGGTGGAGGGGCGGGGAAGAAGGTTTGAAGGAGACAGTTGGTAGTGAAGAAAAGAAGCTGGGAGTTAACTTTACTCTCCAGGATAACCTTGGAGCAGTTTTCGCAGTGAGGCCCAATAGCGCGCCTTGGATTGCTGTACTGAAATCAGGCGATAAATGGACTTCTACTCCATTGTCATGGCAACAGTTGTTTTGGCGCTTGGTGTATCGGAGGAATGTTTCTCTGCAGTGCAATATCTCAAATTAAAATTTTGAAAAAACACATTTTTGAGAAAAAAATCCAAATGCCCTGTTGACTTCAAGCGTCTGTTCCTGAGCATTTTACTGAAATAAGTTACAGCTTAATAGTGGTTTGCTGTTATAATGCTGCCAAAACCCATTCAACTTAAGCTGCGTTGCCAGCCGTGTTTTTAATGAATACAATTAGCTACGGCTTCTTGGGGTGTCCCAATTCACACAGTTTCTCCACATTGTCCAAATACAAAATCTCTGCATCGCAACATAAACATCTCCGGAAATAGCATGACTTGAAAAGGAAATTCATGATTACCTGTTACTTGGACAAGAGGAAGTGGGGATGGGGTGGAAACAGCAGAGGCAGCTGAATGGATGGTCTCAATCTCAGAGACAAAGAAGTCCATCAGCTCCTCGCACTAGTCTTTGGGTGGGGGGGGCGGGGGGGAGAAGGGTTGAAGGAGACGGTTGGTAATGGGGAAAGAAGCTGGGAGTTAACTTTGCTCTCCGGGATAATCTTGGAGCAGTTCTCACAGTGAGGCCCAATAGCGCGCCTTGGATTGCTGTACTGAAATCAGGCGATAAATGGACTTATATAACAATATTCCGCCAAAACAGATTTATCTCATTGCAGAATATATAATATGAAGCGAACATTCTTGCTGCAAAATAGGCAGCAGACTATGCCAACAATCGCTGGTGAGGAGTAAGCCTGTCATGTGGCCTATTTAACACCATTGTTGGAGCACCAACACCACAAGGATTGCAGCTGCTCTAGAAAGCCCACCATCATTTTCCCATGGCAACCAAGGATGGGCAATAAATACAGCCTTGCCAGCGTCACCTCAATTTGATATTTGGCTTTTTTAATTCTTTCAGGAGTTAAAAAGCACCTTCTCGCACACAGAAATCATATCCCAGTTTCATTTGATACAATGGTTCCAATAAGGAGTTGGTTCATCTGAGACGAGGGCCGCCATTTTGCCAGCGCTCAGAGGGCGGGTTTGGAGGCGGGTCAGAGGTTAAAGTCGTTTTGATTGACGGCGGGTGTCATCCCGCTTCCACACAACCTTCCCAAGTGTCGGGTCCCCGATTTGCGAATGGACCCAACACCTAGCGGCGGGAAACGGATTAAAGTCAATGAACTGCCTATTAACAGGTGCTTGTGAGCAGTTTTCAGGGTTTTTTTCGATTTTCCAGCGTCTGGGTCGGGTTTTACGACGTCCGGACAACACGCCAGGTAAGTGTGGCATGTTGTGAGTCTGTTCTGATGTTTGTGAAAAGCTGACAGCTGCAGAAGTGGTGTCAAGGATGCCATGTTGCACATGGTGAGTTTCAGAGCAAAGAAAATGTTGGTTACTGCATTTTTAATACATATAGAGATTTCTTTAGCTTATAAGTTTTTAAGTCCAACTGTATGTGCAGTGCTACCTCATTGGGAGAACCTCTCTCACCAGTGACAGATCGCTTCTGTCATCTCACCTGCAGCTGCCATCTATCCCAGCAACATCGGAGCCAATGAAACAATCAGACCGTGGTCCGCTGAATCCTTCCACAATCACCCCCAACACCAGCATCACCAACCTCAGCCGCCATCACCTGATGCTGCACTGGACACAGGACAACAGCCCCTGAAAAAATTGCTGGCCGGGAGGCCAGCGATGGCATCACCATGGCCAGACTTTCTTCACTTGAGGCTGTAAACCCTGGCTGCCACATGATGCACCCAGTTGACACCATCCCACGCCAGCACCGTGAAGCACCCCTTTAATGTTCAAGCCATTTCATGCACACGCATCACTATATCGGGGGCGGGGGGGAGTTATGACTGAACAATCACTGGCACTCAATAAGACACTTCTCAATGTGCACTCAGGTCTGTCCAATAAGGGGCACTTTTTGAAAAAGAGATTTCACTGTATGACAACACATTACCAGAAACTTCACATGGACATTGGCTAAACCTCTCAAGTGCCCACCCTTGTGTGCTGTTAGTTGGTATGCTTGCAATATGAGGGTGAGTGTGAGGGGTGGCCAGTGAGATGGGGCAGTGATAAAGTAGATAGAGAGGGTTGGGTGGAGGTGCAAGTTAAGTTGGTGTCCTGGGGAGGTCTCTTCATATGGAGCATATGGAGGGAGTCATTGGAGAGCCTGTGTGCAAGAGTTCACCTTTGTGCAGTGATTGTCAGTGTTTTCAGCACCTCAATGCTGTCAAACACTGAAAAATCAACTGTCAAAATAAAATTGTGCATGTGCCCTTTAATGAAACCGGCAGATGATGCGTCATCAAATTACGTCATCAGACCTGCTTCCTGTTAATTGGACGGTAAGCCCGCAGGGCAGGGCTTAACCAGGCCAATCAGGGGAAAATCACGTCTGCAGAGCGGAGGCAGCTGGAGGCGGGACTGGAACCCGGAAACCAGCTGACCCGCCCCCATCCCGACACCGCTGAGAAAATCGCAGCCCAGGTGTCTGAGAGCGAACAAGTCATTGAATTCAAATACAAAAATCTTTTGCAATCCATTTTCAAAGATGGGTTTGATTGGCAGTGCTTTTATGAATTGAACAGACAGTACCGTCCCCACCACTTACACCATCCACGCTTACCACAGGCAGCCGCCTATATCGGGCGAATGGCACTATCTGCTTTCGTATTGACTCCAATGGTAATGGCAAATGGATAGTGCCATTCGCCATTACCATAGGGGTCAAATACGAAAGCGCCGCTTATAACATATTAGGAGCGCCGCCTATTTCGGGCAGTTCAGTAAATAATTACCCTGTACCTCCCCATTTGAAAAGGCTCTGCTGATTTCAAGCAACGTCGGATCTTCAAACAGTTTCAATCAGCTGCTCGCACCACATTGAAGTATCATTACCTTAGTGATGAGATTCTTAGCATTCAAATGTAGCTGCATCAAGCCTCTTTATTTTTTTTAATACGTTGGTTACTTAGATTTTTGGTTTTACCATCCAGCACCAGCAGATGACGCATCATCACATGACATCATCAGACCCGCTTCCTGTTATTTGGCCGGTATAGCTGGTGTGATGAAATATTCCATTCATCACTGCCTGTGACTGTGGTTGGTTTCAGGTTTCAGTTCCCTTACCTCAGTTCCGTCTCCTCACCATTGTATTGTATATTGTAATGTATTGTGTGTAGGGCTCCGCCCATACCTGGCCCCTATGTAAGCAAGCTCAGTCTGGCCTCATATCCAGTACTGCAGACCTCCAGATGGAAGATACCTCTCTCCACTGCGTGTTACCTTCTAAGTTAATAAAAGCCTTGTTTTGTTTCGCTAACATCGAGTCTCGGAATTATTGAGGCACATCAGCTGGCAAATCGCGTTCGCACCAATGCACTCCGCTAGTGGGGGCTGTAATTTTAAATTCACTTGCTCCCTGTCATTTCTTTGAAGGTATTTATCAGTCGGTCTTTTCCAAATCCGTAAGTATGTGTGCAGCCTTCAGAGAGAGAGAGATGGGCCCTAAAAATGTGCGTACGCCCGCCATAAGTCGGGTGGGAGTATGTCAGAAAGGCTGCGAATTAGGCCAGGAGCCAGACATGCCGGGTTCTGACCTCTGCACCCAGTTTCCTTGAGGCTTTGTTTGGGGCGGAACCTCTGCCTGCCTCAAACATGGTCTCCTACATTAGATGGGGCAGGTGGGAGGGGAGCCACTCCTGGACTGGAAGTTGCCTCGGCCCTGGTCTGGTGGAAGAATAGTGGCTGGTTGGTGCACCAGGTGAAAGAAGATGAACCTGCCACCTGAGGAGTATCGGCCTGTGTCCCGGACTGGGCCCCTGAAGATAAAACCTGGTCCACAAATCAGGTTCCTTCACAAGGAGGTTAACAGTTGTTTCCTATACTACAATATACAGTTTCCTATCCCCTGCCGCCCCCCCCCCCGCCCCCCACCAACACCCACCCCTGCCGCCCCCCCCGCCCCCCACCAACACCCACCCCCTATGGCTGGTACTTGAGATGTTCTCCTAGTGGTGTAGGTACATGCTGGAAATATTTAAATTAGGGAACTGCCCCTTGACCTCATATACTCATGGGGGAAATCATCAGTAGATGTCCTCAACAAGCCAATCCCAGCGCTTACACTAGGATCAAAAGCTGGATGATTTTCACCCTCCCAGTAAGAACCATTACAGAATATTACTTACATCACCGGTTAGCACAACAATTGTGAACTGTTTAATATTTTCTACTAAATAAGGAGCTAACTAAGCCTAACAATGACGGGACAAATATATGTTGTATTACTGCTGCTATATATTTCTTCTTTTACTCTTGAATAATGGTTCGGTATTCAAACCCCCGAATCTGGTGTAGCCACCTTCCAGTGACAAGGAAGGTCACATGAGATCGCACGATAATACCAGTAACTTCAAGATGAAAGGGATTTTCTTTGCCTGTTCCTGCAGTGCATTACAAATTTAACTCGCTCTCCGACGGAAGTGAACGCATTCTCCCGACAACTGCGACTCACCTACAAGAGTCATCTGAAACTGGGAGTCAAAAATATCTAAAATAAAATCAAAGAGTGAAGAAATCCCCCCAAAATCTTTCTGGGGAAGAGACATCACATGTTAACGAGCTCTTGACTGCGCCGAGAGACAGCTGCTCAGAACGTCTTGTGTACGGGCATGTCTCGAAATACAACCCTGTGCACCTGGCCTGAAGTACTCCTACATTAAGGGCTGTCAATGAAGGAAAAAAAAACCTGCAACCACTTCTGTGGGAGGTGGCGAGTTATTATCCAAAATCAAAGGAAAATGAACAATTTTGCAAAGGTGAAGGCAATGATTAGGCTGGACCAGACCCAGAGATTGGACCTACCGAGATTTAATTGTTTCAGACAAGCCAATAACCAACCAACCATTTCATATTAATGTGTCAATGTGACAAGGAGAAAATAGTGATTAATGAGATGCCGATGATAGCAGCTTACCTGACTGTGTGTGAATGAGAGGTTACCGCACATTTAGAACCAGCATCCATTTTAAGCTGAGGAGGGAGATATTGGTATCATATATGCAAGGCAATCTGTAATTATGATCTCCTCTTTCTTGTATTGATCATTGTAGTATCAATAGATTATGACCTTTATGGTGATGAAATAAGTCAAATTCTGTTTTTAGTAGGGGGATTATAGGATTTTCATAGAATCATAGAAAGTTACAGCACGGAAGGAGGCCATTTCGGCCCATCGTGTCCGCGCCGGCCAACAAAGAGCTATCCAGCCTAATCCCACTTCCCAGCTCTTGGTCCGTAGACCTGCAGGTTAGAGCATCCCAAGTGCACATCCAAGTACTTTTTAAATGTGGTTAGGGTTCCTGCCCTGTAATGATCAATAACATGTCATTCTATAGTGGACACTAGGTGGAGCCGTAGAGCTGTGTAGAGCTGTATATAGCTGTATGTATAAGACTACACTACCCAGCTGTATATATATTAAGACTACATTACCCATGAGGCACTAGGCTACCCACAAGGCAACAGTCAAGATGGCAGCCTGCACACAGGAGCACACATGCTGCATCTCTACAGATACTGCACCTAGAGAACGTGTACTGAATAAATGACTAGCTAGAAGCTAGCTGTGTTCATAATAAGAATGTTTAGTTATTAATGAACATAAGATGGTACCAGGGTGGTGAAGATCTGCTGAAAATTGTGAAAAGCGACATGGAGAATTTGAAGCCACCAGAGCATTTGAAACTCACAGAAAAAATCGACTACAATTGGCAGACTTTTAAACAACAATTCGAACTCTACATTGCAGCCATCGGATTCGGTACGAAACCAGACGCAAGGAAGATAGCGTTACTGCTTACGGTTGCAGGCCCACAGGCGATAGAGGTATTTAATACATTTGTATTTAACCCAGCGGAGAACAGAGAAAAATTAGAAGATGTGCTAAAAAATTTTGATGCCCATTGCTCTCCCAAAAAGAATGAGACGTATGAAAGATACATCTTCCGTACTCGGACACAGAAGCAAAATGAGACTTTTGATAGCTTTATAACTGATCTGAAACTGAAAGCACAGACATGTAATTTCTCTGAGCTCAAAGCATCCATGATTCGTGACCAGGTTGGGTTTGGTATTCATGATAAAAAAGTCAGGGAACGTTTGTTGAGAGAAACCAAACTAAATTTGGAAAATGCGGTGAAAATATGCCAAGCCAGCGAGCTAGCTCGAAAGCACGCGAAGACTTTCAGTGAAATCAATAATGATGCGATTGTAATGAGTGATAATGCCGCTGTCGGTGCTGTGTCCTACAAGGGGAAGAAACATGGGCAGAACAGAAATGAAAAGCAATCGGAGGATGAAATTTTTAATTGTAAACGCTGTGGTTACAAACACCAGTTAAGACAATGCCCAGCGTTTGGAAAAATGTGCACAAAGTGTAATGGAAAGAATCACTTTGCCAAACAATGCTTTTCAAAAGTAAAAACTAAGAAAGGGCAACGAGTTAATGTAATTGAGGACACTGATTTAAGTGAGACATTTTTTGTAGGAATGGTGTCATGTGACAATATCAAAAAGGATACAGAAAATGTGCAGCCCTCAGAAATGGACAATGCTGAACATAAAGTTAATGCAGTAAAAGAGGACAAATGGATGATCACACTGCAGGTAAATGGAGCATTAGTTACCTTGAAACTAGCCACTGGGGCAAAAGCAAACTTAATCAGTATGAGTGACATTAACAATATGAAAGAAAAGCCCAAAATACAGAAAAAGTCAGTACTACTGAAGGACTATAATGGACAGAAAATAGATAGCTTAGGTGTATGCAGACTTAAAGTGACAGTCAAAGACAAAGTGCATCATCTCATGTTTCTGTTGTGGCTGAAAGACTTGATTCGATACTAGGTGACAAAGCTTGTGAAGACTTAGAACTGGTCAAGAGAGTCTACCGCATAAACTGTGCCATAAGCAGACCAGATGACTCAGGTAATGAAGCAGAGAGCCCATCAAGGATGAAAAGGCCAAAGGGTATCCATGTCTTAAAAAAGCCTAGTTTCTCCAAGAAGAAAGAAAAAGACTTTAAGGTCAAAGAGAAGCCAAAGGAAGAAAAGCACAAAGAGGAAAAACACAAGGAGAAAAAGTCCAAAGATATAACCGCAGTAGATGTTGTTAAGCAGTGGAAAGAGAAAAAGAAAAAGAAGAAGCCTGCACCAGAGCAGGAAGCAGTTCCGGTGGATACTCCTTCTTCCCTCAGGCCAATCTTTGGTGTTCCATTAGCCGAGGCTGCTGAGAGGACTATGCTGTATGATGGGATCCAGCTGCCAGCAGTTTTTCGAGAGTGCATTGACTACATTGAGAGTTATGGCATGAAGAGTGAAGGAAACACTGAAGCCCTCTCCAAGCAAAGATCGCAAGGAGACCTCGATCTATACAAGAGCAGATTGATGACAATGCCGCAACTGCGTCTTGTCATTCACCGCCAGAACAATCTCATGAAGACACATCAGACTTACCCGTGTTGAGAAGATCCACACGTGAAGTAAAAAAGCCTGATAGACTTAATCTTTGAGTACAATGTAAAGCTTTGAAAATCTGTTGACTGTTTTGAAAATGTTTATGTTTATAGAGCACTAACAAAAGTGTTACTGATATTATCTTTATTGTTTTCTTGAAAGTTGATTGATATTGATTTTGTTAAACCTCAAAGAAAGGGGGATGTAATGATCAATAACATGTCATTCTATAGTGGACACTAGGTGGAGCCGTAGAGCTGTGTAGAGCTGTATATAGCTGTATGTATAAGACTACACTACCCAGCTGTATATATATTAAGACTACATTACCCATGATGCACTAGGCTACCCACAAGGCAACAGTCAAGATGGCAGCCTGCACACAGCAGCACACATGCTGCATCTCTACAGATACTATACCTAGAGAACGTGTACTGAATAAATGACTAGCTAGAAGCTAGCTGTGTTCATAATAAGAATGTCTAGTTATTAATGAACATAAGATGCCCCTACCACCCTTTCAGAGATCCAGACCCCCACAACCCTCTGGGTGAAAAAAAATCCCCTCAAATCCCCTCTAAACCTTCCCCCAATTACTTTAAATCTCTGCCCCCTGGTTTTTGACCCCTCTGCTAAGGGAAATAGGTCCTTTCTATCCACTTTATCTATGCCCCTCATAATTTTATACATCTCAATAAGGTCTCCCCTCAGCCTCCTCTGTTCCAAGGAAAACAGACCCAGCCTATCCAGTCTTTCCTCATAGCTAAGATTCTCTACTCCCGGCAACATCCTTGTAAATCTCCTCTGTACCCTCTCTAGTGCAAGCACATCTTTCCTGTAATGTGGTGACCAGAACTGCACGCAGTACTCTAGCTGAGGCCTAACTAGTGTTTTATACAGTTGAAGCATAACCCCCCTGCTCTTGTATTCTATGCCACGGCTAATAAAGGCAAGCATTCTGTATGCCTTCTTAACCACCTTATCTATTTGCCCTGCTACCTTCAGGGATCTGTGGACATGCACTCCAAGGTCCCTTTGTTCCTCTACACTAGTCAATGTCCTACCATTTAATGTGTATTCCCTTTCCTTGTTAGCCCTCCCCAAATGCATTACCTCACACTTCTCTGGATTGAATTCCATTTGCCACTGTTCTGCCCACCTGACCAATTTATTGATATCTTCCTGCAGTCTGCAGCTTCCTTCTTCAGTATCAACCACACAGCCGATTTTAGTATCATCTGCAAACTTCTTAATCATACCCCCTATATTCAAGTCAAGATCATTGATATATACCACAAAAAGCAAGGGACCTAGTACTGAGCCCTGCGGAACCCCACTGGAAACAGCCTTCCAGTCACAAAAACACCCATCAACCATTACCCTCTGCTTCCTGTTTCCGAGCCATTTTTGAATCCAACTTGACACTTTGCCCTGGATCCCATGGGCTTTTAACTTCATGACCTGTCTGCCATGTGGAACCTTATTAAAAGCCTTGCTAAAGTCCATATACACTACATCAAACACACTCATCTACCCTCCTTGTTACCTCCTCAAAAAATTCAATCAAGTTTGTCAGACACAACCTTCCCTTAACAAATCCATGCTGACTATCTTTGACTAATCCGTGTCTTTCTAAATGAAGATTTATCCTGTCCTTCAGAATTCTTTCCAATAATTTTCCCACTACCGAGTGTAATGTATGTAATGTAATGTAATGTATGTAATGTAATGTAACCTTAAGGGAGAGAACTACTTTTTACAACTTCTGTATACTGTAGTACCGGCAGTGACCACACCTGTATATAAACCCTGAGTAGTGATCTGTACAGTGGTTCTAGAGTAACCCTCATTCAGTAAACACCTGTTGAATCGTTCCCTGCAGTCTGTTGTCTGATTATTGAAGGACACAACATTAAGATACACAAATATAACATTGGCGACGAGGCAGATTCGAACCTACCTGCAACTCTGCATCACCTCCCAGGGATTCGCTCCTGGAGAACTGTGGAAGAAGGTCGAGTCCAGGAGCACGGGCGTCGACCACGGGCAACCACCCAGTCATCCAGCGGAGATTTGAGCATCGCAGGGGAGGCTGTCGAGAGCCAGGCTTGGCTTTCCAGTCACGGTGGTCCAGCGAAACGGGCTGGCAACAGGTACTGCGCAGACCCTTCCCGGACAGCGGCGGGCTAGAGCCCGACCAAGCGGCACAGAAAAAGGCCGAGCAGCGTCGACGGGGGAGAGAGAGAGGCAGAGCGCACAGGGCGCAGCCGGTGTTCAGGACCGAGCGGCGTCAACGGGGGAGAGAGACGAGAGAGAGTAGAGCGCAGCCGGTGTTCAAGGGCCGAGCAGCGTCAACGGGGGAGAGAGGCGCGCAGGAAAATGCGAGGCGCTGCCATTGCCATGAGGACCGCAGAGAGCGGCGTTGGCAGCAGCGCAGGAGCAGCGCATGAAACCCACAGGGCATCGCCATTTGCCACGAGGACCGCCAAGAGCGGCATTGGCAGCAGCGCGGGAGACGCCATTTTAAGCCGCAGCGGGAAAGAAAGGAAAGCGCGGGAGACGCCATTTTAAGCCAGTCTAACCACACCCAAAAATGCCGAAGAGTGGCAGTATCACAGCGTTCGACAATGAAGTCGAAGATTGGACGACATATGTCGAACGCATAGAAGTATACTGCAAGGCGAATGAAGTGCCAGATGACAAGAAAGCGCTGGTATTGTTGAATTCAATGGGTGCAAAAACGTATGGCTTACTACGAAACCTAGTAACCCCAGAGAAGCCAGTAGAAAAGGATTTTGAAAACATAGTGTCAATCCTACAGGACCACTTAAACCCCACACCGCTGCTGATAGCAGAAAGATTTAAGTTTCACAAAAGGAACCAGCATAAAGATGAAAGTAATGCTGAGTATTTAACGGAACTGCGCAAGCTATCGAAACACTGCCAGTTTGGAACGGGACTAGCAGATACTTTAAGGGACAAGTTTGTGTGTGGGCTTCAAAGTGAAGGAACCCAGAAACGGCTTCTATCAGAAAAGGATCTTACGCTGGACAAGGCTTTCAGCATTGCAGTATCACACGAAGCAGCAGCACGGGGCGCTGCAGAGATACAACGGAGACCGCAAAAATATGGCACAAATGAAATGTCATACGGAACAGTGAAGTGCTATCGCTGCGGCAGAACAACACACGACCATAATGATTGCTGGTTCAAGGACAAAGTGTGCAGACAGTGTGGAAAAGTAGGACACATAGCAAGAGTCTGCAGGTCGGGAAAGAAAACCAGCAGCAAGAAATCTCCACAGGAGAAGTACAAGAAGGTACATAAGGTGACGGAGAGTAGTTCAGACGAACAGAAGAGTGATACAGACTCCGGAAGCAAGGAGCTGGGTTGTCTGAAACTACATAATGTGATCAAAATGGAGGATCACCAAACTATCTGGGTCACGCTCAAGATAGCAGGAGTCCAAGTGAAAATGGTATTGGACACAGGATCAGCCCTAACAGTCATAAACCGAAGGGACTACAAGCGGCTATTCTCACATATACCCTTGAGAGATACAAAGATTGTCTTGAAGACGTACACGGGGCAAAAAGTCTACTCCAAAGGAAAAATAAGGGTGAATGTTATATATAACGGCAAGGAAACACCAAAAATGGACCTATATGTATTGCCAAATGGAGGACCACCACTACTAGGACGTGAATGGATCCGGAAGATACAGCTAGATTGGCATTCCATACAAGCACTGACTGTAGATGCCAAAAAGGATGACGACGTCACACCTGGATGACTGTCAAAAATGCTAACTGACGCACAAGAAGTGTTCCAGCAGGGACTCGGAACACTAAAAGGCATAACAGCGACGATCGAAATAGAGGAAAATGCAAGCCCAAAGTTTTTTAAAGCCAGACCGGTACCTTATGCGATCCGCCCAGCCGTCGAAGCAGAGCTGAAAGGTTTGGAACGTTCAGGAGTACTGTCCAAAGTGGACTGGAGCGAGTGCGCTACACCCATCGTTCCTGTAATGAAGAGGTCATTGAGTAATACGCCTGGGGAACCAAAGAAGGTTCGCATCTGTGGGGACTTTAAGGTGACAGTGGACCCAGTCCTTCACACTGTACAATATCCGCTTCCGCGGATTGAAGATATTTTTGCTGCGCTATCTGGAGGGAAACGCTTCACTAAGATTGCTCTGGCCCAGGCGAACCTGCAAATGGAGGTAGAAGAAGCCTCGAAACAGTACCTCACGATCAACACTCATAAAGGTCTCTACCAATACAACCGGCTGGTGTTCGGGGTAGCATCAGCTCCGGCTATTTGGCAAAGGGCAATGGATCAAGTCCTGCAAGGGATTCCAGGGACCCAGTGTTATTTGGACGACATCCTGGTCACGGGCGAAAATGACAGTGATCACCTCGCCAACCTGGAGCAGGTGCTCACTAGATTGAAGGGATATGGGCTCCGAGCTAATCGCCACAAATGCGAGTTTTTCCAGAAGCAGATCTCGTATTGTGGCCACGTTATTGATAGAGAGGGGTTACATAAGTCCCCTGAAAAGATTGAGACAGTAGTCAAGGCTCCAGCACCGGAAAATGTGTCACAACTGAGGTCGTTCCTCGGGCTGGTGAACTACTACCATAAGTTCTTGCCGAATTTGTCTACCGTACTACACCCACTGAACACCCTACTGCAAACGGGGGTACCATGGAAGTGGAGTGACGAATGTAAACGAGCTTTCCAGAAGAGCAAAGCATTGATCACATCAAAAGAGGTGTTGGCTCATTTCAACCCAGCTCTACCAATTCGGTTGGCGTGTGATGCATCACCCTATGGCATTGGAGCGGTGCTGTCGCACAAATTCCCGGACGGCTCAGAGAGGCCAGTAGCCTTTGCGTCTCGGTCACTAACCTCAGCCGAGCGTAACTACGCCCAGATTGACAGGGAGGCCCTCAGCCTAGTGTGGGGAGTGAAAAAGTTCAATCACTCTCTGCACGGGCAGAGGTTCACCTTGCTGACTGACCACCAACCACTTGTCTCCATCTTTAATCCAAAGAAGGGCATTCCGGTGATGACTGCGCAACGGCTACAAAGATGGTCCCTTTTTCTAGGGGCGCACCAATATGAAATCGCGTATAAGGGCATGAAACAGCATGGAAACGCTGATGGGCTATCATGCCTGCCACTGCCTACTGCGGAGGAAGCACCAGCAGTGGATCCTGTCGAAATATTTCATTCGACTATAATTGAATGCTTGCCAGTAACTAACGCTGGTATAGAGAAGGAGACCCGAAATTACCCGACACTGTCTCGGGTATATGATTTGACGGTGAAGGGATGGCCAGCATATGGCGACTCACTGTTGCCAGCATTCTCATCCAGAAGAGAACAGCTGTCAGTATGCCAGGGGACCTTGATGTGTGGATCCCGAGTGGTAATTCCACCCAAGTTAAGGGAGAGAGTGCTCAATGAGCTTCACGAAGGTCATCTGGGAGGGGTGAAAATGAAAAACCTTGCTAGGGCTTATGTGTGGTGGCCGGGGATCGATCAGCAAATCGAGGACCTGACAAAGAGCTGCTCAGGATGCCAGAAGGTCTAAAATGCACCACCACATGCCCCTCTACACCCATGGGAGTGGCCCTCATCTCCATGGCAACGGGTGCATATTGATTTTGCTGGTCCATTCATGGACTCAATGTTTTTAATAGCCGTGGATGCGGGCTCGAAGTGGCCTGAGGTGATCAAAATGTCCTCCACCACCACGGAGAAAACTATTGCAGTCCTACGGACCATTTTTGCCAGGAACGGCTTGCCAGAGCAGATTTGCTCTGATAACGGACCACAGTTTGTGTCCGAAGAGTTTCGAAGATTTATGAAAAGGAATGGGGTAAGGCATTACACATCCGTCCCGTATCATCCAGCCACAAATGGATTGGCTGAGAGGTTCGTACAAACCTTGAAAAAAGCAGTGAAGGCCATGTGCGATGACGACATTCCACTGCAGCATAAGGCAGACAATTTCCTGTTAGCCTACAGAAATGCGACACATGCAGTCACCAACCAGGCCCCGGCCATGATGTTCTTTAACCGAAGGTTGAGATCTCGTCTGGACTTGCTCAGACCAAATGTACGAAGAGATGTTGAGAGTAAGCAATTCCAGCACATCAATGAGAAGCCGACAAGGAGCTTCAATATAGGGCAACCAGTCTTGGCCCGCGACTACCGAACAGAGAAATGGCAACCAGGAACGATATGCACACGGCAGGGGCCACTAATGTACACAGTGGATGTTGGGGAGAACATTGTGAGATGCCATGCTGACCAGATCCTAGAGTCACAGGAACAAGTCAACCCCATGTCTCGGTCATACGTACCTGGTGAGGAAGCCGACGTACAGGTCGCATCTACCTCAGAAACAATAGCATTGGAAGCTGATGAATCAACTGACGACAGGGTGCTAGAATCGCCTCCGCACCAAGAGTGAGACACTCGGGAAAGGCGTTATCCAGAAAGAATCAGGAAGCCTCCCCAGAGACTGAATATATGAATGGACTATTTTCATATTACATTGTATATTAAAAATGTTAATTGTTAAATGAGTATTATGGTACTGTTAATCTAAAAGGGGAGGATTTGTAATGTATGTAATGTATATATACCTTAAGGGAGAGAACTACTTTTTAAAGCTCCTGTATACTGCAGTACCAGCAGTGACCACACCTGTATATAAACCCTGAGTAGTGATCTGTACAGTTAGTTCTAGAGTAACCCTCATTCAGTAAACACCTGTTGAATCGTTCCCTGCAGTCTATTGTCTGATTATTGAAGGGCACAACATTAAGATACACGGATATAACACCGAGGTTAGGCTGACTGGCCTGTAATTACTCGGTCTATCCTTTTCTCCCTTTTTAAACAAGGGTACCACATTAGCAGTCCTCCAGTCCTCCGGCACCACACCTGAAGCCAGAGAGGGTTGAAAAATGATGGTCAGGGCCTCTGCTATTTCCTCTTTTGCTTCGCTTAACAGCCTGGGATACATTTCATCCGGGCCTGGGGACTTATCCACTTTTAAAGCTGCTAAACCCCTTAATACTTCTTCTCTCACTAGGTTTATTTCATCTAATATTTCACACTCCTCCCCGCCAATAGCAATGTCTGCTTCGCCCCTCTCCTTTGTGAAAACAGACGCAAAGTATTCATTAAGAACCCTACCGACGTCTCCCGCCTCCACACACAGATTACCCTCATGATCTCTAATAGGCCCTACCCTTTCTTTAGTTATCCTCTTACTCTTAATATATTTATAAAACATCTTTGGGTTTTCCTTGATTTTACTTGCTAAGAATTTTTCATGCTCTCTCTTTGCTTTCCTAATATCATTTTTAATTGCACCCCTGCACTTTCTGTACTCCTCTAAAGATTCTGGAGTATTTAGCCCTCGGTATCTGTCATACGCCTCCCTTTTTTTCTTTATCCTACCCTGTATGTCTCTAGACATCCAGGTGGCTCTAGATTTGTTAGTCCCACCTTTTTTCTTTAAGGGCACATGTTTGGTCTGAACCCTCCGGATCTCGTCCTCGAATGTCTCCCACTGCTCTGACACCTTCAAGTATCTGTTTCCAGTCCACTATGGCTAAATCCCCTCTGAGCTTAGCAAAATTTGCTTTTCCCCAATTTAGAATTTTTATTCCTGGTCTATCCTTGTCCTTTTCCATAACTACCTTAAATCTAACAGAATTATGGTCACTAGCACCAAAATGCTCCCCCACTGATACGCCTTCTACCTGCCCAGCTTCATTCCCTAAAACTAAGTCCAGAACTGCCCTCTCCCTTGTTGGGCTTGCTACATACTGGCTAAAAAAGTTCTCATGGATGCATTTTAGGAATTCCGCACCTTCTATACTCTTCACACTAATTTTATCCCAGTTAATATTGAGGTAGTTGAAATCCCCTACTATTACTGCCCTATAGTTTTTGCACTTCTCAGAAATTTTTCTGCATATTTGTTCTTCTATCTCCCTCTCACTATTTGGGGGTCTGTAGTACACTCCCAGCAGTGTGATCACCCCTTTTTTGTTTTACAATTCAACCCATATGGCCTTGTTTGATGATCCCTCCTCACAGCTGTAATAGTTTCTTTAATCAATACCGTGACCCCCCCTCCCTTTTTACCTCCCTCTCTATCCCGTCTGAAAATCCTGTAACCAGGAATGTTGAGCTGCCTTACCTGCCCCTCTTTCAGCCACGTCTCTGTAAAAGCTATAATATCATAGTCCCAAGTATCTACCTGTGCCCTCAGCTCATCTGCCTTGTTCGTTATACTCCTTGCATTGAAGTATATACCATTTAGTACAGGCAAACATCCTTGTTGACTACTATCTAGCCCTTGATTCCTCTGTCCTTCTAATTTACTTTCTATGTTTTTGTTTTCCAATTCCAGTTTTTCTTCCCTCCCTATTGACTCTATATTTAGGCTCCCAACCCCCTGCCAAGCTAGTTTAAACCCTCCCCAACAGCACTAGCAAACCCTCCCGTGAGGATATTGGTCCCATTCCTGTTGATTTGCAACCCATCTGGCTTGTAGAGGTCCCACCTCCCCCAGAAACGGTTCCAATTCCTCAGGGATCTAAAGCCCTCCCTCCTACACCATCTCTCCAGCCACGTATTCATCTGCTCTATCTTCCTATTTCTGAACTCACTAGCACGTGCACTGGTAATAATCTGGAGATTACTACCTTTGAGGTCCTGCTTTTTAACCTCTTTCCTAGCTCCCTAAACTCTGCCTGCAGGACCTCATCCCTCTCCCTACCTATGTCGTTGGTACCGATATGGACCACGACCTCTGGCTGTTCACCATCCCCCCTCAGAATTCCCTGCAGCCGTTCAGTGACATCCTTGACCCTGGAACCAGGGAGGCAACATACCATCCTGGAGTCACGTCTGCGGCCACAGAAACGCCTGTCTGCTCCCCTAACTATTGAATCCCCTATCACTATTGCTCTCCCTCTCCTCTTCCCCCCCCGCCTGTGCAGCTGAGCCTTCCATGGTGCTGTGGACTTGGCTCTGGCTGCACTCCCCAGAGGAACCATCGCCCTCACCAGTACTCAGCACCGAATACTGGTTGCTGAGCAAGATGGGCTCAGGGGACTCCTGTACTACCTGCCTGGTCCTCCTCTTCTGTCTGATGGTCACCCATTCCCTCTTGGCCTGCACACTCTTAAGCTGCAGTGTGACCACCTCCCGAAAGGTGCTATCCACGTAGCTCTCAGCCTCGCGGATGCACAACAGTGACTGCAGCTGCCGCTCAAGCTCCGTAACCCGGTGCTCGAGCTGCTGTAGCTGGCGACACTTCCCGCACATGTGGTCGTCCACACCACGGGAGGTGTCCAGGACTTCCCACATGGCACAGGATGTGCATTCCACGGGTGTGAGCTGCCCTGCCATACCTCTAATTAACCTCTAATTTACTAAACCAGCTGGAATAAACTTAAAAACCTTAAGAAAGCCAAGTAAAAACACTTCCAGATACTCACCAATCAGTTCCCTCTCCTTGTGTCGACATCACTTTTGACTTCTGACGTCACTCTTTGAAAATTCTGCCAGTGCCGAGTTGGTACTGCCTCTGCCGCCTCGCCGCTCCTCCCAGGTCCGCTCTGCCGCCGCTGCTGCTGCTGCTGTGGGGCCTACCTGCGCCTCAGACCCTCTTTATAACCGCCTCTGCCACCTCGCCGCTCCTCCCAGGTCCGCACTGCCGCCGCTGCTGCTGCTGCTCCAGGGCCTACCTGCACCTCAGGCTCTCTTTATACCGCCTCTGCCGCCTCGCCGCTCCTCCCAGGTCCGCTCTGCCGCCGCTGCTGTTGCTGGGGAGGGGGTGGGGGGTGGTTACCAGTGTTTTGGGAATTGAATTCTGAAATTCTGTCCAGTTTTTGGGTAGAAATGTCAATGAGTGGCCATGCCTATCAGATGGGCTTGATTTTGCAGCCATCTTTGGTGGCAACAGGACAATCGGTGGCAAAGGATGGGCCAGGGAACCATTCCACCAGGCCCTCACCGTCTGCCACCACCTCTAAGATTTCTCGGTGGACATTGAATACTTCTGCCAATATTTGAACGGGTATATTCAAATTAGAGGTAAATGGCGGGTGAACATCCTCCGACAGATTACATGTTATTAACGCCCAATGGAAATGCTGGGCATCAGGGCTGCATTATGCCCGACATTGATGGCATCCAGTGTTGCTAAGGCAGCAGAGGGGTGGGGGAGGGTGGATTTCAAATCTGTAGAACTGCCTTGCCTCGTGCAATCCATCCCAGAGCGATCCATTGCACTAAGCAAGGCAGGAGATCTCATTCCTGCGTCTGGCAATGCTGCACAGTGGAGCGTGCTGCAGCCATTTCCCTCTACCCCCATCTGAGATGGAGGGACCTGGCAGTGACCCTGAGACCGCCAACATGCAAATGAGTCCGACCCTGGAAGACCCACTGAAGTCAGGGTTTACCGGGATGGTCAGGCGCGATGTGGAGTTCCAGCCCGATTGGAAAGTTAACCCCCAAGTCTTGTTAGGTACATATAGTAATAATTTTACTGGTGAGCTATGAATTACAGGGCTACTGAATACTCTTTTAAGGAGCAAAGTGTCGAGATAAGCTAACAGAACTTCAATAGACGATCACCCAATGACATAATAATAGCTATACTTGAGCTTCACATTGTGCATTGTCTGTAAATAATGCATCTTTAGATTTGTTTGGGTACCTAGCTCTGCTCCACTCCCTCACCGCGGCTTCAATGCTTCACCAGTTTCTGAGTGTAAATAAACCTCAATAAAAGAGAGTGTGTATTTCAGCAGGTACAGGCAGGTTGTGGCACAAAACACGCTCAATAAGCTGAGGTATTTACTGAGAACATTAATAAGGAGATCTGTGTAGTAGTCCATTAAATATAAATTGCTGTACTTTAAGAATCCTACACCTGACTTATCAGCTGTAATTTGGTGCCAAATTAAGTGGCCCATCAGTTTTCAATCATCCACCACTGGTCCCCCCAGCAATAAAGGTATTCAAACACGTTCTGCATTACCTCTGATAATTACCAACTAATGAACTGACATTGATTCTTCTTGTTATATTATTGCTTCTTCAGATATATTGCTCCTTGCTCACACCTATGATAGATTATGCCTCATAACCGATAACAGCATTGTCTAGCACTACATCACACACACGCCAGTGGGATTTCATCTCTTGTTCATGTTATTAAGGCAGTGTTAGAGCCAAGGTGAGGAGTCTGTAAATTAGATCTGTACAACCTGAATTATGTCATGGTGATTATACACATTATCTAATGATCCTATTCTTCATAGATTGATACGAGAAAGTGAGTTCCTCATAATTTAACTCTGTAAGACCCGGGGCTTAGTGGGTTAAATTATGAGGACAGGTTGCATAAACTTGGCTTGGATTCTCTTAAGTATAAGAGGTTGAGGGGTGAGCTGACTGTGATGTCGAAAATCTTTAAAGGATTTGATAAGGTAGATATGGAGAAACTATTTCTTCTGATGTGGGAAATCAAGAACAACAAGGGGACATCATCTTAAAATTAGAACTAGGCCAGTCAGGAGTGAAGTCAGGAAGCACTTTTTCACACAAAGGGCAGTAGAATTGGGGAACTCTCTCTTCCCCCAAAAGGCTGTGGGGATGCTTGGGCCACTGGAGCTTTCAAGACTGAGAGTGATAGGTTTTTTGTTGGGTAAGGGTATCAAGGGATATGGAGCAAAGGTTGGTAAATGGAGTTGAGGTACAGATCAGGCATGATCTAACTGAATGACGAAGCAGGCTCGAGGGGCTGAATGGCCTACTCCCGTACATAATGTTCCCATGACTTGCTTTCCTTTTTCTTGTCTTAATTTCCTCCCCTTCCCTCCTGAAGTCACGGGCTCTTGTTGGGGTACGACCGCAAGGGAGCCAGCAGCCCTCCGGTCCCATGCCCAGGTGGTAATTCTCCATGTGCCAGACTTAACCCGGTCTGGGGATGGGGGGTGTGCCATTTGGGACGGAGATGGGGAGGAATTTCTTCACCCAGAGAGCGGTGAGCCTGTGGAATTCTCTACCACGGAGGGCAGTTGAGGCCAATTCATTGAGTGTGTTCAAGAAGGAGTTGGATATGTTTCTTTGGGCTAAGGGGATCAAGGGATATGGGGAGAAGGCAGGGACAGGGTACTGAATTTGGATGATCAGCCATGATCTCATTGAATGGCAGAACAGGCTCGAGGGGCCGAATGGCCTACTCCTGCTCCTATCTTCTATGTTTCTATTAACAGTGTTAGCCGTCTATTTTGGCTGTGGAAGGTATCAGAGCCGAGCCTATTCCTTTCCTGCACCGACATCCGCACAAGTGCCTTTTCCAGCAGAGCTCACTGTGCAAGGGTCAAGTCTGAGAATGCCGGCTGATTTCACCTCCCAAGATTATTGAAGCCAACTGTAGCACTTCAGCTGCTACCACAGTTGAGATGGGGCCTTCTGGGCTATAGAGCTTACTGCCACAATACATGGTGCACTTACCCACTGAATCATGGCAGGGCTAATTCCTTTTGCTAGACTCTGACAATTTACTATCAACCTCGACAATCAGGCACACTTCATTGTCGGCCATGAGGATCCATTAAGGCAAGTACCAGAAGTTAGCTGGCACCATCTCTTGAATGAGCTGCGCTGTACTGTGGGAAAGTATTCCCGAAGCATGCGGCAATGCATGCATGCTGCAGCTGTGCAGAACAGTCACAAGGTCGTCGTCGTATGTGTCTTCATACTGTTCCCTTTGGGGAACTGTATGAAGTGGTGGAAGGATTTCTGGCCGCGATTAACGTTCCTTCCGTGACCGTAACCATCTTTGTACCAGCCATTAGGGTGGTCAGTCCTATGGTGGGAGGGTTTTACGGGCTCCCACAACCCACACGAGGGGGGGGGGCACCCACACCCACGGACGCAAGTATCCTGCTGGATGTCAACCCAGAATTTAGAGCCGGAGCTCCGACTCCACCCGCCGGGACTGTCTGGAGTGGGGTTCGAAACCCTACGCCTTCTGGCCCAGCGGCGGGGATGCTACCGCTAGTCACAAGGTAAGGAGCCAGGACAAAATTGAAAAGTTTGCGCCTTGAAGAATATTTGTCAAGAGGCGGGAAATGTGAAAGTACATTGAGGTCCCCATACGGATATGCACAGGAGTCATGGATTCATTTCAGCTGAGGGAATTTGCACAGTTGTAGCAATCAGAAGGAAAACAAACAAAAAATATCCTCCAAATAAACCCACACCATCATTGGCCTGACAGGACCCCTGTTATAAATCTTCTTCTTAGGCAGTCCCTCGGAGCCGAGGATGACTTGCTTCCACACTAAAAATGAGTTCTCAGGTGACTGATGAGTCCAATGCGGGACCTACAGTCTCTGTCACAGGTGGGGCAGACGGTGGTTGAAGGGGCGGGTGGGTGGGGTGCTTGAGTTGACGTGCGCTCCTTCCGCTGCCTGCGCTTAGCTTCCGCTTGCTCCCGGCGAAGAGACTCGAGGTGTTCGGCGCCTTCCCGGATGCTTCTCCTCCACTTTGTGCGGTCTTGGGCCAGGGATTCCTGGGGGTGGGGATGTTGCACTTTTTCAAGGAGGCTTTGAGGGTGTCCTTGAAGCATTTCCTCTGCCCACCTGGGGCTCTCTTGCCGTGTCGGAGCTCCGAGTAGAGCGCTTGTTTTGGGAGTCTCGTACCAGGCATGCGGACGATGTGACCCGTCCATCGGAGCTGATCGAGCGTGGTCAAAGCTTTGATGCTGGCCTGAGCGAGAGCAATGACATTGGTGCGCCTATCCTGCCAATGGATTTGCAGGAACTTGCTGCGAGAACTCCCCTGCTCTTCTTCGAAAAAGTGCCATGGGGGCTTTTACATCCATCTGAGAGAGCACAGCCAACTCACCTCCAACAATACTGCACTCCCACGGTACTGCACTGGAGTGTCAGCCTAGATTCTGTGCTCAAGTCTAGTCTCATGGAGTGGGACTTGAACCCACAACCTTCTAACTCTGAGGCAACAATGCCACCGCTGAGCCACGTAACATTTGTAGGCTCCCTATCTTATATTTTGTATCCTATTGCCTCAGATGAACAATGGGCCAGAAATTCCAGGCCAGAAGCGTGAGTACGGTCGGCTTACTCACGCTTCTGGCCGTTGGAAATGCCGGCGTTCAGCATGAACAGCGCATGCGGGGAACGCCGGCATTTCCAGACCTCGAGCGCGTGCGACTGCACAGGCAGCGCTTGCGCAGTGAACTTCGTGGATTTCATTCATGAAATCCGTGAGGTTAAGTCCTTAGAAGTTACACTGAAAAAAAGCAAGTGTAAAGTGGTTCATTGGCTGCGGAGGAAGATATATTTAATCGTGGAGCTTTTGAAATGCAATATTTTTGTTTGGGAAAGGGAGGGAAGTTATTTTAAGAAATTTTAAGTAAGTTTTAAAGGTAAAATTTTTTTTTTTTTAAAGGGTTTTCAGAACGGTAGGTAGAAGGAGCAATTGTGGCTGTGTGAATGGAATGTGAGAATGAGTTATGTATGTATGTCCACATATATTCCTTTACGTATATGTATGTATGTTTTATATTCCTTTACTATGAATGTATGTTTTTAATTATGATTTTCCAATAAGTTACTTTCTCTGAAAGTCATCATTAAATAATACATTCATACACATAAGTAAAGGAATATATACATAACACGCAAAGGAATATATACAGACATACATACTTTCAGAAGCTCCACGATAAGAAATATCTTCCTCCGCAGCCTCTGTAGCAACTGTACCCATGCTTTTTTCATGTGTAAGTTGTAATGACTGGACCTCACTGAAAGCATTAATGAAAGTGGCGAATTATACTGCGCACGCGCTGCATGTGCAGTCGCACGCGTTCTGCCTCTGAACCCCTTCGTTCAGAGGACAGGAAATGCCGGTTTTCCCCACATGCACTGTGCATGCTGAAAACCGGCATTTCATCCGGCCAGATGCGTAAGTACTCCGACCGTACTAGCGCATTTGGAAGGGAATTATTGGGCCAACATTTTACATGTCAATAAAATAAAAAATTTAACACTTGCACGACTTGCCCCCTCGCATCTGCGACTGAGGGTCCAAGGAGGTGCATTGCGCAAGAGGTCATCATCGGACATATCCTCACACTGTTCCCTTTGGGGAACTGTATGAAGTGGTGGAAGGATTTATGGCCGTGATTAACGCTCATTCCGTGACCGTAACCATCTTTGAACCAGCCATTAGGGTGGTTAGTCCTATGGCGGGAGGGTTTTACGGGCTCCCACAACCCATCTGAGGGGGGGGGGGGCCACCAACACCCACGGACGCAAGTATCCCGCTGGATGTCCACCCAGAATTTAAAGTTGGAGCTCCGACTCCACTTGCCGGGACTGTCTGGAGTGGGGTTCAAAACCCTACTCCTTCTGGCCCAGCGGCGGGGATGCTTACTGCTACGCAAAAGGCCCACTCCGCACAAAAGGTGACACCCATACGTTTCCTGCGCCTTTTCCCTCCCCGTGACTGGAGCCCTATGCTGCCATTTCACGTTGCTAATCGGATTGGGCGTTTGTCATAGCGGTAGGATCCCCGCCGCTGGGCCAGATCAGGGTAGGGTTTCGAACCCCGCTCCAGACAGTCCCGGCAAGTGGAGTCGGAGCTCCGGCTCTAAATTCTGGGTTGACATCCAGTGGGATATTTGCGTCCGTGGGTGTGGGTGGCCCCCCCTCCTTGTATAGCTTGTGGGAGCCCGTAAAACCCTCCCGCCATAGGACTAACCGCCCTAATGGCTGGTTCAAAGATGGTTACGGTCACGGAATGAGCGTTAATCACGGCCATAAATCCTTCCACCACTTCATACAGTTCCCCAAAGGGAACAGTGTGAAGACACGTATGACGACGACATTGCTAAATAAATAAATGGAATTTAAAAAATTCTTTTAGGGCTTTTAAAAGTCTTTAAATTGCTTTAATTCTCTTTAAAACTACTTCAGATTACTCAAAATAATGTAAACATTTAAAAAAGTTTATAAAAGTTACCAAAATCTTCAAAAAACTTCCAAAAACCTATTTAAACTGCTGCTTTGCATGTAAAAAAGCAAAGCAGCTTGACAGAAACATTGGGGGCGTGTCCAGTGAAACTGAGACCTCAAGGGGCGTGTCTCACTTACACTGCACGCTCCTGGGTCCGCGCTGGCTGCACTCCTGGGCGGCGTGACGTCATACGCTGCCCGGGAATGTGCTTTCTATTTCTCCAAGTTCAGGCGTCCCAGAAGCTGATCGGCAGGAGCGCGGGGTAAGTGCAAATATGGGGCTTGCACGCGCTGCAAGCCCCGTTCTGGAATTTCTGGCCCATTGAGTCATCTGCACAATTCAATGGCATCACTTCAGCTGCAGCTGGGACCTGTAATATATAATCATAATAATATAATGACTATTGTTGAATAGAATACACAATGAATCACTAGTGGGTAGGTTTTAGATTGGCACTTGCACTAATTCTACTGTGGCTCTTTTCACACAGACGCTAACCCATTTAAAGTTAATGGCCTAGATTTTCAGTATAGACAGTTTTGGGGCGCTAACCTTAGCGCCCGCCCGAAGTTAGCGCCCGCCCCAAAGTAGCGCCCCGTTGCCGGAAATTCAGTGGCTTCGCCCTAAGAGGTAGGTGGAGCGCTAAAAGAGGCGTTCCACTACTATCTTTAAGCGCTAAGCCGGCGGTGCAGAGCGCTGCGCACGGCAGACACTCTGGTGCCAGTGAGCTCTTAAAGGGGAAGGGTGCATGTGTTTTTTGCAAAGGCAGAGTCTGGGGGGGAAAAGAAGGAGGAGGAGGAGGAGGAGGAGGAGGAGGAGGTGGTGGTGGTGGCCGGAAACATAAATACACCATTCAAAACACACTGGTTCCTTCCATTATAGTGCAGGAGGAGGGCCCTTTAATTTGCGCTCCCCAGGGTGTGTTGCGTTCCATTTTACAAACGCACTGGACGCCAGCCGCACAATCGGGCGGTTCGACTGAAGTTTGGATTCGGGGCGGCCAAAGGGCGTTGCACGAGGATGTGACGTCATTTTCTGCGCACGCATCCGGGCGGCCGCTAAACTTTGCGCCGGCGCTAACGGGCAACTTAATTTGGGGCGGGGCGCAAACTGCGCTGCGCCCGGGCGCTACACGCATAGCGCCCGAAAATTACTTCTCTTAAGGCGCTAACTGCTGGCGCAAGCAACTGAAAATCTAGCCCAATGGGTTTAAAGTAAATACATTTGAAAGTAAAACATTTTAAAGAACAAGGATTTGCTTGACTTTCTTTTCCTTCTGATCAGCTCTGTTGCTTTTGGGGCAGATATATTTGAGTTAGACAGCGAGTCCTGACTCTCATCACCAGGGCTACAGGGGTTCCTGTGAATCAGCCACATTAATATAATATTTGCAATGTTGAGAAATGTTATAGTTTGGGTGCAGATCTTGATTTCCCGTCAGGTTCCACGCTCTCATGTGTGTCAGCCGGTGGCTCAGTTGGTAGCGCGCTCTCTCGCCAGCTGAGTCAGAAAGTCATGGGTTCAAGTCCCACTCCAGAGACTTGAGCACAAGAATCCAGGCTGACACTCCAGTGCAGTGCTGAGGGAGTGCTGCACTGTCAGAGGTGGTGTCTTTTGAATGAGACATTAAACCGAGGCCCCCCTCCCCCCCGTCTGCTCTCTCAGGTGGACGTAAAAGATCCCATGGCGCTATTTCAAAGACGGGCAGGGGAGTTATCCCCGGTGTCCTGGCCAATATTTATCCCTCAATCAAAAATCAGTAAAAAAAAATTGAAGGAAACATTATCTGGTCATTATCACATTGTTGTTTGTGGGAGCTTGCTGTGTGCAAATTGGCTGCCGCGTTTCCTACATTACAACAGTGACTATACTTCAAAAGTACTTCATTGGCTGTAAAGCACTTTGGGATGTCCTGAGATCGTGAAAGGCTTTATATAAATGCAAGTCTTTTATTACTGGTCTAGAAATAAAGGAAAAATTGAGTCGCGCCACCTTTGGGGCGCTAACTTCGTCAGGGCGCTACTTTTAGCACCCCAAAAAAATTCATCATTGCCGGTGGCGTAGCGCCGCAGGGCGCTAATGGTTACCACCGCCGCTAACCTCCCGCTGAATTTCGCGGGAGGCGTTGGCGGTGCCGCGCCCTCTTAGGGCACTAACGGGAGGCACAAAGCACCCGAATTTCTCCCCCCTCCACCCCGCAGTTTCAAAATTTGTCAATTTAGCTAATCAATAGACAGTAATCAAACCTAATTACAAATCAACTTATTCTCCACCTTAATAACAACTTTCAGCCACATACCGAACTTAAGCTTAATGATATTAAAGCAAAAAATGCTGGAAATACTCAGCAGGTCAGGCAGCATCTGTGGCGAGAGAAACAGAGTTAACGTTTCAGATCGATGACCTTTCATCAGAACTGGAAAATGTTAGAGATTTAACAGACTTTTAAGCAAATGTAGGGGCAGGGAAAGGGAGGAGAGATTTCTCCTGCCTTCCATCCTATCACAGACCTTCCCCTTTTGTTCTTTCCTCCCCCTTTCCCTGCCCCTACACCTGCTTAAAAATCTGTTACATCTCTAACTTTTTCCAGTTCTGACGAAGGGTCATCGGCCTGAAACAGTAACTCTGTTTCTCTCTCCACAGATGCTGCCCGACCTGCTGAGTATTTCCAGCATTTCCTGTTTTTATTTCAGATTTCCAGCATCCGCAGTATTTTGCTTTTGTGTTAAGCTTAATGATACCCAGGTTTAATGTGTGCCTGTGTGTTCCTGCCATCTTCGATTGGGGTAGTCACAGTAGTTGACCTCGCTGAAAGAAAAAGAAAAAGGTTCTGCAATGAAGGATTCAGAAGAAGAACCTTATCTAGGTGGAAGAAATTAAGCCAAGGAGGTTATTACTTTGGTTTCTCTGAAGAGCAGTGTTGTGGAGGAGGTTCCGATCTATGAGTTGATTGCTCCAGATCTGGGTCCTGCTTCAATGAGCAGGCTAAAGCCTGTTGGTGAAATGGATTGCAATTCTCCAGTGCATGAAGACTGGTTGTGGTTGATGTGCCAAATAACTGCCCGAATCCGAAGTTAAAGCTTAAGACTGAAGCCTTTTATTAAATAAGAATCATGGCAGAGTTAACAGAGTCCATCATCGACCGAGCCCTTGGTAGAACATACCAGAAGAGGGGCGGGGCCAGGGAGGAGCATTAGTGGTTCCCCCTAGTGGAACATTCCAGACATTACAAGTGCAAGTACAAATATCAGAACACAGTTATTTCATCACAGTGGTGGAGTTGAAAGATCAACCTTTCCAGTCGGTTCGTGGCAATAAAGTTGCATCTGCATAGGTTCTTGCCAACTAACGAAGAATTTCAAGAGAATCCACAGCAAATTTTTCCCTTTGTCGACGGCTGCATTCTTAACTGAATGAATCGGTCACCAGCCTTCAGAGCATAGACGGCACAGAGAGAGAAGGAAACAAACAGAGAGAGAGAGAGAGAGAGAGAGACACACACACACAGAGAAAGAAAGACGGAACCTGCGTTTCACAATGCTGCATGTTTTGAAGGTTCTTCAGGTTACCAATTTCTTCCTCTGATAATTGGGTCTTGTTCTGATCTTTGCCAACATTTTTGACTGGGGTATTTCTGTGGATTTGCATAGTTTTTCTGATTGGTTAGTCCTATTCGTGCCATAATCTGAGATGAGGTTATGCAGTAATTCTCAACAAAAACTTATGCTTAAGGATTCTCCGATATTCCATTTGGTAAATACACCTTGTAATGCGTTACTGAATTATACAGACCAGGTAGAGTAAAGGGACAATATCTATGGGTAAATTCACTGATCGTATGCTCCTCACGGGGAGTTCCTCTGGAAGGGGGAGTGGATCGGAGATAAGGCTACACCGCTGTAGCGCCAATTCTCTGGTCTGTGTTCCCTTAGAGCAGAACTCCCTGCTGGGAGCATGAGATTGGTAACTTTACACTCTGGTCTGGACTCAGTTAACTGATCTCAGTGCTCACATTACAGTTATGCTAGGTTGGGGATGGCAAAATTGAGCCAGGGATTTTGCTGCTGATTACTAGCCAGTGACTGCGACTGGAAAGGGCCTGTCCACGGGCACTGGGCAACAGGAAAGAGCAAAAGACCCCCCTACTGATAATTTTACTGTAAGGCCCCCACTTCGTATTCACCCTTTCTCAGTAACATTACCAGCAGAAGGAATTTCACAAGTGAGGAGAGGATCTGCCTCAGTTGTACTTCCCCTGTCCACAAATAACCGACCGACTAGGCTCACATGTTGGCCGCTAGGTGAGGCACCAGAGAGTAGCCAGAGTCCATGAGACTTTATCTCAACATGAGTCATTGTCCTCAGGAGAGGAAGAGAGATAATTGGACTGGGGGGGGAAAAAAACTGCAAGTGGCAGCAAAATCGCACAAAATTCTTCAGATATACCAGAATCATTGCTATGCCATATTTATTCCAAAGTTGGGAGGACTCGTAAAAATCAACATTTCATTATGCAGTACACACGTTTGCTGCATATATGACAAATAAAATTGAATTGAATTGAATTGAACAGGCAATGGGTTCCAGGGTTACAGAGCTGGTGAAATGATTGGTTAAGCGGAATAGCAAAGGCTGTCAGCCGAGGTCAAGTAAAGTCAGGATCTGAGTAAAGCCCTGGAGTAGGAAAGAGGTCCAACTTTAACACGCAATTGTTATTTATTTTTTGGTTGGGGACACAGGGCTGTTAGAAACCATTTCATCTTCTCTATGATGTAAAATCAGCTAGTAAATTGAAAAATAAATAAATAATAAGTTCTCCTGATGTTTAGTGAAATGTAAAATAAGTTCTGCAGCTTAAGTGTAGGTTAATGCTTGCCTCGTTTCAAAGAGCAGAGCTCAGCAATAAATTTGCCTATCTGTAATAAAAAATATATCAACTCTGCAGATTTCTCAGCGCCCTCTTTAATAAACCCTCAGAGCACGGATGGAGTATTCCTGTGTTAACCAAGGCTGTGAGAAAGATCAGCACATTTTACAATTGAGCAAGATCCCAGGATCTTTCTCAAACTTTTATACCGGGGTAAGGTTTAGAAATGTTTGGTTGTGTCAAAGTGTACAATTATCCATCGGAGAGGCTCATTTGGCAAAGACTGTTAAGGACAGAGCCATTCAGAGCAGCAGGTGCCCCAGCTTTCCTCCCTAGTTTGTGCTGATTTAGCAGATCTCCGGAGCACTGGTGGATTGCTGCAATTAGCTGCAGTGGGCCTCCTCTCTGAGGAAAGGGTGGGAAAGCAGCCAAGTAACCTCTGACGTAAGAAAACTACTGGGCACTTGGTCTAAGCGTTAAACAAAGCTTTAATCAACTGTTTTACAACATGGAGGTCTAGTTGTGTCCTTCACTAGTTCCTGTTAAGAATGTCCTGAGCAAGCTGGGCCCGTGCCCGAGTATTTATCCTCTCCCTGGACAGCACCACCCGCAGGCCGTCCAAAGATGTGCGGGTTAGGTTGATTGGCTATGATAAATTGACCCTTAGTGTTAGGGGGATTAAATACGTGGGGTTACAGGGATAGGGTGGGATATGTGTTGGTGTAGGGGTTACGGGGATCGGGTGGGATATGTGTCGGTGTAGGCTCGATGGGCCGAAATGGCCTCTATCTGCACTGTGGGGTTTCTGTGATTCTGCGATAAGTCTTTCTTTCATGAATGACTGATTCATGTCAACCTCCATCCAATAATTCCTGCTAAAAAGTGTAAGTTTGGCGTTGGGACAAGGAAAGGATTGAGTTCAAATGTGGCAACCACACAGTCAATTAAAAATAAAATCATTTATGGGATGTGGGCGTCGCTGTGGCAAGGCCAGCATTTATTGCCCATCTCTAACTGTCCTTGGAAGGTGGTGATGAGGCGCCTTCTTCAACTGCTGCAGTCCGTGAGGTGAAGGTTTTCCTAATGGTATTATACAACTGAGTGGCTTGCTAGGCCATTTCAGAGGGGCAGTTAAGAGTTAACCACATTGCTGGGAGTCTAGAGTCACAGACAGGCCAGCCTGGCAGATTTCCTTCCCTAAAGGACATTAGTGAACCAAATGGGTTTCTGCAACAATCCGGTAGTTTCATGGGCACCATAACTGAATTGAAATTCCATGGTGGGATTATGAACTCATGTCTTACGAATCATTAGTCCAGGTCTCTGGATTACTAGTCCAGTAACATAACCGCTATGCTGCCGTTTCCCTGCAGATTTCTCAGTGTCCTCAACACTTATGTGAAGAATGGTCATTTGGCCACGGTACCAGACGAGAGCTGGCATCCACGGAACTGTACCCAGACGAAATGGCGCCTTTAGGGCAGAAACTGGTGAAGAATTGCGTGCTAAGTTGCGGGTGTTGCGCCTGGAACGAGATCGAGGGTAAGCTTCTTGACTTTCAAGGTTCAGAATTCTGCTCGTATCAGCAGCACAGTGCTGTGATTAATTGGTGCCGCCACACGATGTGCCAGGGAGTGGTATCATACACGTTGTGCAAGCGTCTTCTGGTCACCCCATTACAGGAAGGGTGTGATCGCACTAGAGAGGGTGCAGAGGAGATTTATGAGGATATTGCCAGGACTGGAGAATTTTAGCTATGAGGAAAGATTGGATAGGCTGGGGTTGTTTTCTTTGGAACAGAGGAGGCTGAGGGGAGACCTAATTGAGGTGTATAAAATTATGAGGGGCTGAGATAAAGTGGATTGGAAGGACTTATTTCCCTTATCAGAGAGGTCAATAACCAGGGGCCATAGATTTAAAGGAATTGGTAGAAGGATTAGAGGGGAGTTCAGAAGATCTTTTTTCACCCAGAGGGTGGTGGGGGTCTGGAACTCACTGCCTGAAAGGGTGGTAGAGGCAGAGACCCTGGCCGCATTTAAAAAGTACTTGGATATGCACTTCACAGAAATCACAGAAACCCCACAGTGCAGATAGAGGCCATTTCGGCCCATCGAGCCTGCACCGACACATATCCCACCCGATCCCCGTAACCCCTACACCAACACATATCCCACCCTCTCCCCGTAACCCCACGTATTTAATCCCCCTAACACTAAGGGTCAATTTATCATAGCCAATCAACCTAACCCGCACATCTTTGGACTGTGGGAGGAAACCGGAGCACCCGGAGGAAACCCACGCAAACACGGGGAGAATGTGCAAACTCCACACAGACAGTCGCCCGAGGCCTGATTCGAACCCGGGTCCCTGGTGCTGTGAGGCAACAGTGCCACCGTGCTGCCTAGTGCCGTAACCTACAGGGCTACGGACCAAGAGCTGGAGAGTGCGATTAGGCTGGAGAGCTCTTTTTCAGCCGGCACGGACACGATAGGCTGAACGACCTCCTTCTGTGCTGTAAATTTCTAAGATTCTATTCCCTGCTGAGGGATGTGGGTGGCGGTGATGGGGTGGGGGGGGAGATGGTGGTAGTGTGAAGCAGGAGCCAGACGCTTTCCTTTGCGTGGGAGGCCTGACAACAACAACAAAAAAAGAATCACAGGTCAGGCTACCCGCAGGGCCATTTCTGCACATATCTTAACAACTGGGTCAGAAACAGGGTCCACAGTTGCCGGGCAACATGTCATTGACTCACCAGCTCAGCCAGGTATAGTATATGCTGGGGTTGGCGGGGGTGGGGGGGAGGTGGCGGGGGGCTAATAATAATTTAATAAGTGTTGCAGCAGGAAAAAGTAAAACTTGGTTTATATAATACTTCATTATTAATTCAATAGTACATTCTGAGCTTAGTCCCAATTATTAAAATCTTTATTACGATGGCATTAATTTTTTAATGCCATATTTGCAAAGTGCACCTGCTCCCATGCCTCCACTTGTATGTGAGTGGATGATTATACAAAAGGCTGCTTCACACACTGTATAAATAGAGCTTGTAGCTTTCATGGGCTGCCGCCGAAAATCTGGTCCGAAATAAAAAGATATACAATAACCTTATCACAGCCATTACGCGAAGGCTCTGCATATCTCTCTTAATTCTACTGTACGGAAGTAATATGGCATGAATGTAATTCGAAAATCATAAGAATCCACCTATAATATAAAAGCTTTACAGATGCACGCACTTCCTGTCGGTCACACTTCCTGTCGGTCACACTTCCTGTCGGACGCCCTGCGGACGTCAACCTCTGCATAAATGCACATGTCTGTGTCACACTTGTATAAAGCAACAAAAGCAGTCAAGCTCTCCATCAGTGGAAAATATTGGAGCCACAATGTCTGCAGCATCTTAATTGACATAGGCATGAACTCGTCCAGTCTTTGCGTAACATCAATGTAGCCTTACAGGGACACACACCTACACTTTATCTGCAAAATAATACATTATAGAATCGTAGAATCATAGAATTGTACAGCACAGGAGGAGGCCATTCGGCCCACTGAGTCTGCGCCGGCTCTTGCCAAGAGCAATCCAGTTAGTCCCACTCCCCCGCTCTCCCATCCCTGCGATTTGGGACAGGGTGACGGGGAGACCACACGTGCAGGTAAAAGTCACACACCGCCACAGCTCCAGCAACGTGGAATTTCTAGGCTAACAAGAAGGCACAGATTTAAGGTGATTAGCAAAAGAACCAGAGGCGACATGAGGAAAACTTTTTTACACAACGAGTGGTTAGGACTTGGAACGCACTGCCTGATAGGGTGGTGGATACAGATTCAATAGTAGCCTTCAAAAGGAAATTGGATAAATATTTGAAGGAGAAAAAATTGCAGGGATATGGGGAAAGAGTGGGGGAGTAGGACTAACTGGATTGCTCTTCGAAAGAGCCGGCACAGAATCGATGGGCCGAATGGCCTCCTTCTGTGCTGTACTATTCTATGATTCTTTCCCCCTATCCCTGCAGTTTTTTCTCTTCATGTATTTATCCAATTCCCTTTTGAAGGCTACTATTGAATCTGTATCCACCACCCAAACAGGCAGTGCGTTCCAAGTCCTAACCACTCGTTGTGTAAAAAAGTTTTCCTCATGTCGCCTCTGGTTCTTTTGCCAATCACCTTAAACCTGTGCCTTCTTGTTATCCTAGAAATTCCATGCTGCTGGAGCTGTGGCGGGGTGTGACTTTTACCTGCACGTGTGGTCTCCCCGTCACCCTGTCCCAAATCGCAGGGATGGGGTCATTTAAATATTAGGGCGGGCCAATCCCATCAATACTGCAGTGCCCACCCCTCGGACCTCTGGTCACAGGCTGGTCTGGTCCAAGAGTTCAAATCCAAGAGAGTCCTTCACTGCTGCTCTCTCCCTATCTACAAACAATAATCAATCTCTCTTTGATTGACTGCCATTTGAACATGGCAGTGTGAGACCTTCACAAGGCCCTGTACAGAAAGTAGTACTGACCCAATACAAAAAGAAAATACTGCAGATGCTGGAAATCTGAAATAAAAACAGAAAATGATGGAAATACTCAGCAGGTCAGGCAGCATCTGTGAAGAGAGAAACAGAGTTAACGTTTCAGGTCGATGACCTTTCGTCAGAACCAGGCATACTGACCACTGGCCGGACAGGAGGTGTAAATGGTGGGATTTCCAGAGGAGCTTGGGATCCCGTGAGACATGCCCCCAAAGGCGATATCAGTGCGGGGAGGGGGAGGGTGGGGGGGTGGAAGGCAGAAGAAGCGGCCACCAACCACCCACCCTCGCTCACCCCCCCCCCCCACCATCAAAAGATTTCATGGAAATTAAGGGGTAGGATTTCTGGCCCGCCCCTCTGGAGAAAGGAACAGAAGGATATGCTGATAAGGGTGAGATGAAGTAGGGTGGGAGGAGGCTCGTGTGGAACATAAACACCAGTTGGGCCAAATGGCCTGTTTCTGTGCTGTAAATACCTTGTGATACTCTGTAACTCGCTGCGTAAAATTCTCCCCATTTGCACCCCCCAAGCACAAAGAAAACTAAAATATCCTCAGAACTTCTTTCTTCTTAGGCAGTCCCTCAGAACCGAGGATGACTTGCTTCCACATTAAAAATGAGTTCACGGGTGACTGATGAGTCCAATGCGGGACCTACAGTCTCTGTCACAGGGCGGGGCAGACGGTGGTTGAAGGGGCGGGTGGGTCGGGTGCTTGGGTTGACGTGCGCTCCTTCCGCTGTTTGCGCTTGGCTTCCGCTTGCTCCCGGCGAAGAGACTGGAGGCGTTCGGCGCCTTCATGGCCTTCCCAGAACTGCAGCTCTGATGAAGGGTCTCCACCAGTAACATTAACTTGTCCGCTCTCTCCACAGATGCTGACCGACTTGCTGAGCGTTTCCAGCATTTCCCAGTTTTGGTTTCAGATGTCCAGCATCAACAGTATTTTTTTTTGCTGGAGAAATTTCTCACGTTGGGAAACAAAAAGACTGGCCAATACCTCCGAAATTCTCAGAAGTGGAAGCATTGGTTTCCACGTAAGCTTTGAATCACAGAACGGCCGTGCCTTTCACTGCAGTTACATATCATTTGTTATTTATTGTACCAAATCAATGAGCTGAGTGTCTTTAGTTCATTATGAAATAGCTCTTCATAACATCAGGGGAGCCCTATATTTTTTCCAAGCAAGTATAGGAATTGACATTGTTCTCATATGCCACATTTTTGGGAGGAGCACAATGCCGGTGGTTGTGCTCCACACGAGCCTCCTCCCATCCTACTTCATTCCAACCCTATCAGCATATTCTTCTATTCCTTTCTCCAGAGGGTTGGGCCAGAAATCCTTTCACAAAGCCCAGACGTAAGCCAAGTTTTGGATCAGTAAAGTGTTCACATTTTTTGGTCCTTTTTCCACCAATTTGCATCCCTGCTCCACTCCTGAGGTTGTTGACTTAGAGGCGGTGCAACGAAAGTTCACTAGATTGATTCCCGGGAGGAGAGGGTTGTCCTATGAGGAGAGATTGTGTAGATTGGGCCTATACTCTCTGGAGTTTAGAACAATGAGAGGTGATCTCATTGAAACATAGGGGGTGATTTTGCCAATGGGGAGCTTTTGGAGGCGGGACTCCCACTTGTCGAGTTTTAGCCCCACCTCCAACAACTTCTGGCCAACCCACGCTATTTTCCCTTGATTGACCTTGTTAAGCCCGCCCAGCGGGCTTAGCATGCCAATTAAGGGAAAGCCAGTTGCAGAGAACGTCAACGTATGACGTTTCATCTGTCAAAAATTTTTGACAGATGAATTGTCATAGAGTCATAGAGTATAGAGTTATACAGCACAGAAAGAGGCCCTTCGGCCCATCGCGTCCGCACCGGCCATCAAGCCCTGTCTAATCTAATCCCATTTTCCAGCATTTGGTCCGTAGCCTTGTATGCTATGGCATTTCAAGTGCTCATCCAAATGCTTCTTGAATGTTGTGAGGGTTCCTGCATCTACCACCCTTTCAGGCAGTGAGTTCCAGATTCCAACCACCCTCTGGGTGAAAAAGTTTTTCCTCAAATCCCCTCTAAACCTCCTGCCCCTTACCTTGAATCTATGCCCACTTGTTATTGACCCCTCTACTAAGGGGAAAAGTTCCTTTCTATCTACCCTATCTATGCCCCTCATAATTTTGTACACCTCAATCAGGTCCCTCCTCAGCCTTCTCTGCTCCAAGGAAAACAACCCCAGCCTGTCCAGTCTTTCTTCATAGCTGAAGCGCTCCAGCCCAGGTAACATCCTGGTAAATCTCCTCTGCACCCTCTCCAAAGCAATCACATCCTTCCTATAGTGTGGTGACCAGAACTGCACACAGTACTCCAGCTGTGGCCTTACCAGTGTTTTGTACAGCTCCATCATAACCTCCCTGCTCTTATATTCTATGCCTCGGCTAATGAAGGCAAGTATCCCATATGCCTTTTTAACCACCTTATCCACCTGTTCTGCTGCCTTCAGGGATCTATGTACATGCACACCAAGATCCCTCTGATCCTTTGTCTTTCCTAGGGTCTTACCATTCATTGTGTATTCCCTTGCCTTGTTAGTCCATCCAAAATGCATCACCTCACACTTTTCAGGGTTAAATTCCATTTGCCACTGTTCCGCCCATCTGACCAACCCATCTATATAGTCCTGTAGCCTGAGGCTTCTCTCCTCGCTATTTACCACCCCACCAATTTTCGTGTCATCTGCAAACTTACTGATCATACCTTTTACATTCACATCCAAATCATTAATGTAGACCACAAACAGCAAGGGACCCAGCACCGATCCCTGCGGTACCCCACTGGACACAGGCTTCCAGTCACAAAAACAACCTTCCACCATCACCCTCTGCCTTCTGCCAAGGCACCCTGGATCCCATGGGCTCTTACCTTCCTGACCAGTCTCCTATGCGGGACTTTATCAAAAGCCTTACTGAAATCCATGTAAACCACATCCACTGCACTACCCTCATCCACACACCTAGTCACCCCCTTGAAAAATTCAATCAAATTGGTCAGACATGATCTTCCCTTGACAAAGCCATGCTGGCTATCCCTAATTAATCCTTGCCTCTCCAAGTGGAGACTAATTCTGTCCCTCAGAATTTTTTCCAATAATTTCCCTACCACTGATGTTAGGCTCACTGGCCTGTAATTCCCTGGTTTATCCCTACTACCCTTCTTGAATAATGGTACTACGTTAGCTGTTCTCCAGTCCTCTGGCACATCCCCTGTGGCCAGAGAGGTTCTGAAAATTTGTGTCAGAGCCCCTGCAATCTCCTCCTTTGCCTCACATAGTAGCCTGGGATACATTTCGTCCGGGCCTGGGGATTTATCCACTTTTAAGCCTGCTAAAACCGTTTGACAGCTCAGTGAAGCTGTCAGACACTGACATTCTCTATAGTTTGATGAGGTCTTGAATTCAAGACCTCATCAAACCTCTTTCTTTTGCAGAAATTAGATGGTTGCTGCATTGGTGAATGCAACGGCCAGTTGTCATCTCTGCCACGGAGGTGCGAGACTCTCCGCATACCCAGCAATTGAAGCTGCAGGAAGAAACAAAAGTAAGTACACTTTTTCTAACACTTTGCACTTACCTCACATACTCACCTATCCACACCTGAACCCATCACTCACCTCCACAGCACACTTTTGGGCCCCTCCGACTCCCGCAGACCCACTGCTCGCCTCGGTGACCCTGGCGGGTTTCGGAGCTTTCGGGAAGCCCGCACTCTTGTGGGTAAAATGGTGATAATCCTATTCTCTGCCTGTTAACTACCTATAAAGAACATAATAAGAGCATAAGAAATAGGAGCAGGAGTAGGCCAGCCAGTTCAGTGGCTTTAATCCCAGGACGGCTACCCGCCTCCTGGCAAGATGACATGGGGGCGGGTTGGGCACCCGCCCCGCCCCCAAATTCTGCCATTTTCCCAACAGTCCCGCCTCCATACCCGTCTCCCCAGGGCTGGCAAAATCGCCCCCAGGGAGATCGTTTGGGTTTTTAAAGCCTATAGATTGCAGGACCAAGTGAAGATTGAGGGAGGCAGGTTCTGAGGTGCTGACAAAGTTACAATAGGAGACAATGGAATGAGTTTTGACAGGTAGTGTATTACAGGGGCTTTCTTGGCCAGTGGTTCCCATTGTTCTGTGCATATTATAAGCTGTCATTTAGTCTGTTTAGTAATATAATTGATTATCTATCTCAAGTGCTTTCATTAATTGGCAAATTAAGTTCAACACAGATAAATGTGAGGTATTAGATTTTGGTAGGAAGAATAGGGAGGTCACTTATTACTTGGAGGGTGCGAGTCTAGGTGGGGTAGAGGAACAAAGGGATCTCGGAGTACAAATAGACAAATCACTAAAAGTTGTGACACAGGTTAACAGGGCCATTAAAAAAGCAAAGCAAGCACGAGAGTTTATTTCTAGAGGGATAGAATTGAAAAGTAGGGAAGATATGCTAAACCTGTAACAAACCTTGGTTAGACCACACTTGAAGTACTGCATACACAGCTCTGGTCACCATATTATAAAAAGGATATAGAGACACTGGAGAGGGTGCAGAGAAGATTTACAAGAATGATACCAGAAATGCAAGGGTATACATATCAGGAAAGGATGAACAAGCTGGTTCTCTTTCCTCTTGAAAAAAGAAGGCTGAGGGGTGACCTAATAGAGGTCTTTAAAATTATGAAAGGTTTTGATAGAGTGGATACAGAGAGAATGTTTCCACTTGTGGGGAAGAGCATAACTAGAGGCCATCAATAGAAATCCAATAGGGAATTCAGAAGAAACTTCTTTATCCAAAGAATGGTGAGAATGTGGAACTCGCTACCACAGGGAGTGGTTGAGGTGAATAGTATCGATGCATTTAAGGGGAGGCTGGACAAGCATATGAGGGAGAAGGGAATCGAGGGTTATGCTGATAGAGTTAGATGAGGAAAGACAGGAGGCTCGTGTGGAGCATAAACGCCGGCATGGACGGGTTGGGTCGAATGGCCTGTTTCTGTGTCGTACATCCTACGTAATCCTATGTAATTATTTTGCTGAAACAAAGAATTTTTTTAATTTATTCATTCATGGGATGTGGGCGTCGCTGGCAAAGCCAGCAGTTATTGCCCATTCCTAATTGCCCTCGAGAAGTTGGTGGTGAGCCGCCGCCTTGAACCGCTGCAGTCTGTGTGGTGAAGGTACTCCCACAGTGCTGTTAGGGAGGGAGTTCCAGGATTTTGACCCAGCGGCGATGAAGGATCGGCGATATAATTCTAAGTCAGGATGGTGTGTGTCTTGGAAGGGAACTTGGAGGTGATGGTGTTCCCATGCACCTGCTGCCCTTGTCCTTCTAGGCGGTAGAGGTCACGGGTTTGGGAGGTGCTGTCGAAGAAGCCTTGGCAAGTTGCTGCAGTGCATCTTGTAGACGTTACACACTGCAGCCACGGTACGCCAGTGGTGGAGGGGGTGAATGTTTAAGATAGTGGATGGGGCGCCGATCAAGCGGGCTGCTTTGTCCTGGATGGTGTTGAGCTTGAGTGTTGGAGCTGCAACTCATCCAGGCAAGTGGCGAGATCTGCATCATTCTACCTTGTACTTGAGCACGGAGAATTAGATGACACAATTTATGCTGAGATGAATAAAGTAGGTTTTCAATAACTAGAAAAGAATATAGTTATAACTTGCGACGAACTGTGATGTGGACTCAGTATATTGCATATCTGCCAACCAAATTAATTTCCTGCTTTGGTATTAAACCTTGAGAGATCATGCAGTCAACCACAATGGCAGTTGTGAGACTGATGACTGGTTATTTTACTATAGGCTTTCCAGATTAAGGTCAACTCTCACATCAAGAGGAAGGAAGCTGACACTGCACTGAATAAATGCTGTGCAGTAAATTACTTAGAGTGCCCACCATTAAAAGTTATGTCAACAGTTTTATTGGAATGTTAAATACTTCCAAAGTTTGGATGAGCTGGAACATACGAGGTGTAACTCGTCGGTTTTATCATCACTGAGACCGAGGTGCGAGTCCAGGCCCGAACAGATGGCATGAAACCCCCATCTTGCTAATAGCTGTCAGGAGGCCTTAATTGAAATTAATTTGTGTCTGGTCTCAATCTGGTGCTCCTCAGAAATCAGTCCACAATTATCCGATTTCAGAATTGGCAGACTTGCGAGCAATTTGGCAACGGCGCTCAGTAAGGCCGAGAGGAGAGGGTGGAAAAGTCCATGCTGGCCCAGCTGGGGCAGTGGCTTTCTGCAGTGCGGCGGGGATGGAGCTGAAGGCAGATCAGCAGAGCAAGACAGGGGGGAGCTCAGTGCTGCAGTTAACTAGTGCGAGAGTGTTTCATTCCGCAGTCTGACAGTTCTTCTCCTTGATGAGCAGGGAATTAATTATGGGCATAAAAGGAAAATACACACACACACACACACACACACACACACACACACACGCAGCTGAGCTCCAAGTGGGAATTCGACCACCCAGGCTCAACTCAGTTGGCAGTGGGGAGGATGCCACACAGATACACACACAGCTGAGCTGTCAGTGATGAGGGTGATTCCCCCAACACAGCTCAGCTGACAATGACGAGGGTGCCCTCCCCAGACACACACAGCTAAATGGGCGGGTGGTTGTTAGCCGCAGAAAAATTAATTCAGAAAACTAGTTCAAGGCAAAGTATGTAAAGTGTCCTGTTAGCATCGTTAGGAGTCTTCAGTTCTTTTTGTAAGAACACAACAGAATTATATGTACAAAGCACACTAGTGGCACCTACTGGCAAGAACTTCATATTGGAGGATTTTTTTTTGCAGTCAGATCGCATTGTGAGTCACGTTGGTCCATATGCTAACAGTAATGGAACAGGCAGCGTGAGTGTGGATTGAGCAGAGAAGATGTGCCCCATTGTCAGAGTTGGATGGACTATGTGATCTAAAGTAGTGTGTTCTTCAATTCCACCCAATCAATGGTGATAACACTTAATTTGAGACACAAAATGATGTATGATATTAACCACTGCCGTCTTTTCCAGTTTATGCTTCATGGTAAACCCTAGAGCCTAAAAATTACACTGTGTGATATTAACATGCAAGTGTTCCAGTGAAATGGCTCTATTCTCTGATCAATAGACAAAGTAATTTCATACGACCGCATTATGCGCTCGAACGCCAATATTGCAGTGTCATTTATAGTTTTTTTTTAATTCATTGATGGGATGTGGGCGTCGCTGGCTAGGCCTGCATTTAGTGCCCATCCCTAATTGCCCTTGAGAAGATGGTGGTGAGCCGCCTTCTTGAACCGCTGCAGTCCATATGGTGTCTTATTGTTTTTCGTAGCGGTTGTTTACAACCGAGTGGCTTGCTAGGCCATTAAGAGTCAACCACATTGCTGTGGGTCTGGAGTCACATGTAGGCCAGACCTTAGTGAACCAGATGAGTTTTTGCAACAATCAACAATGGTATCATGGTCGCCATTACTAAGACTAACATTTAATTCCAGAATTAAATTAAATTGAATTTAAATTCCACCAGTTGCCGTGGTGGGATTTGAACCCATATCTCTCAGAACATTTGACTGAGCCTCGGGCTTATTAGTCTAAGTGACATAACCACTACGCCACCGCCTCCCTTAAAGCACTTCTGCCTCACAATAACCTTAATAGGAACTAAACAAGCCTCTCTGCTTAAAAATAAATATTTCGAGCAGCAGTTGTGGTGAAGCGTTCCACTTTTCACCGAAGAAGTTAAAGATTACAAGTTCATGCATGGTCTGTGGCGCAAGCTGCCGACCTCTGCCTTTTACGCTGGGATCCTAATCCTTTGATAAGCACACGAACCTACTGGCTAAAAATGTAGCTTGGCAGCTTGAGTCTGCAATTCCCGCAATACTGATGGTCTTCTGGGAAGAGATAAAAGTCTTCATAACAAAAGATACTTGAAAGGGTTATTTTTTTTACTGGAGGGATTTCGACTTTGAGCAGCCTCAACTCACTGTGGGATCAAGCCTCAGACTGTGGAAGCCCCTACACCTCGCTCCAATTCCCCTCCCTTCTTTGATCTACAGATTTTCAAAATCCAAGTCTGGCATCAGCTAGCGAGGAAGCCCACTTAATACTTTATAAGCCAACTGTTTTGTTAGCACAAGTGTATGCAGAGTATACCCCTAATTACAATTTCAATTTGCCTCATCTATTCTTTTTAACCTTTGGTATTGTCCTGCACTATAGACCTTTGGCTCCACCTCGGCTTCTCAATAAAAAAAGGCTACTTTTAGATGCACTCTTATTTCCCGCTAATTCTAATTTATCTTACGGGGAGTCTCACCATCAAGACCTCTGCTAAGGTAGCACTCCCGACACAGAAAATAAACTGCGGCCAAACAAACTCCTACACAGGGGACCTCAGACAAACCTTCCCTGGTGGGAAGTCAGGATCCACCTGCAATATGGCCCAACCTCCACTTACAACATACTGAAGGATAAATCACCACATGTACACATTCTTCTTCTTCTTCTTAGGCAGTCCCTCGGGACCGAGGGTGACTGGCTTCCACATTAAAAATGAGTTCGCAGGTGACTGATTAGTCCAATGCGGGACCTACAGTTTCTGTCACAGGTGGGGCAGACGGTGGTTGAAGGGGCAGGTGGGTGGGGTGCTTGGGTTGACGTGCGCTCCTTGCGCTGCCTGCACGTAGATCTAATTGGAGCCACAAGATGCCAGAAGGATCCTGGAAGGGATAAACCGGGAAGCTTCTTGGATAAGCTTGTTGCAGCAACATAAAAGATAACTTTTGTCGCTCTTCACTGAACCCAACCCACACTTAATGGCTCCTCAGACTTGCAATACTGCAATGCTTTAGGCTCTTACTAAGGAAAGATTCATATTTACCTCCTATTTCCAGCCCTATGGTATATCCCAAACACTGTGAACCCGAATAATTTGGAAGATGGTCAAATCCAAAAACAACAACTTGCATTTATATAGTGTCTTTAACATGGTAAAACGTCCCAAGAAACTTCACAGAAGCGTTTTCAAACAAAACTTGACACCGAGCTACTTAAGGAGATACAAAGAGGTAGGTTTTAAGGAGTGTCTTAAAGGAGGAGAGAGAGTTAGCGAGCCGGGGAGGTTTAGGGAACGAATTCCAGAGCTTAGGGCCTAGGCAGCTGAAGGCACGGCCGCCAACGGTGGAGCGATGAAAATCGGGGGATGCGCAAGAGGCCAGAATAGGAGGAGCGCAGAGATCTCGGGGGGGTGGTCGGGCCGGAGGAGGTCACAGAGATAGGGAGGGGGCTGAGGCCATGGAGAGATTTGAAAACAAGGATGAGAATTTTTAAAAATCTACTGCTTGAGGCTAAACCAGGAAGACATTTTAAAAAGAATTAAAAACAGAAAATGCTGGACAAGGCTCAGCAAATCAGGCAGCATCTGTGCAGATAGAAACAAGAGTGAACGTTTCAGGTCAATGACCTTTCATCAGAACTACTTTAGGACATCTTTAAAATCTAATTGCTATTCTTGGGCTACTGCCAACATCAAACAAGGACCAACAGCACTGCATCCTGACCATACTGGCACAACTCATCCAACTGACTGTCACAAGGATGCAACGGGGACCCTAAAATACACCCTCAGGCAGGAATGGAATACATTAAGTATCAAAAGAGCACAGCATCCAGAGATGAAGATATAATTGCCCCCCGCCTCCACCCCCCAGCCCCCCCACCCCCCCCCCCCACACACAAACAAACAAACAAAGCCAGGCAACAAAGGAAAGAAAGAACATACTTGCATTTATATAGCGCCTTTTATATCCTTGGGACAGCCAATGAACTGCTTCTGAAGTGTAGTCACTATTGTTTTGTAAGCAAATACAACAGCCAATTTGCACGCCGCAAGTTCCTACAAACAGCTACGAATAAATGACCAGTCAATCTCTTTAATCGGTGTCTGAAGGAATAAATATAGGCCAGGACGCCAAGAGGACTTGTACAGGGCCTTGGTGAGACCACACCTGGAGTATGGTGCACAGTTCTGGTCTCCTTATCTAAGGAAGGATATACTTGCCTTGGAGGCGGTGCAACAAAGGTTCTCTAGATTGATTCCTGGGATGAGAGGGCTGTCCTATGATGAGAGATTGTGTAGATTGGGCCTATACTCTCTGGAGTTTAGAAGAATGAGAGGTGGTCTCATTGAAACATTCAAGATTCTGAAGGGGATTGACAGGGTAGATGCTGAGAGGTTGTTTCCCCTGGTTGGAATGTCTAGAACTAGGGGGAATAGTCTCAGGATAAGGAGTCGGCCATTTAAGACTGAGGTGAGGAAGAATATCTTCACTCAGAGGGTTGTGAATCTTTGGAATTCTCTGCCCCAGAGGGCTGTGAATGCTGAGTCTTTGAGTATATTCAAGGCTGAGATAGATAGATTTTTAGACTCTAGGGGAATCAAAGGATACTAAAGCGGCAGACAGGGCTTTGATTTAATGCCTTATAAGGTAGATTTGTGACACATCAGCTCCATGGAGCAGGAGTGCTCCTCTAGGCCCCACAAGGAAGTTTAGGCCTCACTTGTCCTGGGATTCAACAAAATATCTGGCAACTGTTATCTTATCCCACTGTTTGTGGGAGCTTGCTGTGTGCAAATTGGCTGCTGCGTTTCCTACAATACAACAGTGACTACACGCCAAAAATACTTCATTGGCTGTAAAGTGCTTTGGGACATCCAGTGGTCGTGAAAGGCGCTATATAAATGCAAGTCTTTCTTTTTTTGGGGGGGGGGGGCGGTAAAATGAGGAACATGACCGAATGAATGATCAGTCAATGCAATTTACCACCGTGTCCATTCAGCCAGCTCTCTCCTGCTGTCAGGCTCAGTAACTTCCCCCCAATTCTATTATCAGTAATTACTAATTGTAAGAAAATGGCAGAAAATATGGATATTGAAAACAAAGGCATGTTGAAGTCAATCAGAATTCTCTTCAGCTGAACTTTCAAAAGGGTTGCTGACGGTGAGGTCTTTGCAGCTGTATTTCAGTAGATCTTTCTTCGTTGCAGATTCCTGCTCCTGCTTATTCCCACAGAGGAAATAAGCCTTGTATGAATGTTCTTCAGGGTCGCAGCCTGACTAAGCACAGCCACCATCAACAAGAGCAGTCAGTGCATCACGGTTTCTGTCCATGTATTCAGCTCCCTGGCGAGTGGCTGCACAACCCCCATTACTGTCTCCCTAGGGACGTCCACAGCCATTACCAGGAGCTGGTCTCATTCCAATTGTGCTCACAGAGATCAATAATAAATGGAACGATTCAAACCCCGCAGTCATTTTATTCTGAGTCGGGCTGAGTTTTACTTTAACGCAAGCCTTTTGCTTCTTAAAGGGGAACATCGCTACGTGCAGTGGGGGGAGGGGGTCTCATTCCGTTTATTTCGGATATCGCGCCAGAGGTGTTTAGGAGCATGAGAAAGGCGGCCTTTGATTGCCCCCCGTGGAGACCTTCGCCTAGAAATGCCAGCCCATTTTGGTCTTGGAATCACCATAAGCTGGGCTGCTGGGGGGTTTGGTGTATAGAGTTTGGAGTGGAACCCGTCTCTGCCAGGTTTCCATTCCCTCCCGGTTTCTTTGAGACACGGGAGTGCAGCCACTCTTTCTACCCACGCTCCCCTCAGTCATGATGCCAGGTTTGGAGGCGGGACTGGTGTTACTTCCACCTCTGAGAAGCAGGCGTACCTGCCACACAATGGGCCGTAAGTGAGGCCCAAAATACCGTACAGTGGCACAGAAAGAAAGAGCTTGCATTTATATAGCGCCTTTCACGACCTCAGGATGTCCCATGGAATACACAGCACAGAAACAGGCCATTCGGCCCAACCAGTTTATGCTCCATCTGAGCCTCCTCCCGTCTTTCCTCATCTAACTCGATCAGCATAACCCTCTATTCCCTTCTCCCTCATATGCTTATCTAGCTTCCCCTTAAATGCATCTATACTATTCACTTCAGCCATGCCCTGTGGTAGCGAGTTCCACATTCTCACCACTCTCTGGGTAAAGAAGTTCCTTCTGAATTCTCTATTGGATTTCTTGGTGATTATCTTCTATTGATGGCCTCTAGTTTTGCTCTTCCCCACAAGTGGAAGCATTCTCTCTGTATCTACTCTATCAAAACCTTTCATGATTTTAAAGACCTCTATTAGGTCACCCTTCACTTTTCAAGAGAAAAGAGACCCAGCCTGTTCATCCTTTCCGGATAGGTATACCCTCGCATTTCTGGTATCATCCTTGTAAATCTTCTCTGCACCCTCTCCAGTGCCTCTATATGCTTTTTATAATGATTCGACCAGAATTGCACACAGTACTCCAAGTGTGGTCTAACCAAGGTCAGATACAAGTTTTGCATAACTTCTCTACTTTTCAATTCTATCCCTCTAGAAATAAACCCGAGTGCTTGGTTTGCTTTTTTTAATGGCCTTGTTAACCTGTGTCGATACTTTGTGTATTTGTACTCCAAGATCCCTTTGCTCCTCTATCCCATTTAGATTCTTATTTTCCAAGTAATATGTGACCTCCCTAATTTTCTTACCAAAATGTAATACCTCACATTTACCTGTGTTGAATTTCATTTGCCAATTATATGCCCATTCTTCAAGTTTATTAATGTCTTCTTGTAATTTGTTGCAGTTCTCCTCAGTATTGACTATCCCCCCTAATTTGGTGTCATTTGCAAATTTAGAAATTGTGTTGTGTATTTAATTCCAAATTAATAAAGACATCGCAAAATGCTTTACAGCCAATGAAGTGCTTTTTTTTTTTTTTTTTAAGTGCAGTCACTGTTGTAATGTAGGAAACGCAGCAGCCAATTTGCGCACAGCAAGCTCCCACAAACAGTGGGATAAGATAACAGTTGCCAGATATTCTGTTTTTTTAGTGATGTTGCTTTGAGGGATAAATATTGGCTATGACACCAGGGATAACTCCCCTGCTCTTCTTCAAATGCCATGGGAGCTTTTACATCCACCTTAAAGAGCAGACGGGGCCTCGGTTTAACATCTCATCTGCAAGATGGCACCTCCAACAGTACAGCACTCCCTCACAACTGCGCTGGAGTGTCAGCCTAGATTTTTATGCTCAAGTCTCGTGGAGTGGGATTTGAACCTACAGCCTTCTGACTCAGAGACAACCTATCCACTGAGCCACAGCTGACAATGACCCACCCTATAACCTGATAGAACAATCTACTTATTCCATATCTGTAGATAACCCTGCTGTATTCAAGCTCTCTCCCTAATAAGCGTGGAAAGGTAGTATAGCCTTTATTAATTTTACTTAGAACATTGTATTTTGTACTTATGAAGGAAGCATAGAAATTTACAAAAGGCAGAATGTTATTTAAAGCTATGCCTGGAATTGAAAGAAAAACTTGGACAAAGCAAGAGGCTATAACTTGGCTCATGTGTTTTAGTTTGTGTAATGGATGGCAGGTAAATGTAAAGGTTCACATATCTGTGACTTTTGGTGTGCTGACTAATGTCAATTTTTTGAAAACTCTAGGATTTTGATATCTGTTGTGTTGGCCTGGCCTTGATGAAACCACTTCACTGCAATTATATAGGGCCCTGGTGAGACCACACCTGGAGTATTGTGTACAGTTTTGGTCTCCTTACCTAAGGAAGGATATACTTGCCATAGAGGGAGTGCAACAAAGGTTCACCAGACTGATTCCTGGGATGGGGGGATTGTCCTATGAGGAGAGATTGAATAGACTAGGCCTATATTCTCTAGAGTTTAGAAGAATGAGAGGTAATCTCATTGAAACATATAAAATTCTTACAGGGCTTGACAGGGTAGATGCAGGAAGGATGTTTCCCCTGGCTGGGGAGTCTAGAACGAGGGGTCATAGTCTCAGAATAAGGGGTCGACCATTTAGGACTGAGATGAGGAGAAATTTCTTCACTTAGAGGGTGGTGAATCTTTGGAATTCTCTACCCCAGAGGGCTGTGAAGGCTCAGTCATTGAGTACATTCAAGACAGCGATTGATAGATTTTTGAATATTACAGGAATCAACGGATATGGGGATAGTGTTCTGGCCAATATTTATCCCTCAACCAACATAACAAAAACAGATTATCTGGTCATTATTGTTAGATCCGGGTATCTTAATGTGGTGTCCTTCAATAATCAGACAAAGACTGCAGGGAACGATCAACAGGTGTTTACTGAATGAAGTTCAAACTGCAACTGACTGTACAGAGCACTACTCAGGGTTTATATACAGGTGTGGTCACTGCCGGTACTACAGGATACAGGAGCTGTAAAAAGTAGTTCTCCCCCTTAAAGGCACATACATTACAATTCCAGAAAATGCTGGAAAAACTCAGCAGGTCAGGCAACATCCGTGGAGAGAAATTTGAGTTGACGTTTCAGGTTGGACCCTTCTTCAAAACTGGAAAGAAAAGAAACTAGATCGGAGGCAGGGCTGCGATCGGACAAAAGAATAAAAGAAACAAAAGAAGTAAAAGAGATTAGAAGCTAGACGAGATGGTGATAGGCTGGAATTAGGTGTAAAGTGTACTGGCAGGGCAAAAGATAGCTGCCAGGTGAGAGAGAGAAACAAAAGGAAAGGGGGGGGGGGGGGAAAGGAGTGGAACAATTACAAGAGAAAATGAAATGGGGGCCGAGCTTATGATCTGAAATGGTTGAACTCGATATTGAGTCCGGAAGGCTGCAGACTGCCTAATCGGAAGATGAGGTGCTGTTCCTCGAGTTTACGTTGAGCTTCCGTGGAACAATACAAGAGGCCAAGGACGGTGAGGTCCGAGTGGGAATGGAGCGGTGAATTAAAATGACAGGCGACCGGAAGCTCGGGGTCACCCTTACGGACTGAACGGAGGTGTTGCGGAACACCTCCGTTCAGTCCGTAAGGGTGACCCCGAGCTTCCGGTCGCCTGTCATTTTAATTCACCGCTCCATTCCCACTCGGACCTCACCGTCCTTGGCCTCTTGTATTGTTCCACGGAAGCTCAACGTAAACTCGAGGAACAGCACCTCATCTTCCGATTAGGCAGTCTGCAGCCTTCCGGACTCAATATCGAGTTCAACCATTTCAGATCATAAGCTCGGCCCCCATTTCATTTTCTCTTGTAATTGTTCCACTCCTTTTCCCCCCCCCCGCCTTTCCTTTTGTTTCTCTCTCACACCTGGCAGCTATCTTTTGCCCTGCCAGTACACTTTACACCTAATCCCAGCCTATCACCATCTCGTCTAGCTTCTAATCTCTTTTACTTCTTTTGTTTCTTTTATTCTTTTGTCCGATCGCAGCCCTGCCTCCGATCTAGTTTCTTTTCTTTCCAGTTTTGAAGAAGGGTCCAACCCGAAACGTCAACTCAAATTTCTCTCCACGGATGTTGCCTGACCTGCTGAGTTTTTCCAGCATTTTCTGTTGTTATTTCGGATTTCCAACATCTGCAGTATTTTGCTATCGTACATTACAATTCCTCCCCTTTTAGATTAACAGTACCATAACACTCATTTAACAATTAAATATCAAACTAATTACAATTAACACTTTTAACATGCAACATTAACTGGAAATAGTCCATTTATAAATTCAGTCTTTGGGGAGGCTTCCTGATTCTTTCTGGATAACGCCTTTCCCGAGTGTCTCGCTCTTGGTGTGGAGGCAATTCTAACACCCTGTCGTCAGTTGATTCATCAGCTTCCAATGCTATTGTTTCTGAGGTAGATGCGACCTGTACGTCGGGTTCCTCACCAGGTACGTATGGCCGAGACATGGGGTTGACTCGTTCCTGTGACTCTAGGACCTGGTCAGCATGGCGTCTCACAATGTTCTCCCCAACATCCACTGTGTACATTAGTGGCCCCTGCCGTGTGCATATCGTTCCTGGTTGCCATTTCTCTGTTCGGTAGTCGCGGGCCAAGACTGGTTGCCCTACATTGAAGCTCCTTGTCGGCTTCTCATTGATGTGCTGGAATTGCTTATTCTCAACATCTCTTCGTACATTTGGTCTGAGCAAATCCAGACAAGATCTCAACCTTCGGTTAAAGAACGTCATGGCCGGGGCCTGGTTGGTGACTGCATGTGTCGCATTTCTGTAGGCTAACAGGAAATTGTCCACCTTATGCTGCAGTGGAATGTCGTCATCGCACATGGCCTTTACTGCTTTTTTAAAGGTTTGTACGAACGTCTCAGCCAATCCATTTGTGGCTGGATGATACGGGGCGGATGTGTAATGCCTTACCCCATTCCTTTTCATAAATCTTCGAAACTCTTCGGACACAAACTGTGGTCCGTTATCAGAGCAAATCTGCTCTGGCAAACCGTTCCTGGCAAAAATGGTCCGTAGGACTGCAATAGTTTTCTCCGTGGTGGTGGAGGACATTTTGATCACCTCAGGCCATTTCGAGTGCGCATCCACGGCTATTAAAAACATTGAGTCCATGAATGGACCAGCAAAATCAATATGCACCTGTTGCCATGGAGATGAGGGCCACTCCCATGGGTGTAGAGGGGCATGTGGTGGTGCATTTTGGACCTTCTGGCATCCTGAGCAGCTCTTTTCAGGTCCTCGATTTGCTGATCGATCCCCGGCCACCACACATAAGCCCTAGCGAGGCTTTTCATTTTCACCCCTCCCAGATGACCTTCGTGAAGCTCATTGAGCACTCTCTCCCTTAACTTGGGTGGAATTACCACTCAGGACCCACACATCAAGGTCCCCTGGCATACTGACAGCTGTTCTCTTCTGGATGAGAATGCTGGCAACAGTGAGTCGCCATGTGCTGGCCATCCCTTCACCGTCAAATCATATACCCGAGACAGTGTCGGGTCATTTCGGGTCTCCTTCTCTATACCAGCGTTAGTTACTGGCAAGCATTCAATTATAGTCGAATGAAATATTTCGACAGGATCCACTGCTGGTGCTTCCTCCACAGTAGGCAGTGGCAGGCGTGATAGCCCATCAGCGTTTCCATGCTATTTCGTGCCCTTGTACTCGATATCATATTGGTGCGCCCCTAGAAAAAGGGACCATCTTTGTAGCCGTTGTGCAGTCATCACCGGAACGCCCTTCTTTGGATTAACGATGGAGACAAGTGGCTGGTGGTCAGTCAACAAGGTGAACTTCTGCCCGTGCAGATAGTGATTGAACTTTTTCACTCTCCACACTAGGCTGAGGGCCTCCCTGTCAATCTGGGCGTAGTTACGCTCGGCTGAGGTTAGTGACCGAGACGCAAAGGCTACTGGCCTCTCCGAGCCGTCCGGGAATTTGTGCGACAGCACCGCTCCAATGCCATAAGGTGATGCATCACACGCCAACCGAATTGGTAGTGCTGGGTTGAAATGAGCCAACAACTCTTTCGATGTGATCAATGCTTTGCTCTTCTGGAAAGCTCGTTTACATTCATCACTCCACTTCCATGGTACCCCCCGTTTGCAGTAGGGTGTTCAGTGGGTGTAGTACGGTAGACAAATTTGGCAAGAACTTATGGTAGTAGTTCACCAGCCCGAGGAACGACTCAGTTGTGACACATTTTCCGGTGCTGGAGCCTTGACTACTGCCTCAATCTTTTCAGGGGACTTATGTAACCCCTCTTTATCAATAATGTGGCCACAATACGAGATCTGCTCCTGGAAAAAGTCACATTTGTGGCGATTAGCTCGGAGCCCATATTCCTTCAATCTAGTGAGCACCTGCTCCAGGTTGGCGAGGTGATCACTGTCATTTTCGCCCGTGACCAGGATGTCGTCCAAATAACACTGGGTCCCTGGAATCCCTTGCAGGACTTGTTCCATTGCCCTTTGCCAAATAGCTGGAGCTGATGCTACCCCGAACACCAGCCAGTTGTATTGGTAGAGACCTTTATGAGTGTTGATCGTGAGGTACTGTTTCGAGGCTTCTTCTACCTCCATTTGAAGGTACGCCTGGGCCAGATCAATCTTAGTGAAGTGTTTCCCTCCAGATAGCGAGGCGAAAATACCTTCAATCCGCGGAAGCGGATATTGTACAGTGTGAAGGATTGGGTTCACTGTCACCTTAAAGTCCCCACAGATGCGAACCTTCTTTGGTTCCCCAGGCGTATTACTCAACGACCTCTTCATTACAGGAATGATGGGTGTAGCCCACTTGCTCCAGTCCACTTTGGACAGTACTCCTGAACATTCCAAACCTTCCAGCTCTGCTTCGACGGCTGGGCAGATCGCATAAGGCCTTAAAAAACTTTGGGCTTGCATTTTCCTCTATTTCGATCGTCGCTGTTATGCCTTTTAGTGTTCCGAGTCCCTGCTGGAACACTTCTTGTGCGTCAGTTAGCATTTTTGACAGTCGTCCAGGTGTGACGTCGTCATCCTTTTTGGCATCTACAGTCAGTGCTTGTATGGAATGCCAATCTAGCTGTATCTTCCGGATCCATTCACGTCCTAGTAGTGGTGGTCCTCCATCTGGCAATACATATAGGTCCATTTTTGGTGTTTCTTTGCCGTTATATATAACGTTCACCCTTATTTTTCCTTTGGGGTAGACTTTTTGCCCCGTGTACGTCTTCAAGACAATCTTTGTATCTCTCAAGGGTATATGTGAGAATAGCCGCTTGTAGTCCCTTCGGTTTATGACTGTTAGAGCTGATCCTGTGTCCAATTCCATTTTCACTTGGACTCCTGCTATCTTGAGCGTGACCCAGATAGTTTGGTGATCCTTCATTTTGATCACATTATGTAGTTTCAGACAACCCAGCTCCTTGCTTCCGGAGTCTGTATCACTCTTCTGTTCGTCTGAACTACTCTCCGTCACCTTATGTACCTTCTTGTACTTCTCCTGTGGAGATTTCTTGCTGCTGGTTTTCTTTCCCGACCTGCAGACTCTTGCTATGTGTTCTACTTTTCCACACTGTCTGCACACTTTGTCCTTGAACCAGCAATCATTATGGTCGTGTGTTGTTCTGCCGCAGCGATAGCACTTCACTGTTCCGTATGACATTTCATTTGTGCCATATTCTTGCGGTCTCCGTTATATCTCTGCAGCGCCCCGTGCTGCTGCTTCGTGTGATACTGCAATGCTGAAAGCCTTGTCCAGCGTAAGATCCTTTTCTGATAGAAGCCGTTTCGGGTTTCCTTCACTTTGAAGCCTGATATACCTATCAATTCCTCCAATAAAAGGCGAAGAGTTACGAAGGTGACTAAAGGTTTTTATTGACTAAATAACAGAGCCCACTCTCGTGGGTGATCCGATCCAAGCAGGAGGAATACCAGCCAGTCGCTCACCTTTATACCTGGCCTGGTGGGTGGAGCCAAGGCGGAGTCGGCAGTGGTCATCCCAGGTATAGCAGTGTGGCAAGAGGCGACCTCGTACCGTGATACAATAGTGGTCAGTGATACAGTTATAACGAACAGTGGTGAACAGTGCTAACTACTAACAGTGATACGATAGTGAACGTGGTTTACCACAAAGCCCACACACAAACTTGTCCCTTAAAGTATCTGCCAGTCCCGTTCCAAACTGGCAGTGTTTCGATAGCTTGCGCAGTTCCGTTAAATATTCAGCATTACTTTCATCTTTATGCTGGTTCCTTTTGTGAAACTTAAATCTTTCTGCTATCAGCAGTGGTGTGGGATTTAAGTGGTCCTGTAGGATTGACACTATGTTTTCAAAATCCTTTTCTACTGGCTTCTCTGGGGTTACTAGGTTTTGTAGTCAGCCATACGTTTTTGCACCCATTGAATTCAACAATACCAGCACTTTCTTGTCATCTGGCACTTCATTCGCCTTGCAGTATACTTCTATGCATTCGACATATGTCGTCCAATCTTCGACTTCATTGTCGAACGCTGTGATACTGCCACTCTTCGGCATTTTTGGGTGTGGTTAGACTGGCTTAAAATGGCGTCTCCCGCGCTTTCCTTTCTTCCCCGTTGCGGCTTAAAATGGCGTCTCCCACGCTTTCCTTTCTTCCCCGCTGCAGCTTAAAATGGCGTCCCCCGCGCTTTCCTTTCTTCCCCGCAGTGGCTTAAAATGGCGTCTCCTGCGCTGCTGACAACGCCGCTCTCGGCGGTCCTCCTGGCAAATGGCGACGCCCTGTGGGTTTTGTGCGCTGCTCCTGCGCTGCTGCCAATGCCACTCTCTTCGGTCCTCGTGGCAATGGCAGCGCCTCGCGCTTTCCTGCGCGCCTCTCTCCCCCGTTGACGCTGCTCGGCCCTTGAACACCGGCTGCGCTCTGCTCTCTCTCGCCTCTCTCCCCCGTTGACACCGCTCGGTCCTGAACAGCGGCTGCGCTCTGCTCTCTCTCGTTGACGCTGCTCGGCCCTTGAACACTGGCTGCGCCCCGTGCGCTCTGCCCTCTCTTTCTCCCCTGTCGACGCTGCTCGGCCTTTTTCTGTGCCGCTCGGTTGGCTCTAGCCACCGCTGTCCGGGAAGGGTCTGCGCAGTACCTGTTGCCAGCCCGTTTCGCTGGACCACCGTGGCTGGAAAGCCAAGCCTGTCTCTCGACAGCCTCCCCTGCGATGCCCGTGTTTCTGGACTCGACCTCCTTCCACTGTTCTCCAGGAGCGAATCCCTGGGAGGTGATGCAGAGATGCAGGTAGGTTCGAATCTTCTCGTCGCCAATGTTAGATCCGGGTATCTTAATGTGGTATCCTTCAATAATCAGACAAAGACTGCAGGGAACAATCAACAGGTGTTTACTGAATGAGGTTCAAACTGCAACTGACTGTACAGAACACTACTCAGGGTTTATATACAGGTGTGGTCACTGCCGGTACTACAGGATACAGGAGCTGTAAAAAGTAGTTCTCCCCCTTAAAGGCACATACATTACAATTATCACATTGCTGTATGTGGGACCTTGCTAGTGCAAATTGGCTTCTGCTTTTTCTACATTACAACAGTGACTCCACTTCAAATAGTACTTCATTGGCTGTAAAGCGCTTTGAAACGTCCGGTGGTCGTGAAAGGCGCTATATAAATGCAAGTCTTTCTTTTTAGTGCAGGAAAGTGGAGTTAAGGTCGAAAATCAGCCATGATCTTAATGAATGGCGGAGCAGATTCGAGGGGCCAAATGGCCGACTCCTACTCCTATTTCTTATGTTCTTATGACAAAATAAGAGTTGCTCTATGATATTTAGTCAATAAAATTGATATACCTATCAATTCGTCCAATGAAAAGCGACGAGTTAGGAAAGTAACTATAGGTTTTTATTGACTAAATAACAGAGCCCACCCTCATGGGTGATCGGATCCAACAAGGAGGAATACCAGCCAGTCGACTACCTTTATACCTGGGCAGGTAGGTGGAGCCATGGGCGGAGTCAGTGATGGTCAGCCCAGGTATAACAGCGTGACAAGAGGCGACCTCGTATAGTGATACAACAGTGAGAACAGTGAGAACAATATAACAGTGATAACTATAGTGTAACGATAGTGAACGATAAAAGTGGTTTACCACACTCTAAACCACACCCAGTTGACCCCCATGCCTTAACTGAGAGAGAGAGAGAGAGAGAGAAAGTGTTGGTGCACTAAAACGGAAGGTAATAAAACAATTGCAGAACCACAAGAATATTCATGTGGAAATGGTTGGTTTTGCATTGGGAAGCAGCAGTGCATTCTGTCTCGCCTCCCCGCCTTTGACATCAGCAAGGATTATGGGAAAGAAGAGCATGGCCTCAGTACTTTTCCCCCCCATGATCCTTGCTGATGACAAAGTTGGGAAGAAGGCACTGTTGCTTCCCATGATAAAATCAGACATTTCCACCCGAATATCCCCGCAATGACTCGCCACAGTGCATCGTGGGAAAGAGGAGTGATCATGTCCAACGATGCACCTTGAGAAACAACTTTCCGTGAGGATGCTCAAAACTTTGAAGATAACAATGAAAAGGGAGCTATTTGAGCCAGAGCGTTGTGTTACAGAATGTGAAATGCAGAGGCTTATTTTAATTGGTTGATTGGAACAGTCGATTTATGTTTGTAACATGTGTAAAGGGTTTATCCCATGCCTTTTGACTGGGAATTTAATTTGCAACCAGTTATATTACACATCGTGTTGCTTTGAAGTGGTTTCGGCTTACCATCGACTCAAAAGTGGCAGCATAATTGGGTGTAAAGTCATTGAACAACGACACTTCACTGAGCAGCGTGAAACTACTTAATGCAGCTTCATGTCACTTCAGATTCCTCAACAGCTACAGTGCAACAGTAAATAGTGCAAAACAAAACTCCGAACAGAAACCTTTAAACTTCATTTTAAATGTTTAAAATATTAACAGCAAGCCAGCATTAAAATTTAAATGGCATTTTAACGCCAGTACACAGAAGTGCACTTTCCCTGATTAGGCAACAGGTCAGAGCTGCCAGTATAACTCAGATGAACCTCACGAGGTAGAGTCATAGAGTTATACAGCACAGAAAGAGGCCCTTCGGCCCATCGTGTCCGCGCCGGCCATCAAGCCCTGTCTATTCTAATCCCATTTTCCAGCACTTGGTCCGTAGCCTTGTAGGCTATGGCGTTTCAAGTGTTCATCTAAATACTTCTTGAATGTTGTGAGGGTTCCTGCCTCTGCCACCCTTTCAGGCAGTGAGTTCCAGATTCCAACCACCCTCTGGGTGAAAAAGTTTCTCATCAAATTCCCATTAAACCTCCTGCCCCTTACCTTGAAACTATGCCCCCTGGTTATTGACCCCTCTACTAAGGGGAAAAGTTCCTTTCTATCTACCCTGTCTATGCCCTTCATAATTTTGTACACCTCAATCAGGTCCCCCCTCAGCCTTCTCTGCTCTAAGGAAAACAACCCCAGCCTGTCCAGTCTCTCTTCATAGCTGAAACGCTCCAGCCCAGCTAACTTCCTGGTGAATCTCCTTTGCACCCTCTCCAATGCAATCACATCCTTCCTATAGTGTGGCGACCAGAACTACACGCAGTATTCCAGCTGTGGCCTAACTAGAGGTACTAATGCCAAACTGGTACCTGTAGTTTAACTGCATCTTTATTCTTCAACAAACGTTTTCACTGTATGCAACAGTCAATAAAACTGGAGACTTTGCTGGTACATACCGTACACAGCAGCTGAGGTTTCAGGTGCAACAGTGTCTATCACAATCCCATAGCAAGCCTGTGAATCAAGCTGAGGCTGGAGGTGAGCGGAAATATGCTGCCTTGCTGCCAGCGTTTCAAACGGAGGCCCAGTCGCCCACCGCTTATTGCGCAGCACGTTGGCGCTAACGTGACTTGCCCACCATACGGGGTAGACAATAAAACCAACAAGCAAAGTCACCATCGTATTTAAAAATAAACAGGAAATCGCCACTTAGCAACGGCCTCTCCTAATTGTTAGCAGTTGCATCCAGGATCTCATCACTAAAGTAATCGCACTTTAACGAGGTGCGAACAGCTGATTGAAGCTGCTTAAAGACCTGACTTTGCCTGATATCAGCAGGGCTTTTTGAATGGGGAAGTACAGGGGAAGCACTTACTGAACTGCCCGAAATAGTCGGAGCGCTTAAGACGTTATAAGCGGTGCCTTTGTAATTGACGCCTATGGTAATGACAAATGGTTAGCGTCTTTCGCCCGATATAGGCGTCTGTCTATGGTAAATGTGGACAGTGTAAGTGGAGGGGACTGTACTGGCAGGATAATAGGAAACTGCAGGGAGGGATTTTACCCAAACATTGCCCATCTAGCAAAGTATTTCCAGCATTTTGCTTTGAATATGAATTTTGCAATTTTCCACTTCCCTTCTTTGCACAGATTTTCTGCCATTCTCTCCTGAAAGCATCGATTCTTGCTGCAGTTGTACAGGGCCTGGTGAGACCACACCTGGAGTATTGTGTGCAGTTTTGGTCACCTTATCTGAGGAAGGATGTTCTTGCCATGGAAGGAGTTCAGCGAAGATTCACCAGGCTGATACCTGGGATGGCAGGAATGATGTATGAGGAGAGATTGGGTCGATTGGGCTTATACTCACTGGAGTTTAGAAGAATGAGAGGGGATCTCATTGAAATTTATAAAATTCTGACAGGACTGGACAGACTAGATGCAGGAAGGATGTTCCTGATGGTAGGGGAGTCCAGAACCAGGGGTCACAGTCTAAGGATAAGGGGTAAGCCATTTAGGACAGAGATGAGGAGGAATTTCTTCACCCAGAGAGTGGTGAACCTGTGGAATTCTCTACCACAGAAGGCAGTAGAGGCCAATTCATTAAATATATTCAAGAAGGAGTTAGATATATTTCTTAAGGCTAAAGGGATCAAGGGATATGGGAAGAAAGCAGGGACCGGGTACTGAGTTTGGATGCTCAGCCATGATCGCATTGAATGGCGGAGCAGGCTCGAGGGGCCGAATGGCCTACTCCTGCTCCTATCTTCTATGTTTCTATGTTTCTTTACTGGGGTGGTGGTGGTGGTGGTGGTGGTGGGGGGGGGGGGGGGGCGGGGTATGGTCCTGCAGGAACTGATCGTGCTCCAGTACATTGACCAAGTGTCTGTTGTTTGTGTGTGCGCCATCGGAGCGAATGTCAGCAAGCTGTCTAACCGCGTGAGGGTATCGCAGCGGAGCCTGATCCTGTCCTATAATGGTGATGGACCATTGTCCCAGTACCTCTGTGGGTGCATGCCCCACCCAATACCAGCTCTAACCCCCACAGACCAGAAGGTCCCAGGTTCTATCTTTGCGTCAGCCAGTGGCTCCGTGGGTAGCACTCTCACGCCTCGGAGTCAGAAGGTCGTGGATTCAAGCTCCACTCCGGAGACTTGAGCACAAAATTTTAGGCTGCCACTGCCGTGCGGTGCTGGGGGTGAGACGTTAAACCGAGGCCCCGTCTGCCCTCCTCAGGCCCCACGGCACTATTCGAAGAAGAGCAGGGGAGTTCTCCCCAGGGTCCGGATCAATATTTAGCTTTCAACCAATATCACTGAAAGATTAACACAAAAGCAAAATACTGCGGATGCTGGAAATCTGAAATAAAAACAGTAAATGCTGGAAATACCCAGCAGGTCAGGCAGCATCTGTGGAGAGAGAAACAGAGTTAACATTTCAGGTCGATGACCCTTCGTCAGAACTGGAAAAAGTTGGAGATGTAACAGGTTTTTAAGCAGGTGTGGGGGCAGGGAGAGGAGGAGGGGAGGAAAGAACAAAAGGGAAGGTCTGTGATAGGGTGGAAGGCAGGAGAGATTAAGAGACAAAAGGGATGATGGTGCGAGCCAAAAGGGGATGGTATGGGACAAAGTAAGAAACAAAAGATGACTAGATAAAATGTAAATGGCGATGGCAGGATGATCAACAACTGCCATGTGAGAGAGAGAAAAAAAATGATAGGGTCAGAGGTTATGGTCTGAAATTGTTAAACTCGATGTCGAGTCCAGAAGGCTGTAAAGTGCCTAATCGAAAGATGAGGTGCTGTTCCTCCACTAACAGATTATCTGGTCATTATCACATTGCTATTTGTGGGACCTTGCTGTGCGCATTTTTGACTGCTGCGTTTCCTACATTACTGCAGTACAACAGTGACTATACAAAAGTACTTTATTGGCTGTAAAGCTCTTTGGGATGCCCTGAGGTCATAAAAGGCCCTATATAAATGCAGGTTTCTTTTAAACTGGTCTGTGATATGTAGCTGATATCAGTCAGGGGATAATCAAGACACTACAATTAGCCTACAGGCTATCCCCCCCCCCCCCAAAAGTACAAGGGGGAAATACCAGCCAGGGAGCTCACTCCTGACTATACAGTCAGCTATGCTGGATTATATGGGTGTGTGGAGATTAGGTGAGAACAGTTTGGGGCCCAACTGTGATAGCCTGCAGGCACACATGATGAATAGGAACATGGGGAACAGGAGAAGGCCATTCAGCCCCTGGAGCCTGTTCCTCCATTCAAATTCTGTTTGGCAACGCTCGGGGTATGTTAAAGGCGCTATATCAATGCCAGTTGTTGCTGTTTTATTAGATCAAGGCGGTTCTATATCTCAACCTCCTTTGGTTCCCTTTCCCTGAATGCCCTTGCCTAACAAAATGGCCACCTCGGAGATTTGGGAGCCGAGATGATGATGACGATGATGTCCAGCACCACTGGAACCGTACGTCAAGCAACGGTCAGCTCCGTGTGGAAAGAAAGGAAGGAAAGATGAGAGAAGTGGAAAAGAGGTGGCAAACCTCACACAATTTCAGATAAATTAACATTGGCAATGTTCTTAAGCAGACAGTTAACCTACTAGGACAAGAAACTATTTTTTTATATATATATATATTGCCTATTGGCAAGTCGTCTGCTTTTATTTTTCCACTCAAGTCACTTGCAATCACTCCAGCAAGTCAGTGGAAAAGAACATTTGCACGCTTCTGCTGCAGTGGAATTTCCCCCTCCCTACATGTGTTCATGTCACTGGCCATTTCCACTCAATGACCGTGTGATTACATTATCTGTGTATCCTCTAAACTCGGCCAAATTTACACTTAACTCAGCTCATTACTTTTTTTATAAAAAAGCTCCCAATCATCTCTGAAAAGTGTCTGGCAAATCTCCTCATGGTTTTTGCAGAGTCATAATTCAAACGAGTAAATCGCCCTAATTTACTAATGCCATTCACATCACTGATTGCGGCTGTCTGCCTGAAGTACTTTTACTTAAAAAGTGGCTGGAGAGAAATTTCTATCACTCAGCAAAAACTTCACACTGCAGTGTTGGAGATCACGTTATATCCCAGTGTCCTGGGTAGTTCTTCAAATCTTTCACAGTATTGTGTTTTCAGACTAATTTAATCTCTAATGTGCTGCTTTTTAAAAAAAAACAGAGCGTGTCTATTGACAACGCTTTGCCAATGAGTTGGAGGTGGGGCAGGACTTACAGCAAGCAGTCGATCTTCCAGCAAACAAAGTTTATTTACAGAATCTATTTATTTCTATGAACTGCAGCAAACAGAACTCGTGGCCAAAACTGCAGCAACTTCGCCTGATAAAAGCAGGGTGATTTCCCCAGCAAAATGCAGTGTGTGGCGGATAGTTACATACAAAATTATGTGCGTCAAATTGTTCCCAGTCACTTACAGCAGTCTCCAGGTGTGACTGACGGCAGGAATTATTCAATCATCTCCATTCTGGCCCGGAATACTGGCGTCACTATTTGCAGCCCTTTTTTAGCGCAGGTGCTAATTTGACATCTGTGACTCAGTGGGCAGCACCTCTCACCTCTCAGTCTGAAGGTTGTGGGTTCAAGTCCCACTCCAGGGGCTTGAGCATGAAAATCTAGGCCGACATCCAGTGCAGTGCTGAGGGAGTGCTGCACTGCCGGAGGTGCCGTCTTTTGGATGAGATGTTAAACCGAGGTCTGCCCTCGCAGGTGGACGTAAAAGATCCCACGGCACTATTTCAAAGAAGAACAGGGGAGTTAGCCCCGATGTCCTGGCCATAATATTTATCCCTTTGTTTTGGGTCCTCCTTTCCCCCCTCCCCTCCTTTCCTTTTGTTTCTCTCTCTCACCTGGCAGCTGTCTCTTACCTGCCAGTACACTTCACACCTAATCTCAGCTGCCTTTTGTCTCCACGGGCCTATTACCATCTCGTCTGGTTTCGAATACCTTTTATTGTCTCTTTTGTTCGATCGCAGCCTTGCCTTCAATCTATTTTCTTTTCTTTCCAGTTTTGAAGAAGGGTTTCGACCCGAAACGTCAACTCAAATTTCTCTCCACGGATGTTGCCTGACCTGCTGAGTTTTTCCAGCATTTTCTGTTGTTATTGCAGATTTCCAGCATCTGCAGTATTTTGCTATCTCACTAAAAACAGATTGCCTGGTCATTATCTTCTTCTTCTTAGGTAGTCCCTTGGAACCGAGGATGGCTTGCTTCCACATTAAAAATGAGTACTCAGGTGACTGATGAGTCCAATACGGGGCCTACAGTCTCTGTCACAGGTGGAGCAGACGGTGATTCAAGGGGCACGTGGGTGGGGTGCTTGTGTTGACGTGCGCTCCTTCCGCTGTTTGCGCTTGGCTTCCGCTTGCTCCCGGCGAAGAGACTCGAGGTGTTCGGCGCCTTCCCGGATGCTTCTCCTCCACTTTGTGCGGTCTTGGGCCAGGGATTCCCAGGTGTTGATGGGGATGTTGCACTTTTTCATGGAGGCTTTGAGGGTGTCCTTGAAGTGTTTCCTCTGCCCACCTGGGGCTCTCTTGCCGTGCCGGAGCTCCGAGTAGAGCGCTTGTTTTGGGAGTCTCGTGTCGGGCATGCGGACAATGTGACCCGTCATTATCACACTGCTGTGTGCAAATTGGTTGCCATGTTTCCTGCATTACAACAGTGACTCCACTTCAAAAAGTGCTTCATTGGCTGTATAAAGCGCTTTGGGTCGTCCGGTGGTCGTGAAAGGCGCTATAGAAATGCAAGTCTTTCTTTTGTTCTGGAGCTGTGTAAACCAGGGCTACTGAGTTATACAGCTAGCTCTACATCGCTCTATACACAGGCGAAGTCATACTCTGCTCCTATGTAATGAAGGGTAGGAGGTCCAATGCTATGGAATTTTTATCCCCTAAACGGATAGGCAGAGCTCCGTTCACTCGCCTCTGCCTGCCAGTGAAAGCTTTAATATTAATGAAGAGGTAACTGTCTTGTTGGCTCTTTAAAAATGTTAAGGATATAATCAAGTTTAAACAGATGGCTTTGCACTGGTTGCAGTCACAATGGAACCTCCATCATGTCCAGTCAAATTACCTGCCCTCATGATTCTTTGCCAGAGTCGTTTCAGGGCATGGCCTTGCACGAGATGCTTCCTCGTTGTACCGCCTGATGGCACCAATCTCCGCCCCCCCCCATCCCTGTCAAACATAAATCAACTTCAGCGTCACCTCGCTGCAATGTCAAGTGTTGCGATGGGCACCCCTCAAACAGCTTCAAGGTGGTTGGCTTGTAAAAGACCCTCGAGAGTGGAGCTTCCTTGTTCATCGTATTATTATATGGGCCCTGAATTTCCGACCCCCCACAGGTGCATACGCGCCCATAGGGGCCGCGCAAGTTACGGGTTTAGGCGCGCAAAGCGCATACGCTGAAACCCGGAACTTGCGATCCGTCAAGAATTCTTTTGACCAATCCAACGCATGCCCAAGAAACCTGCCTCTGCCCGCTAAAAGGCCATAGAATTCTAAGGCCTGCTTTTACCAGCATAAGTGTTTTAAAAAATAGAAAAATAAGATTTTATCACTCACTTATAAATTAAAAACCCTGTCCAATAAGGTAAGTTTATATTAAGCCCTGTTAAAACATACTTTTAAAAATTAAAAAAATTAATTTTGTTTAACATATTTAATTAAATGCTTTAAAATTAATTTTATGTATGTAATGGTTTTTATTTATTTATTTATTTCAGCGTGTTGGTGCATTTTTGTAGTCATCCCCATTCATACTTTTGACAGTTCCGTGCGTACGGATCTGTCAAAAGTATGAAGGGGGATTCCCTTCTTCCATTGGATGAGCTGGCCCATGTGATCCCAGGGCCGCTTGCGAACCGCCTGCACCCCCGGGATACGTGGGCCTCTGCGCATTTCCAAGCGGAGATGCCCGAGGATCGGAAGCCTCCGTATCTCCGGGACCAGCAGGTAGGTTCATAGAATTTTTTCTGGTCGGAGGCATCCGCCCGCAGGAAGCCTCCGATCGGAAATTCAGGGCCATGGTCTTTAAGTCTCTCCAGGGCTTCTCCTCTCCATATCTCTGCAGCCTCCTCCAGTCCTACAACAACCCCCCCTACTGCCCCCTCACCACCCCAGCTATCTGACTCTGGCCTCTTGTGCATTCTCTCCCCCCACCTTTCACCCCACCATTGGCAGGCACCTAGGTCCCATAGAAACATAGAAGATAGGAGCAGGAGTAGGCCATTCGGCCCCTCGAGCCTGCTCCGCCATTCAATGAGATCATGGCTGATCATCCAAACTCAGTACCTTGTCCCTGCCTTCTCCCCATATCCCTTGATCCCTTTAGCCTCAAGAAATATATCCAACTCCTTCTTGAATATATTTAATGAATTGGCCTCAACTGCCCTGTGTGGCAGAGAATTCCACAGGTTCACCACTCTCTGGATGAAGAAATTCCTCCTTATCTCTGTCCTAAATGGCTTACCCCTTATCTTTAGACTGTGACCCCTGGTTCTCGACTCCCCCCGCCATCGGGAACATCCTTCCTGCATCTAGTCTGTCAAGTCCTGTTAGAATTTTATAAGTTTCAATGAGATTCCCTCTCATTCTTCTAAACTCCAGCGAGTATAAGCCCAATCGACCCAATCTCTCCTCATACGCCATTCCTGCCACCCCAGGTGTCAGTCTGGTGAATCTTCGCTACACTCCCTCCATGGCAAGAACATCCTTCCTCTCTGCAAGTCCCCGCCTAACACCTCCGCCAAATCCACCTCCCTCAAGACCTACCTCTTTGACCGAGCTTGTGGACATCTCCTTGTTTTGGGTCACCTCCCATTTTTCCTTGCCTCTGTGAAGTGCCTTGGGGCATTGTCTATATAAATGTTGCTGTGATTACACTGTGGAGTTTACACTGTAAATCATATGACCAGAGACTATTTGTACCCCCCCAAACAAATGACTTGATTAATATTTGTTGTGCTTGCAGGAGTAGTGACTGGGTCACAGCTCTGCATTATTTATGAGGAGTCTGATTTGTGAAGCTGTTATTTATCAAATTGGAGAAAACAATGTTTAAAAATTGATTGCAGTATATTTCACAGTCTGACAAGGTAAATTACCGGTTTCTAGTAAATCTGAGCTTACACAGTTTCATTAGCCGTCAGTATGAACAGGCCTGTGCTTTAAAAAAATGCACTCAGTCAAAACTGCAGTGATTACTGTTCTAACAATTACACTGTGTCTACAGCACAGAACAGGCCAGTCGGCCTAACTGGTCTATGGCGGCGTTTCTGCTCCACACGAGCCTCCTCCCACCCCTCTTTGTTTAACCCTGTCAGCATATCCTTCTAACAATTGGGAGAGCAGCCTTTCTGTGTACATTTCCTACCTGTCGCCCTGAAGATGCTAGGGAGCTGGGAATGAGACGTGAATTAAACGTGTTGGGTCGATTTTAACTCCCAGCGGGAAACCGCGGGGTCTATCGTGACTTTCGGGCGAACAGCAGGCGCTGATTGGCCGCCCATTTTGGTGGCGAACAGGCCCCCCCCCCCCCTTTGGCCTCATTTACTGCATGGCGCCAAACTACCATCCCAGTGCAGCTTGCCGGATTGAGGCCTTCAAAAACCGGGCCGGTGTGGCTGCCAGCAGGGTCAGTTGTGGCGGGGGCGGGGGAAGGGGGTGGGGGGAGGTGGGTAGGCGGTCGCGGAGGGTGGGGGTCCCAAGGCGGCAGCAACCTGGATTATTTGGCAATCCGGATTATTTTTGTGGGCTTCGGAGGAGCAATCCTGCTCTGCAGTAGCCCAAAATAAAATAATTCGACACTTGACCTTTGACGGGCCCCTTCCATTCTATCTTATTTAAGGAAGGATATACTTGCATTGGAGGCAGTTCAGAGACGACTCACTCGGTTGATTCCTGAAATGAAGGGGTTGTCTTATGAAGAAAGGTTGAGCAGGCTGGGCCTATACTCATTGGAATTTAGAAGAACGAGAGGTGATCTTATTGAAACATATAAGATACTGAGGGAGCTCGACAAGGTAGATGCAGAGAGGATGTTTCCCCTCGTGGGGAAATCTAGAACACAGGGGCATAGTTTCAGAATAAAGGGTCGCTCTTTTAGAACTGAGATGAGGAGGAATTTCTTCTCTCAGAGGGTCGTAAATCTGTGGAATTCTCTGCCTCAGAGAGCTGTGGAGGCTGGGTCATTAAATATATTTAAGGTGGAGATAGACAGATTTTTGCAAGATAAGGGAGTGAAGGGTTATGGGGAGCAGGCGGGGAAGTGGCTTTGAGCCCAAGATCAGCCATGATCTTATTGAATGGTGGAGCAGGCTCCAGGGACCAAGTGGCCTATTCCTGCTCCTATTTCTTATGTTCTTATGTTCTTCCCATGGATCTGGTTGGAGCCTGCACTGTGTAGCTCCGACCTAATATGCCAATCGGGGTCCTATTTACCTCATAGAACCCCGGTTTTCATATTAAAAAGGGGCCTATCGCCTGATAAGGGTGAGCGCTTTGGACACCTGGGGGTAGGCCCCTTTTTAAAATGGAGCTGACCCCCTTGACCACGGCGCCCTGAGCTGTCGCCTGCATCACCCACTCACTAGGCCGGCCCTGGGAAAGAGGTTCCAGGAGGGTCACACGGGAGACCACGACAGGGGAGGCCGAAACCATTGCAGTGGGCGCTGGAGAAACACCCCCCTGCTCCTCCTGACACCACAAGGGAAAGTTAGAAAAACAAAAATGAGCCTTCAGGGCCTCTTCACGTCCCGATCCTCTTCCAACTTGTTTCGGCCTGATGCCAAGGTTCTGATGACTATCCAGCAGCCACTGCTGGAATGTGCCTGCGACTGGATCTCAGATGAGGTCGGGATGGGCTCAGCTACCACGATGCCAGCGGGGAATAAATATCCTTCCAGCATTTATTGTCCAGACGCACACATGGGTGGGGTACTCGATGGCTAGAGGCACTGCTGGGAACTTAGCCTGTTATGAGTCAGCGCTTTCAGGAGAGAAGGGAAGCAAACTGACAGGAGGAGAGAAAACACGCCTGGCTTGCCATCCAGAAATTCCTGACAGTGCCTCATTTGTGTACATTGGAAACTGGGTAGGTGGGCAGTTAAAATGCCCCTGGTTACTTACCTGCTGGAAAGTCGTCCGGGAGCCCCGCTGTATCAGATTTTAACCTGCTCTTCTGAGCAGGCTCCAAGGGACAGCCACCTGAAGCAAGCGGGGTCCTTCTTTAAATATGCTAATCAGAGTTCGATGATGTCAATCGAGCCCCGACGGCACTTTAACTCAAGTCTAAGCAGGGAGGCCGCTGTGGCTACTCTCGCTTATACTGGGGTAAGTTCCCACTGGCGGGACTAGTCACTCCGTATCCCGCCCAGCTTTTCACGTGCCAGTCTAGTTGGCAGGGTATTTATTCCCCTCCTTAACCCGGAGGAGCTGAGGCCATTGCAGCTCAAGCCTACCTGAGATGAGGTTAGCGGAGATCTCCAACACAGCCCAAAAATCAATCCTGGCGCCTCCTTCCCTGGTCACAATGACCTGGGACAGTACTGCGGCTCTAAGTGGGGAAAGTTCAAGGAAACATGGGCCGACATTGTGATTATTGCCTCGTCTTCATCACGTGGAGCAGGTACTAAGCTGCAGGTTCACCACCTGCCGTGTACTTGCTGGGAGCCTCACAAGTAAGATTGCAATCTCCTACCTCAAGATCTTACAAGTGTTCGCAATGTGCCAGTAAATCCTGCCGTTTCTCTTTCTGGTAAAAGAACAGACATACATTTATATAGCGCCTTTCATGACCTCAGGACGTCCCAAAGCACTTTACAGCCAATGCAGTGCTCTTGAAGTGTAGTCACTGTCGTAGTGTAGGAAATGCGGTATCCAATTTGCACACAGTAAGGTCTCACAAACAGCAGTGAGATAAATGACCAGGTAATCTGTTTGTGATGTTGGTTGAGGGATGAATGTTGGCCAGGACACCAGGAGAAGTCCTCTGCTCTTCTATATGGGAGCTTTTATGTCCACCTGAGAGAGCAGTCAGTTTAACATCTCATCTGAAAGACGGCACCTCCGACAGTGCAGCACTCCCTCTGCACTGCACTGGAGTGTCAGCCTAGATTTTGTGCTCAAGTCTCTGAAGTGGGACCTGAACCCACAACTTGTTAAGAGACAGAGAAAGCAAGAGATTGCTATGGAGGTGGGGCTATTCCTACATTCATAATGGAAACAAAAGCTCTATTAAGACTCTAGATTCAACATTGGGAGATCTGCAGCTGTGAGTTGTGTGATGAAATATATGTCTTCATCAGCCCCTGTGTTTTACCTGCATTGTATTGTGTGTACCGCCCCCTTTTCCCCTATTGTGTGTATTGGCTCTGCCCCTGTCTTTTGTCATATAAAGGTCTCAAGAGCTGTATGAGTCATTCTGCCAGACGAATCCGATGTGGAATGGTGTGCAATGTTCTTAGCGATTAAAAGCCTTCAGTTGAATCCTTTAACTTCTTGTCCTTGAGTTATTGATGGCACATCAATTTTAATCGCTAAAACACCAAGATGGATCGACTCCTGAAACCAGAGCGCTTGGATCTGGACCCCCATGCCACAGACGCAGCCACACAGTTCGGACACTGGTTCCAATGCTTCGAATTTTTCATCGAAACCTCAGCCACCGCCATAGCAGCCGCGACCGCCACCGGAGACGTGAAACTGGGAATCCTGCGAAACCGGGTGAGTCATCGGGTCACCCCTCTCATCCGAGATGCCACCAGCTACGAGGATGCCTGCACCATTCTGAAGGCCCACTACGTGCGGCCAATAAACGAGGTGTACGCCAGGCATCTTCTGACTACTCGCACGCAGCGGCATGGTGAGTCACTAGAGGACTTCATGCTAAGCCTAAAAGTACTGGGCAGAGACTGTAACTGTAAGGCCGTGTCTGCCACCGTGTACACGGAGGAGCTGATCCGAGACTCCTTTATTGCGGGCCTCAGTTCAAATTACATTCGGCAGAAACTGTTTGAAAAGGAGGGACTGGACTTAAAACAGGCTATGGGCATAGCGCGATCGCTGGATATGGCCCAGAGGAACTCTGAATCCTGTTCCTCAGGCCACGCAGCCCACTCCGCCTCGTGCACGCCATGGGGGCCGCCATCTTGGAAGCCATCTTCACCTCCCAGGTCTCAGGCCAGCCCAGCACCGTCGGAGCCCCAGCCTCCACCCAGGAGCCCCACTACTGCCGCGATGCATCGGGGCCCGAAATGCTACTTCTGCGGCCAGGACAAACACTCCAGGCATCTGTGCCCAGCGAAGGGCACCACCTGTTTTAAATGCGGGAAGAAAGGACATTTCAGTAAAGTCTGCAGAGGGAACCCCGCCTCCAACTCCGCCACCGCCGCGTGCGCGCCGTGGGGGCGGCCATCTTGGACGCCATCTTGTCCACCCTCATGGAGTCCACCATCTTGTCCCGACTACATGGACCCCCAGGACCCACTGGTGGCCTCAATCACAGTGGATCAATCCAGGCCGCATCCGTTGTCTAGATCGATGATGGACATAGAGGTAAATGGGAACAAGGTTAAATGCTTGATTGACTGCGGGAGCACCGAAAGCTTTATTCATCCTAGCCTGGTAAAACGACTTTCACTAACGATAGTCCCTACACAGGGCAAAATCGCCATGGCTGATAAGACTCATACCTCAAAAATTACAGGTTTCTGCGCGGTTATGTTGTCGGTAAAAGGCACTGATTACAGAGATTTTAAACTGTTGATAATGCCAGATCTCTGTGTGAGCGTGATCTTGGGTCTGGACTTCCAGTGCCACCACCGAAGTATCACGCTTACCTACGGTGGGTCCCAGCCGCCCCTCACAGTGTGCGGTCTGGCTACCCTGAAGGTCAAGCCGCCCTCTCTGTTCGCCAACCTCGCACCCAACTGTCGACCCATAGCGACGAAGAGTAGGCGGTACAGCTGGGAGGACAGACGGTTCATTGCGTCTGAAGTAGAAAGACTCAAGCGGGAGGGTATCATCGAATGCAGTACCAGCCCGTGGCGCGCCCAGGTAGTAGTAGTTAAGGGTAGCAAAAAGAAGCGGATGGTGATAGATTATAGCCAGACGGTTAATCTATACACCCAGCTAGACGCCTACCCTCTGCCCCGCATAGCGGATATGGTTAACCAAATTGTGCAATACCGGGTGTTTTCCACCATCGACCTAAAATCGGCATACCACGAGCTCCCCATTAGGCCGGAGGACCGTCCATACACCGCCTTCGAGGCGAACGGACGCCTCTACCACTTCCTCAGAGTCCCCTTTGGGGTAACGAATGGGGTCTCGGTCTTCCAGCGGGAGATGGACCGCATGGTCGATGAGAACCGGTTAACAGCCACCTATCCATACCTAGACAACGTCACCATCTGCGGCCACGACCAGCAAGACCACGACTCGAACCTCGCGAGATTTCTGAAAACCGCCCTCAGACTCAATCTCACCTACAACGAGAATAAGTGTGTCTTTAGCACCACGCGCCTCTGTATCCTGGGCTGCGTGGTGGAAAACGGGGAAATCGGTCCGGACCCCGACCGATTGCGCCCCCTACGGGAGCTACCCCTACCAAACACTCCCAAGGCCCTGAAAAGGTGCCTGGGGTTTTTCTCCTATTACGCCCAATGGGTCCCCAATTATTCCGACAAGGCCCGTCCCCTCCTGAAATCAACGTCCTTCCCGCTCACGGCCGAGGCCCACGCCGCCTTCAACAGCATTAAACACGACATTGAGAAGGCCACGCTGCAGGCAGTGGACGAAAACATCCCTTTCCAGGTCGAAAGCGATGCGTCCGACTTCGCTTTAGCAGCCACCCTCAACCAGGATGGGCGGCCCGTAGCCATTTTCTCAAGAACCCTCCAAGGGCCCGAGATCAGGCACTCCTCGGTAGAGAAGGAGGCCCAGGCCATAGTGGAGGCAGTGCGGCACTGGAGGCACTACCTAGCCGGCAAATGCTTCACCCTGCTTACCGACCAGCGGTCGGTAGCCTTCATGTTTAACAACAAACAGAGGGGGAAGATCAAGAACGGCAAAATTCTCAGGTGGCGGATCGAACTCTCCACGTTTGAGTACGACATAATATATAGGCCGGGGGCCCTCAACGAATCCCCCGATGCCCTATCACGAGGGATGTGTGCCAGCATCCAGGGGGACAGGCTACAGGGCCTCCACAATGGCCTCTGCCACCCGGGGGTCACCCGGCTATTTCACTTTATAAAATCCCGTAACTTGCCCTATTCCATCTATGACCAGGGACTGCCGCGCCTGTGCGGAATGCAAGCTCCGTTTTTACAGGCCCGACCGAGCCCACCTGATCAAAGCTACACGGCCATTCGAGCGCCTGAGCTTAGATTTCAAGGGACCACTCCCCTCCACCGACCGCAATGTGTACTTTCTCAACATTGTGGACGAGTACTCCCGCTTCCCATTCGCCTACCCCTGCCCAGACATGACCAGTGCCACGGTCATCAAGTGCCTCGGCAGCCTGTTTTGCACGTTCGGCATGCCGAACTACATCCACACTGACAGGGGGGCGTCGTTCATGAGCGACGAACTGCGCCAATACCTGCTGTCGAAGGGGATAGCCACGAGTTGGACCACTAGTTATAACCCCCGGGGTAATGCGCAAGTGGAGAGGGAGAACGCGACGGTGTGGAAGGCGGTCACCTTAGCACTAAGGTCTAAAGGCCTCCCTACCTCCCGCTGGCAAGAGGTCCTCCCAGACGTACTCCACTCGATAAGGTCGCTACTGTGTACTGCTACTAACGCCACTCCTCACGAGAAAATGTTTGTTTTTCCCCGCAAATCAACCTCGGGAGTGTCTCTACCTTCGTGGCTCTCCACCCCAGGGACAGTCCTATTACGGAAGCATCTGAGGGGCCACAAAACGGATCCCCTCGTGGAGGCAGTACACCTACTCCACGCAAACCCACAGTACGTGTACGTCAAGCACGCCGACGGGCGTGAGGACACCGTGTCCATAAAGGACCTCGCCTCGGCAGGAAGCGACGACGACCCATCCTCACCACCCCCAGAAGAACCTCCACCATCCCCAGAGGTATCCTCACCACCCCCAGAAGTACCTGCAACACCCCCAGCACATGGGTATGCCCAGGAGGGCACCACGGACTCCCGGTCGGAACCCGAGGTACTGTTGCGACGTTCAGGAAGGACTATCACACCCCCGGACAGACTAAATCTGTAGAAGGGGTGAATGTGATGAAATATATGTCTTCATCAGCCCCTGTGTTTTACCTGCATTGTATTGTGTGTACCGCCCCCTTTTCCCCTATTGTGTGTATTGGCTCCGCCCCTGTCTTTTGTCATATAAAGGTCTCAAGAGCTGTATGAGTCATTCTGCCAGACGAATCTGATGTGGAATGACGTGCAATGTTCTTAGCGATTAAAAGCCTTCAGTTGAATCCTTTAACTTCTTGTCCTTGAGTTATTGATGGCACATCAAGTTGAGTGGCAGCTTTTTTTTTATTATTCGACCCTGGGATGTGCCAGCATTTATTGCCCATCCCCAATTGCCCTCGAGAAGGTGGTGGGGAGCTGCCTTCTTGAACCGCTGCAGTCCCTGTGGTGATACCGAATTTTTCCCCCTAACTTTCTTATTCCAGATTTATTTAATTAACTGAATTTAAATTCCCCAGCTGCCGTGGGATTTAAACTCACATCTCCAGATTATTAGTCCAGGCCTCTGGATTACTAATCCAGCAACATAACCACTATGCTACCATTCAGCTGAAAACATTAGATTGGATATTTAAACCTATATACATTATCCTTGTAATTGTTAATGAATGAGAACTGCCTTGAATGATAACTGGAGAGGCACTTTGCTCCTATATGTAACCAGATTGCATAGTTAGCCATGGTAACTAAGACATCACTACCATTTGCTGCAAGCTATTACCATAATTGCTTACCTCCCTAGATAAAAACAAACACTTTGAATAGACATTAAAGATTGATGGTAACATTTAACCTTTCCTAGCTCCAGGCCTCATTAGTTGAAAGGGGACTCAAAAGCTGGAAGTGGGAGAAATAAGCAGGGATGAGTCAGCAGGAGTTTTACCGAGAAGGAAAGACGACAGCAATGGCAATAACTGAAATGTGAATTAGTCGCAGCGTTATGCTCCACATTGCCTGTATTTATTTTAAGGAAAGGAGAAAGGAAGAAGACATCATTACAAACTCATCGCACAGTATTTGAGTGCCTCATGAGGCATGTCATTATGAACATACAAAATTGACAGGCAGGGAAAGACCATCTGATCCATCAAGCCTGCCCCACTCCATGATGGCCGGAGCAACATGACTAAACAATTATTCCCTTCCTTTCCCTGACCTGCTGCTCCGCCTCCCCCACCCCCACAGTCATCAAATCTCCAGGGAGAGGTAAAAAAGAGAGAAAAAAACAAGGGCTAATAAGGGAAAAAAGTATTCTGTTATATTCCTCTCTGACCCCCCTCAGGCGATCAAAGCCAGTATGATGGCATCTATGAAGGAACTTCGAGACACTGCCCTTTACTCTCTCTTTATGAGTAGATATTCAGAGGTTTGACCTCAAAGGAAAGAATTTTTTTTTATTCATTCATGGGATGTTGGCGTCGCTGGCAAGGCCAGCATTTATTGCCCATCCCTAATTGCCCTCGAGAAGATGGTGGTGAGCCGCCTTCTTGAACCATTGCAGTCCGTGTGGTGAAGGTGCTCCTACAGCGCTGTTAGGGAGGGAGTTCCAGGATTTTGACCCAGTGACGATGAAGGAACGGCCGATATACTTCCAAGTCAGGATGGCGTGTGACTTGGAGGGGAACTTGGAAGTAGTGGTGTTCCCATGCGGCTGCTGCCCTTGTCCTCCTAGGTGGTAGAGGTCGCGGGTTTGGGAGATGCTGCCGAAGAAGCCTTGGCGAGTTGCTGCAGTGCATCTTGTAGATGGTACACACTGCAGCCACGGTGCGCCGGTGGTGGAGGGAGTGAATGTTTAAGGTGGTGGATGATGTGTCATTCAAGCGGGCTGCTTTGTCCTTGATGGTGTCGAGCTTCTTGAGTGTTGTTGGAGCTGCACTCATCCAGGCAAGTGGAGAGTATTCCATCACACTCCTTACTTGTGCCTTGTAGATGGTGTACTGCACCATATGTACTGTACTATATTATTTAAGAACAGAAGTATGGGTAACTACACCTTAACCTGTGATTGACTTTTGACAAATGGCTAATGTGATTTACAATCCACTGGCTCTAACCTATCTTCTTCTTAGGCAGTCCCTCGGAACCAAGGATGACTTGCTTCCACATTAAAAATGAGTTCTCAGGCGACTGATGAGTCCAGTGCGGGACCTACAGTCTCTGTCACAGGTGAGCAGACGGTGGTTGAAGGGGCGGGTGGGTGGGGTTCTTGGGTTGACGTGAGCTCCTTATGCTTGGCTTCCGCTTGCTCCCAGCGAAGAGACTTGAGGTGTTCAGAGCCTTCCCAGATGCTTCTCCTCCACTTTGTGCGGTCTTGGGCCAGGGATTCCCAGGTGTCAGTGGGGATGTTGTACTTTTTCAAGGAGGCCTTGAGGGTGCCCTTGAAGCGTTTCCTCTGCCCCCCTGGGGCTCTCTTGCCGTGTCGGAGCTCTGAGTAGAGCGCTTGTTTTGGGAGTCTCGTATCGGGCATGCGGACAATGTGACCCGTCCATCGGAGTTGATCGAGCGTGGCCAAAGCTTCGATGCCTGAGCAAGAACACTGACGTTGGTGCACCTATCCTGCCAATGGATTTGCAGGATCTTGCGGAGGCAGCGTTGGTGGTACCTCTCCAGTGCTTTGAGGTGCCTGCTGTACATGGTCCATGTCTCTGAGGCATACAGCAGGGCGGGTATCACTGCTGCTCTGTAGACCATGAGCTTAGTGCCGGGTTTGAGGTCCTGGTCTTCAAGTACTCTCTTCCTCAGGCGGCCGAAGGCTGCACTGGCACACTGAAGGTGCTGTTGGACTTCGTCATCAACGTCTGCCTTTGTTGACAGTAGGCTCCTGAGGTATGGAAAGTGGTCCACATTGTCCAAGGCCTTGTTGTGGATTTTGATAATCGGGGGGCAGTAGTGTGGCGGGGGCAGGTTGGTAGAGGACCTTTGTCTTACGGATGTTTAGTGTAAGGCCCATGCTCTCGTACGCGTCGGTGAAGGTGTTGACGATGGTTTGGAGTTCGACCTCCGAGTGAGCGCAGACGCAAGCATCATCTGCATACTATACCTAAATAGGAAATCACATAGATCTAGTGTTACCTATAAAGCCACTTAACTTCTATAGAGCAATTTCTGTCCCAGTCAGGAACCTGATGGCATGCAGAGATTCAGCACACACACCGGCCGGCAATGTACTCTGGAGGCTCACAGTGCTCTGGGAAATGAAGATCTGCCTAATATCCAGTCTATTCCTACTCTAACCTAGTTTAAACTCATGCCTCTTTGCCATCCCCAATCTGTTAAACTAGAATAATCTATCAATATCCAGCCCTTCAATTATCTTATAGACGTCTGTCAGGTCACCGCCAAGTCTCCGCTGCTCTAAAGTCAATAGACCAAGGCCCTTGAGCCTATATGAGTAGCTGAGGTTCTTTAAGCTAAGGATCATTGATGGACTTCTTTCTGGTTGGCTTGTTATGATCGGGTTTTGTCCTTCAGATTCCCATCTTCTGACTATCCTTGTGATTTTTACAAAAATGGTGTCAAAGCTGGAACGAAAAGTGTGTTTTTTCTTTTTGTAATGCCTGGGGCCAGCGATGACCCTCAATAGATGGAGATGTATCCTGGAAACCGTAGTTGACTGCCAAAGACTGTGTGCTTTAATAGACGTTCACATGATGAGGGTGGTGTTTCTGTAGACACCTAGCCAGCTCAGATCAGTAGACAATCAATTGTACATGTGCCACTTGGTTGGAAAGTGAATAACCAACCCCAGCAAAATCCTACATTTTATCCTTATTTGAATTTGAAAGCAATACCACAAATAATCCTGTGCATTACTTGCGAACCAAAGCACTGAAAAAAGATTATCTGATCATTATCGCATTGCTGTTTTCGAGATCTTGCTATGCGCAAATTTACCGCCGCGTTTTCTACAATATAACGGTGTCCGCAATTCAAAAGTACTTCATTGGCTATAAAACGCTTTGGGACGTCGTGAGGGTTTTTCTTACTCTTATTTATTAATTTATTAGAATGGTACCAGGGATGAGGGACTTCAGTGATGTGGAGTGACTGGAGAAAGTGAGATAGTTCTCCTTAGAGCAGAGAAGGTTATGGGGAGATTTAATAGAGATGCTCAAAATTATGAGAGGCTTTGATAAAAAACTAAATAAGGGGAAATTGCTTCCACTGGCGGGACAGTCAGTAACCAGAGGACACAGATTTAAGGTGACTGGCAAAAGAACCAATAGGGAGATGAGGAGAATTTTTTTATGCAGCGAGTTATGATGATCTGGAATGCACTGCCTGAAAGGGCGGTGGAAGCGGATTCAATAGTAACTTTCAAAAGGGAATTGGATAAATACTTGAAAAGAAAAAAAGTTGCAGGCCTATGGGGAAAGAGCAGGGGAGTGGGACTAATTGGAGAATTCTTTCAAAGAGCCGGCACAGACACGATGGGCCGAATGGTCTCCTTCTGTGTTGTGAGATTCTACAAACAGCTCTTTAAAATATAAAACAGAAGAACAAAAAGCAGAGAGAGGTCGTCTGGTGCCCAGCTAGCCCACATTACTATATTTCGGGTGGTGGAGCTAATCAGTAGAATGTATTGCCCCTTTAAGAATTTTCTATCAAGTCTAGTTTTCAATAAATATATCACACACCTTTTTCATTGAGATGTTACTAGACAGCAGACTTAAAATAAAATGCTGCCTGAGCTGACAAACTTGCCATCACTCTCCCTGTGCAAGCGAGCGACAGGAGACCATGCCTGAGGGCTGCTCTCTCCTGATTCCGAATACAACATAAATTCACCACGCTGAACTTATCCAGAGACAGATTCAGCTCTCAAAACTGACAGAGTGCTGCTGCACTTTGCTGCCAATTAAAATCGCCAGCAGCAAGTTTGAAAACTCATCGATCATACCATTAAAATAATTGTGTAGTTAAATATGATTACTAAATATTACCTTTTTAGCATCCACCCACTGTGCTAGCATTGTGCAATTTGGTGCCAATTGCAATGTTTTTTTCTCCAGGTTGAATTTTCAGCTTTTGTCCAATTGTTTGTTGAAACTTGGTGCGCTGTGTATCATAGTCTCAGAAACATTTTGGAGGTTGAGTCTACGCGTGTTTCTCCTCCTCATCTGCGGTAACTTCAGCGGAAGATGACCAGTGGGGCAAACTCCAGTTGAGGAGAGCGCTGGAGAATCTTTTGCCAGCTAAGTGCCTTGGGACAGCACAGCAACAATGGGTACTGGAACACGGCAACAATGGATACTGGAACACAGCAACAATGGATACTGGAACACAGCAACAATGGATAGCGGAACACGGCAACAATGGATACTGGAGCACAGCAACAATGGATAATGGAACACAGCAACAATGGATACTGGAACACGGCAACAATGGATACTGGAACACAGCAACAATGGATACTGGAACACAGCAACAATGGATACTGGAACACAGCAACAATGGATAGCGGAACACGGCAACAATGGATACTGGAGCACAGCAACAATGGATACTGGAACACAGCAACAATGGATACTGGAACACGGCAACAATGGATAGCGGAACACGGCAACAATGGATACTGGAGCACAGCAACAATGGATACTGGAACACAGCAACAATGGATACTGGAGCACAGCAACAATGGATACTGGAACACAGCAACAATGGATACTGGAACACAGCAACAATGGATACTGGAGCACAGGAACAATGGATACTGGAACACAGCAACAATGGATACTGGAACACAGCAACAATGGATACTGGAACACAGCAACAATGGATACTGGAGCACAGCAACAATGGATACTGGAACACAGCAACAATGGATACTGGAACATAGCAACAATGGATACTGGAACACAGCAACAATGGATACTGGAACACAGCAACAATAGATACTGGAACACAGCAACAATGGATACTGGAACACAGCAACAATGGATAGCGGAACACAGCAACAATGGATACTGGAACACAGCAACAATGGATACTGGAACACAGCAACAATGGATACTGGAACACAGCAACAATGGATACTGGAACACAGCAACAATGGATACTGGAACACAGCAACAATGGATACTGGAACACAGCAACAATGGATACTGGAACACAGCAACAATGGATAGTGGAACACAGCAACAATGGATACTGGAACACAGCAACAATGGATACTGGAACACAGTAACAATGGATACTGTAACATAGCAACAATGGATACTGGAACACAGCAACAATGGATAGTGGAACACGGCAACAATGGATAGCGGAACGCGGCCACAATGGATAGCGGAACACGGCAACAATGGATACTGGAACACAGCAACAATGGATACTGGAACACAGCAACAATGGATACTGGAACACAGCAACAATGGATACTGGAACACAGCAACAATGGATACTGGAACACAGCAACAATGGATACTGGAACACAGCAACAATGGATACTGGAACACAGTAACAATGGATACTGTAACATAGTAACAATGGATACTGGAACACAGCAACAATGGAGAGTGGAACACGGCAACAATGGATAGCGGAACACGGCAACAATGGATAGCGGAACATGGCAACAATGGATACTGGAACACAGCAACAATGGATACTGGAACACAGCAACAATGGATACTGGAACACAGCAACAATGGATACTGGAACATAGCAACAATGGATACTGGAACACAGCAACAATGGATAGTGGAACACGGCAACAATGGATAGCGGAACACAGCAACAGTGGGTACTGGAACACAGCAACAATGGATACTGGAACATAGCAACAATGGATAGCGGAACACAGCAACAGTGGGTACTGGAACATAGCAACAATGGATACTGGAACACAGCAACAATGGATACTGGAACACAGCAACAATGGATACTGGAACACAGCAACAATGGATAGCGGAACACAGCAACAATGGATACTGGAGCACAGCAACAATGGATACTGGAACATAGCAACAATGGATACTGGAACATAGCAACAATGGATACTGGAACACAGCAACAATGGATACTGTAACACAGCAACAATGGATACTGGAACACAGCAACAATGGATACTGGAACACAGCAACAATGGATACTGGAACACAGCAACAATGGATACTGGAACACAGCAACAATGGATACTGGAACACAGCAACAATGGATACTGGAACACAGCAACGATGGATACTGGAACACAGCAACGATGGATACTGGAACACGGCAACGATGGATACTGGAACACAGCAACAATGGATAGCGGAACACGGCAACGATGGATACTGGAACACGGCAACGATGGATACTGGAACACAGCAACAATGGATACTGGAACACAGCAACAATGGATGCTGGAACACAGCAACAATGGATACTGGAACACAGCAACAATGGATACTGGAACGCAGCAACAATGGATACTGGAACACAGCAACAATGGATACTGGAACACAGCAACAATGGATACTGGAACACAGCAACAATGGATACTGTAACACAGCAACAATGGATACTGGAACACAGCAACAATGGATACTGTAACATAGCAACAATGGATACTGGAACACGGCAACAATGGATAGTGGAACACGGCAACAATGGATAGTGGAACACGGCAACAATGGATAGCGGAACACGGCAACAATGGATAGCGGAACACAGCAACAATGGATACTGGAACACAGCAACAATGGATACTGGAACACAGCAACAATGGATAATGGAACACAGCAACAATGGATACTGGAACATAGCAACAATGGATACTGGAACACAGCAACAATGGATAGTGGAACACGGCAACGATGGATACTGGAACACAGCAACAATGAATACTGGAACACAGCAACAATGGATACTGGAACACGGCAACGATGGATACTGGAACACAGCAACAATGGATACTGGAACACAGCAACAATGGATACTGGAACACAGCAACAATGGATACTGGAACACAGCAACAATGGATACTGGAACACAGCAACAATGGATAGTGGAACACAGTAACAGTGGGTACTGGAACATAGCAACAATGGATACTGGAACACAGCAACAATGGATACTGGAACACAGCAACAATGGATACTGGAACACAGCAACAACGGATAGCGGAACACAGCAACAATGGATACTGGAACACAGCAACAATGGATACTGGAACACAGCAACAATGGATACTGGAACACAGCAACAATGGATACTGGAACACAGCAACAATGGATACTGGAATACAGCAACAATGGATAGCGGAACACAGCAACAATGGATAGCGGAACACAGCAACAATGGATACTGGAACACAGCAACAATGGATACTGGAACACAGCAACAATGGATACTGGAACACAGCAACAATGGATAGCGGAACACAGCAACAATGGATACTGGAGCACAGCAACAATGGATACTGGAACATAGCAACAATGGATACTGGAACACAGCAACAATGGATACTGGAACACAGCAACAATGGATAGCGGAACACAGCAACAATGGATACTGGAACACAGCAACAATGGATACTGGAACACAGCAACAATGGATAGCGGAACACAGCAACAATGGATAGCGGAACACAGCAACAATGGACAGCGGAACACAGCAACAATGGATACTGGAACACAGCAACAATGGATACTGGAACACAGCAACAATGGATACTGGAACATAGCAATAATGGATACTGGAACACAGCAACAATGGATACTGGAACACAGCAACAATGGATACTGGAACACAGCAACAATGGATACTGGAACACAGCAACAATGGATACTGGAACACAGCAACAATGGATACTGGAACACAGCAACAATGGATACTGGAACACAGCAACAATGGATACTGGAACACAGCAACAATGGATAGTGGAACACAGTAACAGTGGGTACTGGAACATAGCAACAATGGATACTGGAACACAGCAACAATGGATACTGGAACACAGCAACAATGGATACTGGAACACAGCAACAACGGATAGCGGAACACAGCAACAATGGATACTGGAACACAGCAACAATGGATACTGGAACACAGCAACAATGGATACTGGAACACAGCAACAATGGATACTGGAACACAGCAACAATGGATACTGGAACACAGCAACAATGGATAGCGGAACACAGCAACAATGGATAGCGGAACACAGCAACAATGGATACTGGAACACAGCAACAATGGATACTGGAACACAGCAACAATGGATACTGGAACACAGCAACAATGGATAGCGGAACACAGCAACAATGGATACTGGAGCACAGCAACAATGGATACTGGAACATAGCAACAATGGATACTGGAACACAGCAACAATGGATACTGGAACACAGCAACAATGGATAGCGGAACACAGCAACAATGGATACTGGAACACAGCAACAATGGATACTGGAACACAGCAACAATGGATAGCGGAACACAGCAACAATGGATAGCGGAACACAGCAACAATGAACAGCGGAACACAGCAACAATGGATACTGGAACACAGCAACAATGGATACTGGAACACAGCAACAATGGATACTGGAACACAGTGTGAGCTATGGGGGCGGTTTGTGGTGGATGGACGGTATGTGGCCACCAGATGGAGACAAAGCCCCCCTCTCACTCCAATTCAGGTGAAGGCCACACCAACCTCCAACACACCTGAGGCAGATCTACCCATCAGCTCACCAGTTCAAAAGGCAAACTCGTGCATCCCTTCAGGGCCAGAGCCTGAGGAGGAAGCCAGGACCTGAGGAGGAAGCCAGGACAAGGACAAGGACGCGGACGCGGACGCGGACGCTGTTGGGGCCCAGCTTGCAGCTGCCAGAGAGAGGTCTGCTGTTGAACCTAGGTGGAAAATTGTTTAGTTCTGAGAGCCTGAGATGATCCCTGGACCGGCTGAGAAAGATCCAGTGGTAAAGTAACCCTGGCTTATTGTTTTTGGATTTTGCTAGACGTGAACCTTTATCCCCCGTTTTCTGGGAATAAAACACAGCTAACTGCTGTTTTTCATTTACCAATCTTGTGACTGTGCTTGTGTCTTCCGGTCCCGCATCAACACACCCTTCAGTCTCGGTGGTGGTTGATTGCATATGGTGGAGAATGCTGGCTTTAGCCCTCTGGTGGCTGGGAGGACAAAGCACACATTGTTGAAAACCCTTTGGTGGAGAGATGAAGGCCCTTGTGCAGCAGTTTATCAGGGCCAGTATGGCCCAACATGAACAAATACAAAATATTCTTGAGCAACAGTGCCGTGGCAATGAGCTGCTGAGGGGAAACCTACTGGAGTGGCTACACGCCTCAGCTGATCAACCTCCCGCCAGCACCCGCCAACCCAATGTGCCAACCAATGCAGCTGGGCGTTACATTCCCAAAATGACAGAGGATAACAGAGGCCTACCTACAGCCCTTTGAGAGGACTGCAAAGAGGGGAAAATGGCCTCCGGAGCAATGGGCCGGGCTCTTGGCGCCTTTTCTCATTGGTCCTGCCCAAAATGCGTATCTAGACCTGGACAGCGACGCTGTGGCTAACTATGGAAAACTGACTTCTGAAATACTTAGGCGGTATGAACTGAGTCCACCAACTCAAGCACAGAAATTCCATGAGTGGGTGTTCCAACCTAGTGAATCCCCAAGAGGTCAGATGTATGAACTGATTCGGGTTGCAGCAGGATGGCTCCAACCCGACCAATTGACTGTGACCCAAGTAATAGAACGGCTGGTCGTCGACAGGTATTTACGCGCCCTGCCCGACGAAATGAAAAGAGTGGCAAGTCAGGCTAATCCCCAAACAGTTGATCAATTCGTTGAGGTGGTGGAACGGCACCAAGTCACTAGCGCCCTCCTGGAAAACAGCCGAACAGAGAGGAAACCGCAGTACAAGGGGGGAAAAAGGAGTCCAGAAAGGTTCAGGCCTCCACGCCGCCCAGATGAAGGCCGCCAGAGAGGTAACAAAGGTCTGAGAACCAATCCGTTCCCCATTCCCTCAGGAAACCCGTCGCTGTTGGCGTTGCGGTGAATTTGGCCACATGTCTTGGCAGTGTCGTCTGGCTGATGAGCCCATGCCTACGGAGGGGCCTCCAGACGCGGATGGCGGAAGAACCTGCGATTTGCTTCTGTCCTGCTGGTGGCAAGAAGAATACCCACCTCTAATGGTCTCAGTCCAGCTGAATGGGAAGCCAGTTCAAGCTATGATCAACACAGGAAGCATGGTCTCCTTGGTCCAGCCCCACCTGGTGGAAGGAAATCCAGCTAAATCCCTAGGTACTCTTAGTGTTCCCTGTATACATGGGGATACCAAAGAGTACCCCACGGAAGAGGTGACCATATTATCTGATAAAGGAGCTTGCAAGGTGCAAGTGGGGTGGTTCCAAATCTACCAGTCCCACTTCTCCTTGGCCGAGATTGCCGACTCTACGCTGAACTTTGGAAGGCTGAGACACCAGTCCCCAAGAACTCAGGTAGACAAAAATTTAAGCGCACTGTATCTAACCGTAAAGCTGGGTATAAGTTGCCCAGAAATCCCTTCCGAGTGTTACAGGCAGACACTGCATCAGAAACTCAGACTGCCGACGAAGAGGCAGATGATGAGGAGGAAGTGGCCAATCCTGGGCCTTCTCGAGAGACAGTAATCCCCAATCCTCGGACTGAGTCACAGGAAGAAGATTGGATGCCGACACCAGAACAGCTACCCCATTGGGGGACAATTTGGGACGGCCCAGCTCCGGGATCCCAATCTGGCCCATGCACGAGCCAATATACAAGTCCTGGAGGGTAAGCCGGTTAATGAACATGTTCCGGTAAGGTATCCACATTTTGAAGTCCGAAACCAATTGTTGTACCAAGTCAACAAGGAAAATGAGGAGATTGTGGAACAGTTGCTGGTCCCTAAGGAACATGTTAATACGGCGTTACACCTAGCCCATACACATCAAAGCCAGTGTTCCCGCCTCTCTTGACCAACACCAGTTTGCCTATCGTGCAAACAGATCAATGGAGGATGCAATCACAACTGTTCTACACTCGGCACTGAACCACCGAGATGGTAAGGAGACCTACATCAGAATGCTGTTCATAGACTACAGCTCAGCATTCAACACTATCGTCCCCAACAAGCTGGCCACCAAACTCCAAACTCTTGGCCTGAACACTTCCCTCTGCAACTGGACCCTGGACTTCCTAACAAACAGACCCCAGTCTGTCAAATTAGGTAACCACACCTCCTCCCCACCCCCCCGACCCTGAACACGGGGGCCCCACAAGGATGTGTGCTGAGCCCCCTCCTCTACTCCCTCTTCACCCACGACTGTGTGGCTGTTCATGGTTCCAACACCATCATCAAGTTTGCGGATGACACCACGGTAGTAGGCCAGATCACCAACAACGATGAGTCAGCCTACAGGGAGGAGGTCCAGCATCTCGTGAAGTGGTGCGCCGATAACAACCTGGCCCTTAACATCAAGAAAACCAAAGAAATCATTGTGGACTTCAGGAAGTCCAAAGGCGGAAGTCACACCCCCATCCACATCAATGGGGCTGTGGTGGAAAAGGTGGACAGCTTTAAGTTCCTCGGAGTCCACATCACAGAAGATCTCTCCTGGTCCCTCAACACCTCCTCTCTGGTGAAGAAGGCCCAGCAGCGCCTATATTTCCTAAGGAGGCTGAAGGGATGTAACCTGTCACCCCTGATCCTCTCTAACTTTTACCGCTGCACTATAGAGAGCATCCTGACAAACTGTATCACAGTATGGTATGGCAGCTGTAGCTACTATGACCGTAATCCCCGCGTGGGAGACTTCTACTGCCTCCCAAAGATACACAAAGCCAACACACCTGGACGTCCTATCGCATCAGGCAACGGAACCCTGTGTGAGAACCTCTCTGGATATGTCGAGGGCATCCTGAAACCCATCGTACAGGGAACCCCCAGCTTCTGTCGCGACACTACAGACTTCTTACAGAAGCTCAGCACCCGCGGACCAGTTGAACCAGGAACACTCCTCGCCACGATGGACGTCTCGGCACTCTACACCAGTATCCCCCACGATGACGGCATCGCTGCGACAGCCTCAGTACTCAACACCAACAACAGCCAATCTCCAGACGCCATCCTACAACTCATCCGCTTCATCCTTGACCACAATGTCTTCACCTTCGACAACCAGTTCTTTACCCAAACACACGGAACAGCCATGGGGACCAAATTCGCACCCCAATACGCAAACATCTTCATGCACAAGTTCGAGCAAGACTTCTTCGCTGCACAGGATCTCCAACCAACGCTATACACCAGATACATCGACGACATTTTCTTCCTATGGACCCACGGCGAAGAATCACTGAAAAGACTACACGATAACATCAACAAGTTCCATCCCACCATCAAACTCACCATGGACTACTCCTCAGAATCAGTCTCATTCCTGGACACACGAATCTCCATCAAAGACGGACACCTCAGCACTTCACTCTACCGCAAGCCCACGGACAACCTCACGATGCTTCACTTCTCCAGCTTCCACCCTAACCACGTTAAAGAAGCCATCCCCTATGGACAAGCCCTGCGAATACACAGGATCTGCTCAGACGAGGAGGAACGCGATGGACACCTACAGACACTGAAAGACGCCCTTGTAAGAACGGGATATGACGCTCGACTCGTCGATCGACAGTTCCGACGGGCCACAGCGAAAAATCGCATAGACCTCCTCAGAAGACAAACATGGGACAGAACCAACAGAGTACCCTTCGTCGTCCAGTACTTCCCCGGAGCGGAGAAACTACGCCATGTTCTTCGCAGCCTTCAACATGTCATCGATGACGACGAACACCTCGCTAAGGCCATCCCCACGCCTCCACTACTCGCTTTCAAACAGCCGCCTAACCTCAAACAGACCATCGTTCGCAGCAAATTACCCAGCTTTCAGGAGAACAGCGACCACGACACCACACAACCCTGCCACAGCAACCTCTGCAAGACATGCCAGATCATCAACACAGGTACCATCATCACACGTGAGGACACCACCCACCAGGTACATGGTACATACTCATGTGACTCGGCCAACGTTGTCTACCTCATACGTTGCAGGAAAGGATGCCCCGGAGCATGGTACATCGGCGAGACCATGCAGACACTGCGACAACGGATGAATGGACACCGCGCAACAATCACCAGGCAGGAGTGTTCCCTCCCAGTCGGGGAACACTTCAGCAGTCAAGGACATTCAGCCTCCGATCTTCGGGTAAGCATTCTCCAAGGTGGCCTTCGAGACACACGACAACGCAAAATCGTCGAGCAGAAACTGATAGCCAAGTTCCGCACCCATGAGGACGGCCTTAACCGAGATCTTGGGTTCATGTCACGCTACATGTAACCCCACCTGATGCAGGGTCATCCAGACTCGAGTCGACATTGGCTTGTTCTCTCTACACAGATGCGGCTGGACCTGCTGTGATTTCCAGCCAAAAAAAATGTTTTTTGTCTGTTTTTTTGTTTTTCATACAGACCCCAGCATCTGCAATATTTGACCCCTTGTGACCCCACCTCATTGTTCTTTGATGTAATGTTTCCCTGACTGACCTGTTTGGACACCATTCACACCTTTGACTGCTGTGATTATCTCTCTGCCGAGGTGTGATAAATGGCAGTTGGAAAGGTTACCTGTAAACATCTGACATGATTCTCTGACTATATAAGCTGTGTCTTTATGCATTTCTCCACTTCACCTGAAGAAGGAGCAGCGCTCCGAAAGCTTGTGATTTCAAATAAAGCTGTTGGACTATAACCTGGTGTCGTGTGACTTCTTACATTTGTCCACCCCAGTCCAACTCCGGCATCTCCACACCATGGCTACTATGACCGGAAAGCCCTGCAGCGGGTAGTCAAAACTGCCCAACGCATTACCGGCACCCAGCTACCGACCATAGAGCACATATACCAGAAACGCTGTCTACGGAGGTCACGGTCCATCATCAAAGACCCTACCCACCCCAACCACAGTCTGTTCGCCCTCCTGCCATCTGGGAGATGCTACAGATGCATTCGCACCCGTACGACCAGATTTAGGAACAGCTTCTTTCCCAGGGCTGTCATCCTACTGAACTCCACAAATAAACTCTAAAGCCTGCACATCTGCCAATGCACTTTATTATGGTTATGTTATGTTAATATACTACAAGCCAAATGTATGTTGAATGTTTAAATGTCTTAATCCAAATGTACACTCTGGGGAGCCGCAAGCCTACATTTCGTTGTACTGCACTTGTGCACTAACAATGACAATAAAAGTTGATTTGATTTGATTTGACTTGTTGGGAGCTCACTTGGGAGCAAGAGAGAAGCTGAAGGAAAAGAAACTAGAAAAGACAAAAAAGAAAAGGAGGAAAAGAAAGAAACAAAAGAGAAAACAGAAGGCTTAAGGATAGACAGGATGATGATGATGTGATATTAATGTGAGGTTATGATGTGAAATTAATGTAATGATGATAAAGTGATATTAATGTAATGATGATGTTGTAGGAATTGACGAATTCCTACAAATAACTGAGATCGACACCAGAGAACGATTAAACAGGTCTTTACTCAACAGAGATGCCACGAGGACTCACTGGGCAGTCCCGTGGTTTGCGACGTGACGTCATCACGTTTGCCCGTGTTTTCCCGCGCTCTTAAAGGGGCCACACCCCGTACATGCAAACTCTATATACAAAACACAGTAATGCCTAACACAATGGTACAGGTTTAGGCCGGTGTTAGAACCTCGTTAAAGAGAATTATATACAGTTAGCCAGAGTCATTCAGTAGTTCTGCCACATGCGCCCCCCCCAGAATTCGCTTTAACGGACAAAGTCAAACGGTGAGGAGGTCTGACAAGCCTGTCAGAACGACTCCTGTACTCTCGAGGCGGAGGCTGCTGGGCGGCTGGCGGTCTGGCGGGCAGTCGCACTTGGTCTGCCATAACGACGACGGGTGGCCGACCCCGTCTCGGCGGTTGTGCTGTCTCGATGGGGCGGTCGAGGTCCAAACGTGCTGGCTTTAAGCGGTTGACCAAATGTGATCCGGTTTACCACCGCCATCTACCGTGAAGGTTTTGTCCCCTGCTTCCAACTCGCGGAAGGAACCGGTATATGGGGCCTTGAGCGGATCCCTATATGCGTCATGGCGAATAAAAACGTATTCAGCCTTGTGAAGCTCCGTGGTGCGAAACATCTGGCCGCCTCTTGGTGACTAGCCAGCTGGACAGACGCGGACCGTTGCTCCGTCGATGTTGGTAGGAAGTCCCCTGGGACCCGCAACGGCTGACCATACACCAGCTCCGCTGATGAAAAGTGAAGGTCTTCTTTGGGGGCCGTGCAAAGGCCCAACAGGACCCACGGTAGCTTGTCTGCCCATCCAGCGTCCTGGAGGCTGGCTCTGAGGGCGGCCTTCATTGACTGGTGGAAGCGTTCGCAGAGGCCATTCGCCTGTGGGTGGTAGGCTGTGGTGCGGTGTAATTTGACACCGAGTCCTTGGGCCACTGCATTCCAGAGTTCGGAGGAAAACTGCGGTCCCCTGTCTGACGAAATATCGGTGGGTACTCCGAAACGGGTGATCCAGGAGGAAATGAACGCCCTGGCCACGTCCGCCGAAGTAGTGGATGACAGGGGGACCGCCTCCGGCCATCTGGTGGTGCGGTCAACCATGGTCAGGATGTGTGAAAAACCACGGGAGGGAGGGTGGGAGTGGTCCTACCAGGTCCACGTTGATGTGGTCAAAACGTCACTCTGGAACTGTGAAGGCGGCCAATAGAGCTTTGATGTGGCGCTGTACCTTGGCCTTTTGGTAGACCACGCAAGTGTTGGCCCAGTCGCGGACATCCTTATGCATGCCATGCCATACAAATTTCGCTGACATCAGTTTCTGAGAGGCCTTCATTCCAGGGTGTGACAACCCATGTATGGCGTCGACCACTTTGCGGCGCCAGACGACCGGCACGACAGGGCGAGGATCCTGTACGGAGACGTCACACAACAGCGTAGTACCTGCCGAATGGAACTTGACGTCAGCCAACTGGAGGCCAGTGATGGTCGTTCGGTAAGCTTGGACTTCCGGGTCTGAGGCTTGGTCCGCTGCCATGAGGGCGTAGTCGGTGCCCAAATGAACCGTATTGACGATTGAGCGGGAGAGGCAGTCTGCCACCAGGTTGTCCTTACCGGCCACGTGCCGTATATCCGTGGTGAATTCGGATATGTAGGTCAGTTGACGCTGCTGTCGGGCTGACCATGGTTCGGCGGTCTTGGACATTGCAAAGGTCAGCGGCTTATGGTCCATGAAAGGACGTCCTTCCAGAAGGAACCGAAAATGTCAGATGGCCAGAAAAAGGGCGAGCAACTCCTGGTCGAACGTGCTGTATGCTCTCTCGTTCTGCCGTAGTTGACGGCTGAAGAATGCCAACGGCTGCCATGTCCCGTTCACCCACTGCTGTTGCACGGCACCAACTGTGTAGTCCGACGCGTCAGTGGTGAGGGCGATGGTGGCTCCTGGCAGCGGGTGCGCCAGTATAGTCGCGTTGGCTAAGGCGCTTTTGGTGTCGGCAAACGCTCGGGCCATGTCATCCGTCCAGTCTACCGGGTTCTTGCCAGTCTTGCCCTTGAGGGCCTCGTACAGGGGCTGCATGAGTAGTGTCGCCTTAGGCACGAAACGGTGGTAAAAGTTTACCATGCCTAGGAATTCTTGCAGGGCCTTTATGTTCTGCGGGCGTGGAAGGGATGTCACCGCCTCTACCTTCGAAGGTAAAGGAACCGCTCCCTCTGAGGTGATGCGATGCCCCAGGAAGTCAATTTGGTGCAGGCCAAACTGACACTTGGCCGGGTTGATAATCAGGCCGTGTTGGCTGAGGCGTCGAAAAAGGGTGCGTAGGTGACAGGTATGTTCTTCCTTAGTAGGACTGGCAATTAGAATATCATCCAGGTAGACGAAGAGGAACTTGAGGTCCCGCACCACGGAGTCCATCAGGCGTTGGAAAGCCTGGGCTGCGTTCTTCAACCCAAAAGGCATCCGTAAAAACTCGAAGAGGCCAAATGGGGTGATGACTGCAGTCTTCTGGACGTCTTGTGGATGAACCGGGACCTGGTGGTAGCCCCGGACGAGGTCAACTTTTGAGAACATGGTGTTCCCTGCCAAATGGGCAGAGAAATCCTGGATATGGGGGATCGGGTACCGATCAGGAGTGGTGGCGTCGTTTAGCCGTCGATAGTCGCCGCATGGCCGCCATCCGCCGCCAGGCTTCGGGACGATATGGAGGGGTGAAGACCAGGGACTATTCGACCGGCGAATAATCCCTAACCGTTCCATGGTTGCAAACTCCGCCTTTGCGACCGCCAGCTTGCCAGGTTCTAGGCGCCGGGCCCGCGCGTAGACCGGGGGGCCGTTGGTGGTGATGTGGTGTTCCACACCATGTTTCGTGGCTGTGGAGGAGAACGTGGGTCTTGTCAGGTCGGGGAATTCGCTGAGCAGGCGAGCGAACTCATTAGGAGTCGGGAACGCACAGGAGACGGTGCGTGACGTAGTGTTACTGCGGTAACACGGAAGAGAATTAAAAGTTGCTGTGTTGATCAGCCGCTGGTTCCTAACGTTGACCAGGAGGCTGTTGGCGCACAGGAAATCCGCGCCGAGGAGGGGCTGGGAAACTTTGGCCGTAACAAACTCCCAGTGAAAACGTTGCCTCCCCAAGGCACAACTCCACTCGCCGTCTGCCGAAGGCCCGAATTGTTCCGCCATTGGCCGCTTCAAGGGCGGGGCCGTGATTCCCCATCTGCACATCGAGGGCGGAGGCAGGTAAAATGCTGCACTGCACTCCGGTGTCACACAGAAAATGACGACCGGAGAGAGTATCAGTGATGAAGAGCAATTTTCCCGCGTTGCCGATTGCCATCACGGCCGCGGGGTGCCCATTAGACCAGTTCCTTGGTGGTCGCAGTGTCAGTCGTTGGTTTTTTTGGGGGGGAAAACTGCAGGGAGGGCGGCAACGCTTCGCTTTCGCGCCGAACTGCGCGTGGTAGAAACACAGCCCAGCAGGCGGATGAGCTGGGGCGGTGTCTGCAGGGGATGGGTGCCTCGTGGCGGCGCAGTGCTGCCGAGTTACAGCGAAAATTTTGTCAGCCTCCGCAGCAAGTGTTGCACAGTCTTCAACTTCAGATCTGGCCAGGGCAGCTTGTACCTGTTCAGGCAGTTGGCTAAGGAAAATCTCGCGGAATAGGAAACATTCCCGTTCTGAGCCCAGGAGTGTGAGCATTTGGCTCATCAACTCTGAAGGCTTGGAGTCCCCGAGCCCGGGCATAGCGAGTAATCGACGGGTGCGCTCCGATTTTGTGAGCCCGAAAACCTGCAGTAACCGCACCTTGAGGGTTTCATACTTGCGCTCCTTTGGGGGGTTTTCGAGGAGGCTGGCGATCCGAGAGGCGGTAGAGCTGTCGAGTGTGGAGACCACGTAAAGATACTTGGTCTGATCCGCATCGATGTTCCTCAGGGCGAACTGGGTCTCGACCTGAATAAACCACAAGAGCGCTTGCTGCTCCCAGAACTGCGGTAGCTTTAGGGAAACAGCGTTCGCTTCCATGCTGTGCTCTTCTTTTGTGAAAACGTTCACAAAAACGGGGTCACCAATGTAGGAATTGACGAATTCCTACGAGTAACTAAGATCGACACCAGAGAACAATTAAACAGGTGTTTACTCAACGGAGATGCCACGAGGACTCACTGGGCAGTCCCGTGGTTTGTGACGTGACATCATCATGTTTGCCCGCGTTTTCCCGCGCTCTTAAAGGGGCCACACCCCGTACATGTAAACTCTATATACAAAACACAGTAATGGTACCGGTTTAGGCTGGTGTTAGAACATCATTAAAGAGAATTATATACAGCTAGCCAGAGTCATTCAGTGGTTCTGCCACAATGTGATATTAACGTGATGATGATGATATGATATTAGTGTGACGATGATGTGATATTAATGTGAAGATGATGTGATATTAACGTAATGTTGATGATGTGATATTAATGTACTGGTGCTGATGTGAGGCCCTTTGGTCTGCCTGCGCCCCTTCCCGGAGGTCGGAGCTGAGGGGGGGATATGTGAGCTATAGGGGCGGTTTGTGGTGGATGGACGGTATGTGGCCACCAGATGGAGACAAAGTCCCCCTCTCACTCCAATTCAGGTGAAGGCCACACCCACCTCCAACACACCTGAGGCAAATCTACCCATTAGCTCACCAGTTCAAAAGGCAAACTAGTGCATCCCTTCAGGGCCAGAGCCTGAGGAGGAAGCCAGGACCTGAGGAGGAAGCCGGGACCTGAGGAGGAAGCCGGGACCTGAGGAGGAAGCCGGGACCTGAGGAGGAAGCCGGGACGAGGACGAGGACGAGGACGAGGACGAGGACGAGGACGAGGTTGGGGCCCAGCTTGCAGCTGCCAGAGAGAGGTCTGCTGTTGAACCCGGGTGGAAGATTGTTTAGTTCTGAGAGCCTGAGATGATCCCTGGACCGGCTGAGAAAGATCCAGTGGTAAAGTAACCCTGGCTTATTGTTTTTGGATTTTGCTAGACGTGAACCTTTTTTTCCCTGTTTTCTGAGAATAAAACACAGCTAACTGCTGTTTTTCATTTACCAATCTTGTGACTGTGCTTGTGTCCTCCGGTCCCGCATCAACACACCCTTCGGTCTAGGTGGTGTTTGATTACAACAGCAATAATGGATACTGGAACACAGCAACAATAGATACTCTTGCTGCAGTTGTACAGGGCTTTGGTGAGACCGCACCTTGAGTATTGTGTGCAGTTTTGGTCACCTTATCTGAGGAAGGACGTTCTTGCCATGGAAGGAGTGCAGCGAAGATTCACCAGGCTGATACCTGGGATGGCAGGAATGATGTATGAGGAGAGATTGTGTCGATTGGGCTTATACTCATTGGAGTTTAGAAGATTGAGAGGGGATCTCATCGAAACCTATAAAATTCTGTCAGGCCTGGACAGACTAGATGCAGGAAGGATGTTTCTGATGGCTGGGGAGTCCAGAACCAGGGGTCATAGTCTAAGGATAAGGGGTAAGCCATTTAGGACTGAAATGAGGAGGAATTTCTTCACCCAGAGAGTGGTGAACCTGTGGAATTCTCTGCCACGGAGGCCAGTTCATTAAATATATTCAAGAAAGAGTTGGATATATTTCTTAAGGCTAAAGGGATCAAGGGATATGGGGAGAAGGCAGGGACAGGGTACTGAGTTTGGATGATCAGCCATGATCTCAAATGGCGGAGCAGGCTCGAATGGCCTACTCCTGCTCCTATCTTCTATGTTTCTCTGGAGCGCGGCAACGGTGGATACTGGAGCGCGGCAGCGGTGGATACTCGGAGCGCGGCAGCGGTGGATACTCGGAGCGCAGCAGCGGTGGATACTCGGAGCGCGGCAGCGGAGGATACTCGGAGCGCGGCAGCGACGGATACTCGGAGCGCGGCAGCGACGGATACTCGGAGCGCGGCAGCGACGGATACTCGGAGCGCGGCAGCGACGGATACTCGGAGCGCGGCAGCGGCGGATACTCGGAGCGCGGCAGCGGCGGATACTCGGAGCGCGGCAGCGGCGGATACTCGGAGCGCGGCAGCGACGGATACTCGGAGCGCGGCAGCGACGGATACTCGGAGCGCGGCAGCGACGGATACTCGGAGCGCGGCAGCGACGGATACTCGGAGCGCGGCAGCGACGGATACTCGGAGCGCGGCAGCGACGGATACTCGGAGCGCGGCAGCGACGGATACTCGGAGCGCGGCAGCGACGGATACTCGGAGCGCGGCAGCGACGGATACTCGGAGCGCGTCAGCAGTGGATACTGGAACGCAGCAGAAAAGAGCCAAAGTTGTTTATCTGGGATTTAGCTCTGTTGGACTCACTTCACAACCAGAATATCTTTTTTCTTTAATGATAAGGAGACACTGGCTTGCCCCAGGGTCATCAAACAAAAGTGCTCCCTTTTAAAGGGACACAACTAATAGAAAACAACATCATAAAAAACAAAGGAAGCTTATCAAACTAAATCAGAATATTATTTACACCGTCCACTACACATTCCAGTACTGTGGTGCCCACTGGTCGCGGAAGGCCTCAAGCATTCCGGCGGACACCGCACGCTCCTTCTCCAAGGCCACCCGGGTTGTTATGATCTGGAATGTGCTGCCTGAAAGGGCGGTGGAAGCTGATTCAATTGTAACTTTCAAAAGGGAATTGGATAAATACTTGAAAAGAAAAAAAGTTGCAGGCCTATGGGGAAAGAGCAGGATAGTGAGACTAATTGGAGAATTCTTTCAAAGAGCCGGCACAGACACGATGGGCCGAATGGTCTCCTTCTGTGCTGCAAGATTCTACAAATCATCTCTCTTTAAAATATAAAACTGAAGAAAAAAAAGCAGAGAGAGGTCATTTAGTGCACAGCTCGCCCACTTTACTACCTTTAGTAGCTAATCAGTAGAATGTTTGCCCCTTTAAGATTTTTATTTTAAACTACCGCGGAAGAGATCATGCCCAGAATGTGCCTACATATCTCATCCTCTCTTTAATATATATATTTTGTTAAATTTGTTTTGGGGCCATGGTGACACTGAAAAGGCATGTCGAACATGCACCCCAATTCCCTTAAAGTGGGAAATCTCGGCTGCAGAACCCAGAGTCAACCAGGGAACAGGTGGCAGCATGGCCACTGTCTTAGCTTTCTGATGGGCATGTAGGAACCATGTAGTTAGCACTGGGCATGTAGGAACCATGTAGTTAGCACAAATCAATCAGTTTGCAGGAAGGTAACATTCAAGACTGGCATTTTCTTTTACAAAACATAGATTTAGCAAAATGGCTACTCAATACTAAGGTTTATATATCTTTTTAGGTTCCAGGTCACTTTTGACATTAGTGAAGTATTTTAGTGAGCCCTGCATTCTCCAAAAATTAAATGATAAATTGATAAAGAGAATCACAGAAACCCCACAGTGCAGATAGAGGCCATTTCGGCCCATCGAGCCTGCACCGACACATATCCCACCCGATCCCCGTAACCCCTACACCAACACATATCCCACCCTATCCCCGTAACCCCACGTATTTAATCCCCCTAACACTAAGGGTCAATTTATCATAGCCAATCATCCTAACCCGCACATCTTTGGACTGTGGGAGGAAACCGGAGCACCCGAAGGAAACCCACGCAAACACGGGGAGAAAGTCACCCGAGGCCGGATTCGAACCCAGGTCCCTGGCGCTGTGAGGCAACAGTGCTAACCACTATGCCACCGTGCTGAGAAAGAGAAAGAACTTGTATTGATATAGCACCTTTAACACGCCATGTACATCTCAAAACGTTTCACAGTCAATGGCGTGCTATTGTAGTATTGTATGGAAATGTGGCAGCCAAATACTGTAGTGTACAGCAAGAGTTCACAAACAGTGCTGAGATAAATGGACAGATAATCTGTTTATGGTGGTGTTGGTGGAGGGATAAATGTTGGCCAGGACACCGGGAGAACTCCCTATTATGTTCATTAATAACTAGACATTCTTATTATGAACACAGCTAGCTTCTAAGCTAGTCACTTTATTTAGTATATGAGGACTTCAGTACATGAGGACTTCTATAGCATCATTCTAGAGGTTTCCATCTTGACTACTGCCTTCTGGGTAGCCTAGTGCATCATGGGTAATGTAGTCTTAAACACATACAGCTGGGTAGTGTAGTCTTATATACATACAGCTATATACAGCTCTACGGCTCCACCTAGTGTCCACTATAGAATGACATGTTATTGATCATTACACTCCCCTGCTCTTCTTCGAAAAGTGCCACGGGATCTTTTACATCCACCTGAGCGAGCAGACAGGGCCGCGGTTTAACGTCTCATCTGAAAAACAGCACCTCCGACAGTGCAGCACTCCCTCAGCATGGCACTTGATTATGTGCACAAGTCTCTGGAGTGGGGCTTGAACCCACAACCTTTGGACTCAGAGGCAAGGGTGCTACCCACTGAGCCAAGTCTGGCATCTGGTGCCTTTTTAACCACATCATCTGGGCCAGTCAAACACAGCCTTCCAACACAAACGTTCCACTGAGTGTGGCCTAGACGCTGTGTGCTGGTTGAGCATAGGCACTACAGGTATACAGTTCCTGGAGTAGGTGGAGCAGGAGGCCCAGGATAATTGCTAACTAAGTCTTCTCTCATGGGGCACAAAATGCACTCAGACCAAATATCACAACCTACCCTTGTTCATCACTATTCAAAAAGCCTCCGCATAACAACGAAGGCTGCAATGTATTTCTAACTGTTGATAGTTTTAGATTCAAGCTTCTACAGACCAGGATATTACAAGCTAATTAATAGGTATGCAACGATAGTTCACAGTATGACCATAAATCACCCACGGCTATATTCAGCTGCAATATTTTCTCAATTAATCAACCATAAATAATCATTGCCATTTACCTCAGTAAAGCCCACGTGCCAGATAAATCGGGCCTGTACGTAACTAGCACAATAATATCATGCATAGTGTGCGTAAATCACACAAAGCTGCATAATCTCCATCCCACACCTGGCCTTAATCTTGCAGACAGAATGATGCAATCATGAAGGGCTGTGTTATTTTCACATGCTAAAGTTGAAGTAGCATTGGAAAAGACGTGAAACGTGGAGAAGGGCAATGAATCACATGTGACGCATTGGCAAGTAACTGCCTTGCTGTTTTTAGCATCTCAGTGGCAGTCTTATATACATGAATGTTGTAAACACTATGGTTAGCTGTAGAAGGAAGGTTAAAAGCACATCACTGACGTATACAAGACACAGGCAAGTAATTCACTGTGGTTTCAATCTGTCATCTTTGTGCCTGAACTAAATCCAAGCTAAATGCAATGAACTATGTTATAAAGGAATATCATCACCCTTGGAAGATTTTGAGAAATCTTTTGAACTGTTTGTGAATTTAATTGTTTATAAATCCATACAATGGTATCATTCATGTCACAGAAACAAAAACATAAATCGCATTTCCAAAATGTTATTGGGTCGTATTTTGCGGCCCCCTACGGGTGTGTATGAGGTGTGTACGCGCCCGTAAGGGCCGCGCAAGTTCTGAGTTTCCGCGCGTGAAGTGCATGCGCGAAAACCCGGAACTTGCGATCAGTCAAGAATTTTCTTGACAGATTGTAGCCATCCCCGGGAAAAGGACATCCGCGGGCAGGAGAGTTGTGCTATTTGCCCAACTTCTGCCCAGCGAATGCCCGTGAAATTCTTATGCCTGGTAAAAGCAGGTGCAAGGCCCGCTTTTACCAGTGTAAGCGTTTGAAAAAAAAAATATTTTTATGTTTTTTTAATCATTTAAACATTAAAAAACCTGTGCATACTTGGCCCAGTAATTCTGTTCCAAACGCGTGAGTACGGTCGGGGTACTCACGCGTCTGGCCGGAGGAAATGCCGGTTTTCAGCATGCACAGCGCATGCGGAGAAAACCGGCATTTCCTGTCCTCTGAACGAAGGGGTTCAGAGGCACAGCGCGTGCGACTGCACAGGCAGCACGTGCGCAGTGAACTTCGTCGATTTCATTCATAGATTCAGTGAGGTTAAGTCCTTACAACTTACACATGAAAAAAGCACGTGTAAAGTTGCTCCAGAGGCTGCGAAGGAAGATATATTTTATCGTGGAGCTTCTGAAAGGCAATATTTTTGTTTGGGAAAGGGAGGAAAGTTATTTTAAGAAATGATGAGGTAAGTTTTAAAATTTAATTATTTTTTTTTTAAACGGGTTTTCAGTACTGTAGGTAGAAGGAGCAATTGTGGCTGTGTGAATTGAATTTGCTGTGTTTATTAAATGTGAAAATGACTGTTCTAAAATGAGTAATGTAACATTTCCAACTTTTTTAAGAAAGAAACTTTTCATCAGTAATATATTCTTTTAAGTAATTATGTATGTATGTCCGTATATATTCCTTTACGTATATGTATATATTCCTTTACTTATGTGTATGAATGTATGTATTTAATTATGATTTTCCAATAAGTTACTTTCTCTGAAAGTCATAATTAAATACATACATTCATACACATAAGTAAAGGAATATATACATACATATACGCAAAGGAATATATACAGACATACATACATAATTACTTAAAAGAATATATTACTGATGAAAAGTTTCTTTCTTAAAAATGTTGGAGTCATTTTCACATTTAATAAACACAGCAAATTCAATTCACATAGCCACAATTGCTCCTTCTACCTACAGTACTGAAAACCCGTTTTAAAAAACAAAAATAAACTTTAAAACTTACCTCAGCATTTCTTAAAATAACTTTCCTCCCTTTCCCAAACAAAAATATTGCCTTTCAGAAGCTCCACGATAAAATATATCTTCCTCCGCAGCCTCTGGAGCAACTGTACTCATGCTTTTTTCATGTGTAAGTTGTAAGGACTTAACCTCACTGAAAGCATGAATGAAACCGGCGAATTTTACCGCGCACGCGCTGCCTGTGCAGTCGCACGCGTTCTGCCTCTGAACCCCTTCGTCCAGAGGACAGGAAATGCCGGTTTTCCCCGCATGCGCTGTGCCAAGCGTTTTCAGGGTGCCTAGGAACTCCTCCACCGATTCCCCAGGTCGCTGTGCGCGAGTAGCGAGCAGATGCCTAGCATACACCTCATTCGTAGGCTGCTGGTAATGCGCCTTTAAGATGTCGCAGGCGGCCGGGTACGTGTCGGCGTCTTGGATGAGGGGGTAAACCCGGTGGCTTACCCAATTCCGCAGAATTCCGAGTTTCATACTCTCAGCGTCCGTAGCGTCTTTGACGGCTGCGGAATTGTCCAGGAAGAATTCCATACACATAAACCAGTGTCCGAAGCATGCTGATGTGTCCGAAGCATGCTGGTCCAAATCCAAACGTTCGGGTTTCAAGAGTTGATCCATTGTGTTGAAAATTAAGTCAATAAAATTGATGTGCCTCAATAAATCCGAGACTCGATGTTAGCGAAACAAAACAAGGCTTTTATTGACTTAGAAGGTAACACACAGAGGAGAGGTATCTTCCATCCAGAGGTCTGCCGTACTGGATGTGATGCAGGCTGGCCCAGCTTACATAGGGGCCAGGTATGGGCGGAGCCCTACACACAGTACAATACAATGGTGAGGAAACGGAACTGAGGTAAGGGAAACGAAACTGAAACCAACCACAGTCACAGGCAGAGAATACCAATGAGTGATGAATGGAATATTTCATCACAATGGGCCTACCTTCTCTGGAGTTTAGAAGAATGACGGGTGATCTCATTGAAACGTATAAAATTCTTAGAGGGCTTGATAGGGTAGATGCTGAGAGGCTGTTTCCCCTGGCTGGAGAGTCTAGAACCAGGGGTCACAGTCTCAGGATAAGGTGGTCAGCAATTTAGGACTGAGATAAGGAGACATTGCCAAAGGGTGGTGAATTTTTGAAATTCTCTGCCCCAGAGGGCTGTGGAGGCTCAGTCATTGAGTATATTCAAGACAGAGACCGATAGATTTTTGGACTCTAGGGGAATCAACGGATATGGGGATAGTGCAGGAAAGTGGAGTTGAGGTTGAAGATCAGCCATGATCATATTGAATGGCGGAGCAGGCTCGAGGGGCCGTATGGCCGACTCCTGCTCCTATTTCCTATGTTCTTATTAAAGCGATAATGCTCTCTGGTCATTTATCGAAGGTGATCACTATTTTCTCCACCAAGTGAAAATTATCTTCCAACATTTCTTGAATTCGCATTGTGGTGTGCTGATCAATATTCTCCTGCAATACGGGATCTTTTAGGCCTGTTCCCTTAGTATTGTTTTTTTTGAAAGGCATCCTTATTGAAAGTGGCCTCAATAACACAAACTCTTGAACTGTCAACAACAACTTATATTTATATAGCGCCTTTAACGTAGTAAAATATCCCAAGGCGCTTCACAGGAGCGATTATCAGACAAAGTTTGACACCGAGCCACATAAGGAGAAAATTAGGGCAAATGGCCAAAAGCTTGGTCAAAAAGGTAGGTTTTAAGGAGTGCCTTAAAGGAGGAGAGAGAGGTGGAGAGGTGTAGGCAGGGAATTCCAGAGCTTAGGGCCGAGGCAACAGAAGGCACGGCTACCAAAATTTGAGCGATTATAATCAGGGATGCTCAAGAGGGCAGAATTAGAGGAGCGCAGATATCTCGGAGGGGTTGTGGGGCTGGAGGAGATTACAGAGATTGTGAGGGGCGAGGCCATGGAGGGACTTGAAAACAAGGATGAGAATCTTAAAATCGAGGCGCTGCTTAACCAGGAGCCAATGTAGGTCAGCGAGCACAGGGGGTGATGGGCGAACGGGACTTGGTGTGGGTTAGGACAGCAAATATTTGGATGCCAGTAGTGAAAGCTCGGTTGCAAAACAGCCAGCAGGGGGTACGGTAGCATAGCGGTAATGTCACTAGGCTAGTAATCCAGAGGCCTGGACTAATGATCCAGAGACGGGCGTTCATAATCCCACCACAGGCAGCTGGGGAATTTAAATTCAATTAAATAAATCTGGAATTAAAAACTAGTATCAGTAATGGTGACCATTTGTCGTAAAAACCCATCTGGTTCACTAATGTCCTTCAGGGAAGGAAATCTGCCGTCCTTACCCGGTCTGGCCTATATGTGACTCCAGACCCACAGGCAATGTGATTGACTCTTAACTGCCCTCTGAGGATCAAGTCGGTGTCTCACCACCAGCTTCTCAAGGGGCACTTAGGGATGGGCAATAAATGCCGGCCTTGCCAGCGACGCCCACATCCTGTGTACGAATAAAAAAAAAAGGCAGTAATTTAAACCAAGATGAAGCTGGATTGTAAGAGCTGGCTGTGTGGTGGTGGCGGTTGAGACCGCTGTACCTAGTCCAATTTACGTGTTATTTTCCCCAGCGTGTATTGCACAAAGAAGAAGCAACACTACCCCTTGCTGGTCGATTTATATTTACACAAGGCAAAGCGAGCCAAGAAGGAAGGCACACTTGTCACAGGCAGTATTCCAGTTTTGCCAACAAGTTGCTGACCCAAGCAGGAATGGGGCATCGTCGTAGCAACAGCCTCTTCGTCACATCAAGTGCTTGTTTAAGCTAGAAAAGAATACTCTCCAAACCTTGCAGTTTTTCTGCTGATACCAATTTTTACAAATTTTGAAATGCCTCTGCCAATGTTCCCTTTGACTTTTTCCAATTTGTTTGCAATCCAACATCATTAAATTTACATGATGGCCTTTAATGCATCACTTCTTTCTGATGAATGCGTGCAGTCTTGCCTTACCCCCCACTCCCAACTCCATCAGAGATACAGGAATTGCTGTTCACTGCAAAACTGGGTAATAGCTTAAATAAAGCCTGCCTTATAAATAACTCTATCGTACTCGTTCGAATAAATGCATTACTGTTGTACGTTAAAACAGTGACTCAGATTGCAATTTACTGCTGGGGGGAGGGGGCGGGGGGAGTCTCACTTTATCTGCATTATTTTGTCAGTGCTGTCATTAATAAATATGTATGTGTGTGCTTCTCCTAGGCTCACTGAGGTAGCCCCATGCCTTTGTGAATCGATCTTAAAATAAAGGGTGTGCCTTTTGACACTTCGCATCTCTTCTTCTATCTTAGGCAGTCCCTCGGAACCGAGGATGACTTGCTTCCACGCTAAAAATGAGTTCTCAGGTGACTGATGAGTCCAAGCGGGACCTACAGTCTCTGTCACAGGGTGGGGCAGACGGTGGTTGAAGAGGTGGGTGGGTGTGGGGTGCTTGGGTTGACGTGCGCTCCTTCCGCTGTTGGCGCTTGGCTTCCACTTGCTCCCAGCGAAGAGACTCGAGGTGTTCGGCGCTTTCCCGGATGCTTCGCCTCCACTTTGTGTGGTCTTGGGCCAGGGATTCCTAGGTGTCGGAGGGGATGTTGCGCTTTTTCCAAGGAGGCTTTGAGGGTGCCCTTGAAGCGTTTCCTCTGCCCACCTTGGAGCTCCGACACGGCAGAAGAGCCCCGAGTAGAGCCCTTGTTTTTGGGAGTCTCGTATCGGGCATGCGAGCGATGTGGCCCGTCCATCAGAGCTGATTGAGCGTGGTCTAAGCTTTGATGCTGACCTGAGCGAGAACACTGATGTTGGTGCGCCTATCCTGCAAATGGATTTGCAGGATCTTGCGGAGGCAGCATTGGTGGGGCCTCTTCAGTGCTTTGAGGTGCCTACGCCCAGCATTGAATCAGCTGTGGCTCAGTTGGTAACACGCATGCCTCTGAGTCAAGAAGGTTGTGGGTTTAAGTCCCACTACAGCACAGTGCTGGTACTGAGGAAGTGCTGCACTGTCGGAGGCGCTGTCTTCCAGATGGGATGTTAAACCGAGGCCCAGCCTGCCCTTTCAGGTGGACGTAAAAGATCCCATGGCTGTGCGCAAATTGGCTGCTCCGCGTTTCCTACATTATAACAGTGACTACACTTCAAAAAGTATTTCATTGGCTGTAAAGCACTTTGGGATGTCCTGGGGTCATGGAATGTGCTATATAAATGCAAGTCTATCTTTCACTGAGTCACATCTTGCAACTCGGTGTGGCTCAAGGCAATGCGAAGAGGAGGTAGTCAGTTTCTCAGGATCCTTGCTTGTTTGTTTCTCATTCTTCCGGACCCCATCTTGAGAAGCTCCCAGCAGAATTGACCTGAAATAGTCTGCTAGCGATTAGTCTCTGCAAGACTAATCCACAATCGGACCGGTTCAGGAGAGGACACTGCGCGTCTCTCACGGAACTGTAAGACATTAATTCAGTTGAAGCATCTATGTGCACCATCTGAACTCCATAATTGGATTAATGCATTAAATTCACTGACAGGCACCTGCTATTGTGAGGACGATTCAATATACTGGAGCTTTGTTTCATTATCTTTGGAGATCAGGGAGCATTAACAGAATTTCCCTTAGGTGACTCCACAATAGGTTACATTGTACATGGGCTGGAGAAGGTGCAGGTTTGATTGGCCAAAAATAGCCACTCTTCCTTGCTTGCTTTCTTATCATCTTTAATATAAATATTTCAAATGCAAATTCTAAAAAAAAGAGTCAGTTGTATTTTCGGTACCATTATTAATATGGACAGTTCCGACTGCTGTGATGTGAACTTCAGATTCTGGGTTTGTGTAAAATATCACGTTATTTTAAGACAATGAATTGCAAAAAACTGTCTTCCATTTCTAAGGCACCTCAAGATGTCTCAAAATGCTTCACATCCAATAAATTACGTGACTATTGTTTTGTAGGAAAGCACGCCTGCCAATTGACACATAGCGATATCCCACAGACAGCAATGAGGTGAATGACCACTTTATGTTTCTTGGTGGCGTTGGTACTGGACGAGTAGAAATTTCCTCCAACTAAATATTGGGAAGACCGAAGCCATTGTCTTCGGCCCCCCGCCACAAACTCTGTTCCCTAGCCATCGACTCCACCCCTCTCCCTGGCAACTGTCTAAGGCTGAACCAGACCGTCCGCAACATTGGCATGTACTTCCACCTCCGTAACGTTGCCCGTCTCCGCTCCTACCTTAGCTCATCTCTTGCTGAAACCTTCATCCATGCCTTTGTTACCTCTAGACCTGATGATTCCAACGCTCTCCCGGCTGGCCTCCCATCTTCCACCCTCTATAAACATGGGCGCATCCAAAACTCTGCTGCCCGTGTCCTAGCTCGCACCAAGTCCCGTTCACCCATCACCCCTGTGCTCGCTGACCTACATTGGCTCCCGCTCCAGCAACGCCTCGATTTCAAAATTCTCATCCTTGTTTTTAAATCTCTCCATGGCCTCGCTCCTCCCCATCTCTGTAACCTCCACCGGCCCCACAACCCTCTGAGATCTCTGCGCTCCTCCAATTCTGGCCTCTTGCGCATCCCCAATTTTAATCACTCCGCCATTGGTGGCCGTGCCTTCAGCTGCCTAAACTCTGGAATTCCCTCCCTAAACCTCTCTACCTCTCTCTCTCTGCCTTCAAGACGTTCCTTAAAACCTACCCCTTTGACTAAGCACCTGTCCTTATGTGGCTCAATGTCAAATTTTGTTTCATAACACTCCCGTGAAGCGCCTTGGGATGTTTTATTATGTTAAAGGCGCTATATAAATACAAGTTGTTGTTGTTGGTGGTTGCGGGATGAAGCCAGAACACTGAGGACTCCCTGCTCCCCTTCAAAAAAGTGTCACAGCTCCATTGCTTCTTCCCGAGCAGGCAGACGTGGCCTCGGTTTAACATCTGATCCAAAAGACAACAGCTCTGATAATGCAGGACTCCCTCAGTACTGCACTGGAGTGGCAGTGTAGATTATGTGCTCAAGACTGCCATGGGGGAATTGAACCCACAACTTTCTGATTCAGAGGCAAAAGAGCTGCCACCAAGCCAAGCAGACACAACCCTGAATCAACAACTGTGTGTAAACTGTTAGATTACATGGTCTGTGTCTGCCAGTCCCTCTAATTAAGATGCATTATCAACATGAAAAATGCATCTTATGACTATCTAATGAGACCTAAAATCAAATTCAAGGAAGGTGTGTGTGGGGTGTGTGTGTGTGGGGGTGTGTGGGGTGTGTGTGTGGGGGTGTGTGTGTGGGGGTGTGTGTGTGTGGGGGTGTGTGTGGGGTGTGTGTGTGGGGGTGTGTGTGGGGGTGTGTGTGTGGGGGGTGTGTGTGGGGGTGGGGGTGTGTGGGGGGGGGTGTGTGGGTGTGTGTGTGGGGGGTGTGTGTGTGGGGGTGTGTGTGTGTGGGTGTGTGTGTGTGGGTGTGTGTGTGTGGGGTGTGTGGGGGGGGTGTGTGGGGGTGGGGGTGTGTGGGGTGGTGTGTGGGTGTGTGTGGGTGTGTGTGTGGGGGTGTGTGTGTGGGGGTGTGTGTGGGGGTGTGTGTGGGGGTGTGTGTGGGGGCGTGTGTGGGGGTGTGTGTGGGGGCGTGTGTGGGGGTGTGTGTGTGGGGGTGTGTGTGTGTGGGGGGGGGTGTGGGGGGTGTGTGTGTGGGGGTGTGTGTGGGGGCGTGTGTGTGGGGTGTGTGTGGGGGTGTGTGTGGGGGTGTGTGTGTCTGGGGGGGTGTGTGGGGGGGGTGTGTGGGGGGGGTGTGTGTGGGGGCGTGTGTGGGGGCGTGTGTGTGTGGGGGTGTGTGTGGGGGGTGGGGGGGTGTGTGTGGGGTGTGTGTGGGGGGTGTGTGTGTGGGGGGTGTGTGTGTGGGGGGTGTGTGTGTGGGGGGTGTGTGTGTGGGGGGTGTGTGTGTGGGGGGTGTGTGTGTGGGGTGTGTGTGGGGGGTGTGTGTGTGGGGGGGTGTGTGTGGGGTGTGTGTGGGGGGTGGGGGTGTGTGGGGGGTGTGTGTGTGGGGGGTGTGTGTGTGGGTGTGTGTGTGTGGGGTGTGTGTGTGTGGGGGTGTGTGTGTGGGGTGTGTGTGTGGGGGTGTGTGTGTGGGGGTGTGTGTGTGGGGGTGTGTGTGTGGGGGGGTGTGTGTGGGGGCGTGTGTGGGGGGTGTGTGTGGGGGGGGGTGTGTGTGGGGGGTGTGTGTGTGGGGGGGGGTGTGTGTGTGGGGGGTGTGTGTGTGTGGGGGGTGTGTGTGGGGGCGTGTGTGTGGGGGCGTGTGTGTGGGGGGTGTGTGTGGGGGTGTGTGTGTGGGGTGTGTGTGTGGGGGTGTGTGTGTGGGGGGTGTGTGTGGGGGTGTGTGTGTGGGGGCGTGTGTGGGGGGTGTGTGTGTGGGGGGTGTGTGTGTGGGGGGTGTGTGTGTGGGGGGTGTGTGTGTGGGGGGTGTGTGTGTGTGGGGGGTGTGTGTGGGGGTGTGTGTGTGGGGGGGTGTGTGTGTGGGGGGTGTGTGTGTGGGGTGTGTGTGTGGGGGGTGTGTGTGGGGGTGTGTGTGTGGGGGTGTGTGTGGGGGGGGTGTGTGTGGGGGGTGTGTGTGGGGGGTGTGTGTGTGGGGTGTGTGTGTGTGGGGGGTGTGTGTGGGGTGTGTGTGTGTGGGGGGTGTGTGTGGGGTGTGTGTGTGTGGGGTGTGTGTGTGTGGGGTGTGTGTGTGGGGGGTGTGTGTGGGGGGTGTGTGTGGGGTGTGTGTGTGTGGGGTGTGTGTGTGTGGGGTGTGTGTGTGTGGGGGGTGTGTGTGGGGGTGTGTGTGGGGGGGTGTGTGTGGGGGGGGGTGTGTGTGTGGGGGTGTGTGTGTGGGGGGTGTGTGTGTGTGGGGGTGTGTGTGTGGGGGTGTCAGACCTGCACCACTCCTGTCCCACAGGGGAATAGGACCGCTACCAGCCAGACAGAGGGAGAGATGCACAGGACGTACGCAATACCTCAGACAGAAACAATCCATTAAGAGACAATAAGCAGATGTGCAGCAGCATCTACTTCCGCCTTATGGATCAAGGACTAATTAATAGAAAGAACTGTAACCAAATTGTATTAACTTTTGTAGACAACTGGGGTGATCTTTTTTTTCCCCACACTTAGACACGACAAACACGTACCACTCCTTAACCTATCATAGAAAAAGATAAAACTTAACATGAAATCCTTATATATTTCGACCTGGAATATCCAAGGTCTACGCTCTTCACTGCGAGAAGTGAAGAGTAGGACCCCAGAGTTCATAGAGGAAACTAAAGATCTAGATATTATCATTTTACAGGAAACTTGGTATAAAGGAAAAGGACACACCGGCTGTCCCCAAGGGTACACTGAGCTAGTGGTCCCCTCCAATAAATTACCAAGTGTAACCCAAGGCAGAGACTCCGGAGGCATACTGATCTGGTTTAAAACAGAACTTAAGAATTACATCAAATTTATAAAAAAGGGCGAAAACCATATGTGGCTCAAACTTGAGAGGGAGATTATCTCAAACACCCAAGATGTTTACATTTGCGCACTTTATATCCCTCCAATCGATTCCCCGTACTACAAAGAGGACACCTTCTCCAACATGGAGGGGGAAATTATCCAATACCAGGCCCAGGGGAACGTGTTGATCTGTGGGGACCTCAATTCAAGAACGGGCGAAGAACCAGACTTCACCAATAATCAGGGAAACAATTACGTATTCGGGAATAACCACTTTGACATCCCTTCCCTTCCATACAGGCATAACTGCGACAAGCAGTCAAATACCAACGGTAAACAGCTACTACAGCTCTGTCGAAACCTGGGTCTGTACATTGTCAATGGTAGGTTCATAGGAGACCTCCTAGGAAGATCGACCTACTGCTCACCTCTTGGCTGCAGCACAGTAGACTATATGATTACAGACTTGGACCCATCCTCTTTCAGAGCATTCACAGTCAAACCACAAACAACACTGTCAGATCACAGTCAAATTACTATGTTTCTCAAAAAGACAGAAACAAACAACATAGAAACACAACCCAGTAAACTGTACAACACCAAAAAATCGTACAGATGGGCCAAAAACGACACGGAAAAATACCAGAAAACAATTAGCAATGCATCAACTCAAGCTCTCTTAGACACCTTTCTGGATAACATATACACTCACAATAAAGAAGGCGTAAACCGGGCAGTTAGTAAAGTAAACAATATTTTTGATAATTTGGCAACAAATGCAAACTTGAAAGCTCGCAAGAACAAACCCAAAACAAAAAACTATGAAAAATGGTTTGACCATGATTGCCATAACATGAGGAAAAAACTTAGAAAACTATCAAACCAAAAACACAGACATCCAGAAAACGAGGAATTACGCCTTACTTATTGTCAGACGCTAACACAATACAGAAACACACTCAGGACCAAAAAAGAGCAATTTATTAAGAATACACTCAGCTCCATGGAGGAATCCATTGAGTCGAATTGTTTCTGGGACAACTTGAAAACACTACACAAAAAACAACACGACGATTTGTCCATTCAAAATGGGGACACATGGGTAAACCACTTTGAAAAATTATACCAGAAAAACACACTAGGACCAGAGCAACACCAAATACGCAAAAAACTTGAAAAGCTTGAAATGGCCATAAAAGATAACCAAAACCCGCTAGACGCCATAATAACAGAAAAAGAACTTCTTGAAAAACTCAAGGACCTGCGACCAGGAAAAGCTTGCGGGACAGACGGCATACTAAACGAGATGATTAAACACGCAGACGACAAACTGAAACTGGCTATCCTAAAACTCTTCAACTTGGTTCTGAGTGTCGGTTATTTCCCTGACATCTGGAACAAAGGACTCATAACACCCATATACAAAAGTGGGGACAAAATCGACCCAAACAACTATCGAGGCATCTGTGTAAACAGTAACCTGGGGAAGGTATTCTGTAGCATCATAAACAAAAGACTTATAAACTTCCTTGAAGAGCACAATGTCTTGAGTAAATGCCAAATTGGATTCCTGCCAAACTATAGAACATCCGATCATATCTTCACCCTACAGACCCTAATTGACAAACACGTTCACCATAACAAAAGCAAAATCTACGCATGCTTTGTAGATTTCCAGAAGGCTTTCGACTCCATCTGGCATGACGGTTTATTCCTGAAACTTATCGAAAGCGGGGTAGGAGGGAAAACATATGATGTAATTAAATCAATGTATACAAACAATAAATGTGCAGTTAAAATTGGAGACAAACAAACAAAATACTTCCCACAGGGGCGGGGGGTGACGCAGGGCTCGCCAATCTCACCGACACTCTTTAATATTTACATTAATGGATTGGCAAAACTACTTGAACAATCTACAGCACCCGGCCTCACCCTATATGAATCCAAGGTTAAATTCCTCCTCTATGCCGACGACCTGGTTCTGCTGTCACCAACTAAGGAGGGTCTACAGCAGAACCTGGACCTGCTGGAGTCGTACTGCCAGACTTGGGCCCTGACAATAAATCCCCAAAAAACCAAAGTCCTTGTGTTCCAGCAAAGATCCAAACAACATGGACCCACAATAAATTTCACAGTAGGAACAACCAAAATTGAACAAACCACTCACTACACATACTTGGGCTTAAAAATCAGTTCTACGGGAAACTTCAAACTGGCTGTGAATGAACTGAAAGAGAAAGCAAGAAGGGCTTTCTATGCCATCAAAAAATCAATCCAAATAGAAATCCCAATTATCATTTGGCTCAAAATTTTCAAATCAGTAATTGAACCAATTGCACTCTATGGCAGTGAGGTCTGGGGACCACTAACACAACAAGATTTTGCAAAATGGGACAAACACCCAATTGAGATCCTACATGCGGAATTCTGTAAAAGTATCCTCCGGACTCAAAGGAAAACAGTAAACAACGCATGCAGGGCGGAACTAGGCCAATACCCATTAATAATCACTATCCAAAAAAGAGCCACCAAATTTTGGAATCACCTACAAATGAGCAACCCCCAATGCTATCACTACGACGCCCTGAAATGCCAAGAGCTGACCATAAAGAAGAATACCCTCAGTCAACTAGTCCTGGGACTCAATAAAGTAACTAATAACAATACTAACAATAACCAGCCCCAGGACAGTGACAGGGTAACACAAAGAATTCGACCCAACACAATCGTCGCTAAGCAAAAGGAAAAATATCTGTCATATTGGGCAGAAACAACAAAAACCCAAAGCAAACTCAATTGCTACTTGGCCCTAAACAGACAATACAACATAGCTGATTACCTGACCATGGTAAAGGATAACAA
>NC_140994.1:21502797-21507797 GCF_052327205.1 Somniosus microcephalus
GGGGTGTGTGTGTGTGGGGAGGTGTGTGTGTGGGGAGGTGTGTGTGTGTGGGGGGGTGTGTGTGGTGGGGGGGTGTGTGTGTGTGGGGGGTGTGTGTGTGTGGGGGGTGTGTGGTGTGGGGGGGGGTGTGTGTGTGTGGGGGGGGGTGTGTGTGTGGGGGGGGTGTGTGGGGTGTGGGGGGGGGGTGTGGTGTGTGGGGAGGTGTGTGTGTGTGGGGGGTGTGTGTGTGTGGGGGGTGTGTGTGTGTGGGGGGTGTGTGTGTGTGGGGGGGTGTGTGTGTGTGGGGGTGTGTGTGTGTGGGGGGGTGTGTGTGGGTGGGGGGTGTGTGTGGGGGGGGGGTGTGTGTGTGGGGGGGGGGTGGTGTGGGGGGGGTGTGTGTGTGTGGGGGGGGGTGTGTGTGGGGGGGGGGGGGGGGGGTGTGGGGGTGGTGTGTGTGGGGGGTGTGTGTGTGTGGGGGGTGTGTGTGTGTGGGGGGTGTGTGGGTGTGGGGGGGTGTGTGTGTGGGGGGGTGTGTGTGTGGGGGGGGTGTGTGGTGTGGGGGGGTGTGTGTGTGTGGGGGGTGTGTGTGTGGGGAGGTGTGTGTGTGTGGGGGGTGTGTGTGTGTGGGGGGGGGTGTGTGTGTGGGGGGGTGTGTGTGTGTGGGGGGTGTGTGTGTGGGGGGTGTGGGGGTGTGGGGGGGGGTGTGTGTGTGTGGGGAGGTGTGTGTGTGTGGGGGGTGTGTGTGTGTGTGGGGGTGTGTGTGTGGGGAGGTGTGTGTGTGTGGGGGGTGTGTGTGTGGGGGGGGGGTGGTGTGGGGGTGGGGGGGTGGGGGGGTGTGTGTGTGGGGTGTGTGTGTGTGGGGGGGTGTGTGTGTGTGGGGTGTGTGGGTGGGGGGGTGTGTGTGTGTGGGGGGGTGTGTGTGTGTGGGGAGGTGTGTGTGTGTGGGGGGTGTGTGTGTGTGGGGGGGGGTGTGTGTGTGGGGGGGTGTGTGTGTGTGGGGAGGTGTGTGTGTGTGGGGAGGTGTGTGTGTGTGGGGGGTGTGTGTGTGTGTGGGGGTGTGTGTGTGGGGAGGTGTGTGTGTGGGGGGGGTGTGTGTGTGTGGGGGTGTGTGTGTGGGGGGTGTGTGTGTGTGGGGGGTGTGTGTGTGTGTGGGGTGTGTGTGTGTGTGTGTGTGTGTGTGGGGGGTGGTGTGTGTGTGGGGGGGTGTGTGTGTGTGGGGGGTGTGTGTGTGTGGGGGTGTGTGTGTGGGGGGTGTGTGTGTGTGGGGGGGTGTGTGTGTGTGGGAGGTGTGTGTGTGTGGGGGGTGTGTGTGTGTGGGGGGTGTGTGTGTGTGGGGAGGTGTGTGTGTGTGGGGGGTGTGTGTGTGTGGGGTGTGTGTGTGGGGGGGTGTGTGTGTGTGGGGGGTGTGTGTGTGTGGGGGGGTGTGTGTGTGGGGGGTGTGTGTGTGTGGGGGGGTGTGTGTGTGTGGGGAGGTGTGTGTGTGTGGGGGGTGTGTGTGTGTGGGGGTGTGTGTGTGTGGGGGGGTGTGTGTGTGTGGGGAGGTGTGTGTGTGTGGGGGGTGGTGTGTGTGGGGGGTGTGTGTGTGTGGGGGGTGTGTGTGTGTGGGGAGGTGTGTGTGTGTGGGGGGTGTGTGTGTGTGGGGGGGTGTGTGTGTGTGGGGAGGGTGTGGTGTGTGTGGGGGTGGGTGTGTGTGTGTGGGGGGTGTGTGTTTGTGGGGGGTGTGTGTGTGTGGGGGGTGTGTGTGTGTGGGGGGTGTGTGTGTGGGGAGGTGTGTGTGTGTGGGGGGTGTGTGTGTGTGGGGGGTGTGTGTTTGTGGGGGGTGTGTGTGTGTGGGGGGTGTGTGTGTGTGTGGGTGGTGTGTGTGTGGGGAGGTGTGTGTGTGTGGGGGGTGTGTGTGTGTGGGGGGTGTGTGTGTGTGTGGGGGGTGTGTGTGTGGGGGGTGTGTGTGTGTGGGGGGTGTGTGTGTGTGGGGGGTGTGTGTGTGTGTGGGGGGTGTGTGTGTGTGGGGAGGTGTGTGTGTGTGGGGGGGGTGTGTGTGTGTGGGGGGGTGTGTGTGTGTGGGGGGTGTGTGTGTGTGGGGGGGGTGTGTGTGTGTGGGGGGTGTGTGTGTGTGGGGGGTGTGTGTTTGTGGGGGGTGTGTGTGTGTGGGGGGTGTGTGTGTGTGTGGGTGGTGTGTGTGTGGGGAGGTGTGTGTGTGTGGGGGGTGTGTGTGTGTGGGGGGTGTGTGTGTGTGTGGGGGGGGTGTGTGTGGGGGGTGTGTGTGTGTGGGGGGTGTGTGTGTGTGTGGGGGGTGTGTGTGTGGGGAGGTGTGTGTGTGTGGGGGGTGTGTGTGTGTGGGGAGGTGTGTGTGTGTGGGGGGTGTGTGTGTGTGGGGGGTGTGTGTGTGTGGGGAGGTGTGTGTGTGTGGGGGGTGTGTGTGTGTGTGGGGTGTGTGTGTGTGCGGGAGGGTGTGTGTGTGGGGGGTGTGTGTTTGTGGGGGGTGTGTGTGTGTGGGGGGTGTGTGTGTGGGGGGTGTGTGTGTGGGGGGTGTGTGTGTGTGGGGGGTGTGTGTGTGGGGGGTGTGTGTGTGTGGGGAGGTGTGTGTGTGTGGGGAGGTGTGTGTGTGTGGGGGGTGTGTGTGTGTGGGGGGTGTGTGTGTGTGGGGGGTGTGTGTGTGTGGGGGTTGTGTGTGTGTGGGGGGTGTGTGTGGGGTGTGTGTGTGTGGGGGTGTGTGTGTGTGGGGGGTGTGTGTGTGGGGGGTGTGTGTGTGGGGGTTGTGTGTGTGTGGGGGGCGTGTGTGTGTGGGGGGTGTGTGTGGGGTGTGTGTGTGTGGGGGCGTGTGTGTGTGGGGGGTGTGTGTGGGGTGTGTGTGTGTGGGGAGGTGTGTGTGTGTGGGGGTGTGTGTGTGGGGGGTGTGTGTGTGTGGGGTGTGTGTGTGTGGGGAGGTGTGTGTGTGGGGGGGGTGTGTGTGTGGGGGGGGTGTGTGTGTGGGGGGTGTGTGTGTGTGGGGAGGTGTGTGTGTGTGGGGGGTGTGTGTGTGGGGGGTGTGTGTGTGTGGGGGGTGTGTGTGTGGGGGTTGTGTGTGTGTGGGGGGTGTGTGTGTGGGGGGTGTGTGTGTGGGGGTTGTGTGTGTGGGGGGTGTGGGGGGTGTGTGTGTGGGGGTTGTGTGTGTGTGGGGGGTGTGTGTGTGTGGGGGGTGTGTGTGTGGGGGTTGTGTGTGTGTGGGGAGGTGTGTGTGTGTGGGGGGGTGTGTGTGGGGTGTGTGTGTGTGGGGGGGTGTGTGTGGGGGTGTGTGTGTGGGGGTGTGTGTGTGGGGGAAGGCGTAAACCGGGCAGTTAGTAAACTAAACAATATTTTTGATAATTTGGCAACAAATGCAAACTTGAAAGCTCGCAAGAACAAACCCAAAACAAAAAACTATGAAAAATGGTTTGACCATGATTGCCATAACATGAGGAAAAAACTTAGAAATCTATCAAACCAAAAACACAGACATCCAGAAAACGAGGAATTACGCCTTACTTATTGTCAGACGCTAACACAATACAGAAACACACTCAGGACCAAAAAAGAGCAATTTATTAAGAATACACTCAGCTCCATTGAGTCGAATTGTTTCTGGGACAACTTGAAAACACTGCACAAAAAACAACACGACGATTTGTCCATTCAAAATGGGGACACATGGGTAAACCACTTTGAAAAATTATACCAGAAAAACACACTAAGACCAGAGCAACACCAAATACGCAAAAAACTAGAAAAGCTTGAAATGGCCATAAAAGATAACCAAAACCCGCTAGACGCCATAATAACAGAAAAAGAACTTCTTGAAAAACTCAAGGACCTGCGACCAGGAAAAGCTTGCGGGACAGACGGCATACTAAACGAGATGATTAAACACGCAGACGACAAACTGAAACTGGCTATCCTCAAACTCTTCAACTTGGTTCTGAGTGTCGGTTATTTCCCTGACATCTGGAACAAAGGACTCATAACACCCATATACAAAAGTGGGGACAAAATCGACCCAAACAACTATCGAGGCATCTGCGTAAACAGTAACCTGGGGAAGGTATTCTGTAGCATCATAAACAAAAGACTTATAAACTTCCTTGAAGAGCACAATGTCTTGAGTAAAAGCCAAATTGGATTCCTGCCAAACTATAGATCATCCGATCATATCTTCACCCTACAGACCCTAATTGACAAACACGTTCACCATAACAAAAGCAAAATCTACGCATGCTTTGTAGATTTCCAGAAGGCTTTCGACTCCATCTGGCATGACGGTTTATTCCTGAAACTTATCGAAAGCGGGGTAGGAGGGAAAACATATGATGTAATTAAATCAATGTATACAAACAATAAATGTGCAGTTAAAATTGGAGACAAACAAACAAAATACTTCCCACAGGGGCGGGGGGTGACGCAGGGCTCGCCAATCTCACCGACACTCTTTAATATTTACATTAATGGATTGGCAAAACTACTTGAACAATCTACAGCACCCGGCCTCACCCTATATGAATCCAAGGTTAAATTCCTCCTCTATGCCGACGACCTGGTTCTGCTGTCACCAACTAAGGAGGGTCTACAGCAGAACCTGGACCTGCTGGAGTCGTACTGCCAGACTTGGGCCCTGACAATAAATCCCCAAAAAACCAAAGTCCTTGTGTTCCAGCAAAGATCCAAACAACATGGACCCACAATAAATTTCACAGTAGGAACAACCAAAATTGAACAAACCACTCACTACACATACTTGGGCTTAAAAATCAGTTCTACGGGAAACTTCAAACTGGCTGTGAATGAACTGAAAGAGAAAGCAAGAAGGGCTTTCTATGCCATCAAAAAATCAATCCAAATAGAAATCCCAATTAGCATTTGGCTCAAAATTTTCAAATCAGTAATTGAACCAATTGCACTCTATGGCAGTGAGGTCTGGGGACCACTAACACAACAAGATTTTGCAAAATGGGACAAACACCCAATTGAGATCCTACATGCGGAATTCTGTAAAAGTATCCTCCGGACTCAAA